>NC_067222.1:52049905-52415514 GCF_019924925.1 Ctenopharyngodon idella
TGACACATGTGAAACACTGTCAGTGCTTTTAGAATTATTTGAACATTTATTCAAACAGTAGTTTGTTCCAGAGTTGGTTAGAATAGGCTAATGATGTCTGAGTTTACAGGTGCAATTATTCTTATAGGATTACATTAACTTTTTGACACTAATTGACTGATTGAGAAAGCGTGCCTCAAATGTTCTCCATAACCTTTTCAAAGCCAAAGGCTGTCTCTAAATGCACTTAAGATTGTCTCAAAGCAGCTCATTTCTCTCTAACAGGCTCCTCAACTGAATGTTAATTCTGCACTTAGAATAACTGGCTTTAAATTCATTGCCCACATTTTATTCTCGCATACAATTACTTTCATCACCAGGCTTAAAGGTAGGGTAGGTCATTTTCAGAGAGGCTAGCAATAGCGAGCTAGCTTTGAAAGCATAAGATCCCACCCCACCTTCAAAGCGTCTCCAAAGCCACATCTCCTTCAAAACACATGAACGCGCACAGCAGGGAGCAAAAGCGTCATGAGAGATGGCGTGAAACTACCTCATGTCTCAAAGCACATAACATTACAATAATAATGAACATAAATAATTTAAAGAGCTCTGACCTGTACCACCTGACTGCTGCAGATTCATTTTGGCGTTGGTAGTGTTGCAACACATATATTCGAGTCACGGACTGCTCCTTGTATAACGTCATGGGTTGCCATCTCTTAACACGCAGAAGTCGGGAAACGCGCCGGCGTGTTTTGCTGGATTTTTTTCACATAGCAGCAAAATCAACTTAAAATTCTCTGTCATTTTTTGTCATAGAGACAGAAGTAATATATCAATTGAAACTATATAATGTCTTCTTTTATTTGTGTACACTCACAAATGTGCTTTTTGTAAAATATAGAAAACTAACATGATGCGCAACTTGTCATCTCTCTCGGAATGAAGTCCAATCTGATACTCCCTCAGAAAATGAACTGTAACTTAGTGAATACTTACCACACAAACATGAGACATATGTCTAAAGAAATGCTGAAATGTAAGTCATATCTAAAACTAATATTCTCTGTTTATGTAATCTGTTTGAAAAGAGAGCTATGTCAGTCGTTCGCGACTCAGCTCACTTTCCGCTAATGCGGCTATGCCCACGGACTGCACGCTCTATTCAGACGCAAATTCTGAGGTGATCAATGTAACAGAGTGAACGGCCACGTCAGCTCAAAAAACCCATCAAGCTTAGTCAGTTTCATGTACTTTTCATCGTTTTGAGATGCGGTGAAGAATAATTCTAAAAGGATTTACCTCAGAGGAAGAGCATGACTGGATTCAATTCCATTTCGAGGATCAACTTGATCAAGCCGAGGATTGTATGTCATGCCATGGTAAGTTTTTTTTATCCCTAATTTTTTTATTCTAATTGTGATATAAACTCGTGTCTGTCAATATTAAGCTGCAAAAACACTGTTTAAATATGAATGCTGCATGTTCTGTAAATGATTATTTGCTTTTCCAAAAAAATATTGCTATACTGAGATGAGTGAAATTGACTAAAATATGCAATAAATACTGAAATAAAAATGGTTAGCAACATATTAAACTGCACATTTATAGGCTCTATAATATAACAAATAAATGTCATAACAATATGAATGTTTAGACAATATTCTTTTGGCCTGTTTTGGACAGATTATGAAGGGTTTACTGTAAAATAGCCTATATAGTGCCACATCAATGAAGCTTTGGTTTGCAAGGAATGATGAAAACTTTGCATCACAGAAATAAGAGCTCACACACCTGAACTGATTACTATACACCTGTTCAATATCACTCAGACTATTTAAGCCCTGTATGTTTGTTCAAAGTTTTGTTTGCCCCGGCTACATTTCTGAGCGTTATTATTTCCTGTGTTGTTCTTCCCGTGTTTGACTCTGCCTTGGATTGCCTCTGTACGATTCTTCACTGCCTGCCTACCACTTGTGTTTGCTTAGACTGGCCTATTTCTATTGCTGTTTTGCTGCCTGCCCAGATCCTGTTTTGACCATGTTTACTGCTCTAATATTGTTGGTTGCCCTGGTTATTCAACCTATGCCTGTCTATACTTTGAACTGTTTTATTAAACTGCACATGGATCCCATTCAACCAGAGTCCTTGTTACAAATACATTTACAATGTAATTTTATCTGCAGGATAAGATTGCCACGTTGAGAAAAATAAAGTGTTCGGGTCTCCATGGTAACCCTGTTGTAAAATCCCTTTAAAATTCAATCTGTCACATGTCCCTTCCATTGCACTTTGACCTCATTACATTAAAGCAGAATTTGCAGTAGTACCCAGTCTGTCATTTATCTGTCATGTGTCACCCACAGCTATTTTTATAACATCTGTAATTGGTTTGTTGCATTTAATAAATCTTTGCCATTTTTACCAAGTCTAATGTCTTCATGACTGTCATTTGAAAACTTAATCCATCCAGGTTAACTGGGTAAAATATTTGCTTTGAACACATTCATACAAAAACATCACATATATACAAAAAACATTTTATTCTAGCCTCATGCATCATTTTTTTTTATTATCATTTGAATGAAAGTTTCATAAAAAAGCAACATATTGAGCAAAAAGCTGAAAAAATCACATTTTTGTCAATGACTACATCCAGATGGGATTCAGAACGATGATCAAAACACAGATGGAGTAGATCATGTCCATCAACACTCCCAGCGCTTGACAGTCCTACAGCTCGTCGTGGGTCATCACAGTAACATTAGGCAGTTTTGATTTATATGGTGTTTAATGTTGATGATCACATTATTTTACATATGCATACGGTTACATATGATATTGCATGTTTCTGCTTCTTCTTCATCAGTGTTTTGATCAGGAGATTCTGTACTCTTTCAGAAGATGTGTAATAGCACCTCCTACCATATAAAACCGTGAAAACAGAAAGCTGGAAAATTCTGTGTTTGGCGGGGAAAGAGTTAGAAGGCTGGGGAAATTTGGCATAGGCAACTGAAATCCTTAGTAACTTTTATAGATGTATGACTACCAGCTCAATCACAGTGTGGTATGGAAGCTGCACTGTTCAGGATAGGAAAGCTCTCCAGTGTGTGATAAAAAACAAAAACTGAACAGTTCATTTGTGGGCTACAGGATACAGGTTCATCAGGAGGGTCCACAACATCATCAGGGACACTACACATCCACGTTGCATTCATTTGGACTGCTCTCTCCCTGAATCATCTGAAGTGATTTCTCTGTCAGTAAAATAAACAGACAGCATCGAGAGAACAACCAGCGCTGTTTTTCAGTTATTTTCCTGTCAATATGCACTAAATGAATGTCTGACAATTTCGTCACATTTTAGAGTCAGATTTAAAATGTTTAAAACGTCTCACTGATGGTCCGAAAGGTGCATAATAGTTAGGCTAAATATGCTTATTTAACTTTTTAGTAAAACAAAACAAAACCTTTGAGCGTAGGCTTAACATCAGATGAAATCCTGCAGGCATCCATGCTTTCTCCATCCATGCAATAAATGCACATCCTTAAATGAGCGTGGTTTTCTAGTGTATTAAATTGATCTTCTCAGGTAATATCTATGGTTTGAGCAGTGTTAATTTTGACAGCAAATTTTGATTTAGTTTTAGTCATAGTCTTTTGACTAAAATGCCATTTAGTTTTAGTCATAGGAAATTGTTTTAGTTTGTTTTAGTCGACTAAAATCTAATTTAGTTAAATTGTAATGCATTAAACATTTCTATAACAATACACAGATCCTATACACTGATATAGGTATATCTGGTATTCCCCAAACTGTTTATGTTCACCCAACTGTACTTTGCTCGCCAAAGCCGACGGTTTTTGACCGTTCAAGTGCAAGTAGACACGAAAGAGCAAAATTCAGTACTTTTCAGGGATTGACACACTTTTCATTGAGGTACTATTATAGTTTTCGTTTAAAATTTTTATTAGATTTGATTTTTAGTTTTTCTGCTTTCATTGTAATTTTAGTTAAAAGTTTTAGTAATTTTTTTGTGTGTCTATGTCTTTTAGTTTTTGCTTTTAAATGTCTATAAGTTTTTATTTCTGTTTGTTATTTTAATACCTCAGGTTAAACTAAAACTAGATGAAATAAAATATGTATACATTTTTTATATATATTTTTATTTCAGTTAACGTTTATTTCAAGTAATGAAGATTTCTTTGGGTTTAGGTTTAGTTAACTATAATAACCCTTATACTTGTAAAATATATTGAATAATGTGTCAAATAATGTTCTTAGTCTTTTCTTCCTGTGACAGAAGATACAGTAGTTTACTATGAATTAAACAGAAATTAAATTAAATTAAATACAGTTTATTGTGTTAACAAAATAACAATGACCAGGAAAAAATAATTATTATAAACCAGACTCTTATTCTGAAATGTCTGCATTCTTACAACCGTCTAAAACATAATATTTACTACACAATGTTTATATGGTAGTGTCATAATTCATCAACATTAGCTTATAAGCAATCGCTTGGCATAAATGTGCGCTATTCATCAATTGTGAAGCAGTCTGAAGTGCTGCTGGACGAGCCTGTAGAGGGCGCAAACAGCGCCGCGTTTCCCGCGGTTAGATCAGCACGTGTTACACTTCAAACGTGCGCATCTTCCACACAGGACGGCAGTCCTGACTGGATATCTTCCCAAATCGTCCCTCTCTATCATTTTCGTCTCGTTTTTATTTGTTGACGAAAATTAGAGTAGATTTTAGTCATAGTTTTAGTCATTAAAAACGCATTTTTATTTAGTCATTGTCTCGTTTTCGTCTGTGAAAAAATGTCGTTGACGAAAATTATTCCATCTCATTGCTACTAATTTCATAGCAGCTGTCAAGCCAGAAAAAAAACACTCGCTTCTGAATTTTGTTAAGTTGGATGTCAGAGAGATCATTTAAAATAAAAACAGATGGGGAGAAAGGGAACGTAACATTTAACATAGTGGACAAATTTTCTTTAACCATATTCCAAAAGTTAGCAACCCCAGGGCATTCCCAAATCATTTGTAATACAAGTTCCCCTGTACAATTAGGATCAGGTTTAAGCTTCATACTATACAGTTTACGTGGAGTCATATAAGTCCAATGAATAAAATTAAAATGGTCCTAGAAGCATGCATTACCATAACCCAGACACTGTCCCAATCAAAACTGGGGGAAAGGTCCGAAATATCTGTCCGCCAGGAAGAGTAAACAAAAAGAGGTGAGTCATTGAAAATCTTTCTGCCAACATTGTTAACCGAAAGCACATGCCAATGTTTTAAAATGATGTTTTTTATTTCAGCACTGTTGGAACTAATAATCGAAATCTTGTGTATTACACAGAATTGTTAATAATACACAAGATTTAGATCGTCAAGCTGAGATGTTATACAATCAATTTATTCAAAGACAATATCCAAAAAGATGGTTGGTTTTGGCTTTGGAAAGAACACGTTCTTTTGATCCTTCAGCGAAGAAGACACAATGATGCTTCTCGTATCATTTGTTGCACCACATTTAGTTCCAACAGTGCAGGTGCTGTCGGTTTACAACGTTGACAGAAATATTTTCAATGACTCACCCTTTTGTTTACTCTAGAGGATGAACTATTAGAGACCGTCTGGTACGCGCAGACTGTGGTGCGGCTGCAGATGGACGGGTCAAGCCTCTGGAAGGTCCTAGAGGTTTTTTTCCATGTAGGCACTGTTATTCTTGTTGTAATTCCAAAAGGGTTAATACATTTGTCAGTTTTGCTACAAAAAGACAACATAAAATAACTTGTTTTATTGCTTGTAGTTCTACCAATGTAATTTATCTTTTGACCTGTCTATGTGGGCTTCAGTACATCGTCAAAACAAACAGACAAATATCGCACTCGAATTAATGAACATCGCAGCTCTATTTGTAAAATCTCCAGTAGCCAGACATTTTAAAGATGCTAATTGTCCAGTCCACACTTTATCTGTTTGTGGCATTGAGAGAATTCATGTGTCTTGCAGGTATTCCAACACTGATCAAAGATTACTACAATGTGAAAGCCGGTGGATTTTTCAAGTTATAACTGAACATCTTTTTGGGCCTCTCTTGCTTTCTATAGAGACTTTTGTCCATTTGCACTGCCTATTGTATTGTAATGCCTATGTGTGTGTGTTTTTTTTTCTTTCAGTATTGTTTGTATCTTTGCTCTACCCATGGTCTACCCAAATTGTTGAACCACTGGTATACCTGAGGGTGCTGTGTTTCTCATTGCGTCATTCAGTGGAAGAAGTGCCAACTTTATCCAGTTTATTTTGTATCCGGAAATTTCACTGAAGCAGCCAAATATAGTTAAAGTGATAGTTCACCCAAAAATGAAAATTCTGTCATCATTTACTCCCCCTCAAGTTGTTCCAAACATGTATAAATTTCTTAGTTCTGCTGTACTCAAAGGAAGATATTTGGAAGAATGTTTGGAACCAATCAGATCTCACCCACCATTGACTACCATAGTAGGGGGGAAAAATACTATGGCAGTCAATGGTGGGCGAGATCTGCTTGGGCATGGAGTTCACCAGAGCTTCACAGGTTTCCACTGGAGTCCTCTTCCACTCCTCCATGACGACGTCACGGAGTTGGTGGATGTTAGAGACCTTGCGCTCCTCCACCTTCTGTTTGAGGATGCCCCACAGATGCTCAATAGGGTTTAGGTCTGGAGACATGCTTGGCCAGTCCATCACCTTTAACCTTAGCTTCTTCAGCAAGGCAGTGGTCGTCTTGGAGGTGTGTTTGGGGTCGTTATCATGTTGGAATACTGCCCTGCAGCCCAGTCTCCGAAGGGAGGGGATCATGCTCTGCTCATTCATGGTTCCTTCAATGAACTGTAGCTCCCCAGTGCCGGCAGCACTCATGCAGCCCCAGACCATGACACTCCCACCACCATGCTTGACTGTAGGCAAGACACACTTGTCTTTGTACTCCTCACCTGGTTGCCGCCACACACGCTTGACACCATCTGAACCAAATAAGTTTATCTTGGTCTCATCAGACCACAGGACATGGTTCCAGTAATCCATGTCCTTAGTCTGCTTGTCTTCAGCAAACTGTTTGCGGGCTTTCTTGTGCATCATCTTTAGAAGACGACAGTCATGCAGACCAGTTTGATGCAGTGTGCGGCGTATGGTCTGAGCACTGACAGGCTGACCCCCCACCCCTTCAACCTCTGCAGCAATGCTGGCAGCACTCGTACGTCTATTTCCCAAACACAACCTCCGGATATGATGCTGAGCACATGCACTCAACATGTGTCGCCCCGCCCCATCGTCCAGACTGCACTCTGGGGTACTACAAGTCACTTGATTTCAGCAGTTTGATACATGATCCGAATCACCGATTTGATTAGCAAAGCTTCATGAAGCAGTGTTTTATAATAGATATTGTTAAAAAAAATCGTTATTTTGTTTTTTTTGCCGCACAAAAATTATTCCCGTCGCTTTATAATATTAAAGTAGAACCACTGTACTCACATGAACTGATTTGTTTTAGTACCTTTTTGGATCTTCAGAGAGGAAGTACCATTGCTGTGAATGCAGGCCTCACTGAGCCATCGGATTTCATCAAAAATATCTTAATTTGTGTTCTGGTGTAGAACGACATGAGGGTGAGTAATTAATGACAGAATTTTCATTTTTGGGTGAACTAACCCTGCTCTAACAGAAAAAGCTGAACAACTAAATCTAAAATGTGCTTCACAATCACCTCTTGATGAAGCTCTTGTTTGTCTCAAGTTCTTTCAGGGGTGCTTTTACAATCAACAACACCTGTGAAATATAACAGAATTATCAAAAGTAAAAAAAAAAAGTACTTTTTAACTATATGACAATGGTGATCTTTATTTGGTTTCTTGTCAATTATTTTAAAATATTTAAAATTATTGCTGTATTCTTACCTATTTATCTGAATGCCTGTAATCAAGCAAAACAGCTCAGACGATTTACAATGCGTTGTTTTGAACATATGAACAGTTGCAGTTTATGCATTTAAACTTTTATTACCTTTTCGAACTAATCCATTAAGCAGTTGCGATTTGAGGAGCGTGCACTAATATTTTCAGTTCCACTCTTCTGCGCGTGAAGGACACGCCCGCAAAGTGGAAGCAAATCCTCCAGGAACTGAACTGTAACACACACATTTGACTCAAAACTGCTGCGCTGAGCTGATTCAGTCATCGGATTCTTTCTTCAACATTCTTTCTTTCAACATTTTGACAAGATCATTCAGAAAGTCATTTTCATCTGATTTACTGAGTCGATCGCTGAGGATTTATAAAAGCAGTAAGAATTGTTTCCTGTTTACTTTCACTTCAGTTTCACGCGTTCAGTTTCATATGAATTATATTTTATTTCCCATTAGCACATTTAACAATCGCAATGCTTTACTATTATTCTTCTAAGCATGTGTGTTTACGATATTACTGTTACACAACTACATAAAATCGGGGTTATGTTGAAACAGACACACTTTACAGGAAATATAATGTGCAGTAAAGCTGGTTTGTTCTCACAGAGTGTCAGTATGGTGAACTGCTGTGGTCTCGTGTCTGAGAAAAACCAGCCAGGTATAAACTCTTCTCTTCCTCTTTATCATTACAGGTTTATCTGTTTATTGCGTATAAATTACATATCTTCTGAAGAGAGTGTTGAGGGGGGTGTGTGTGTTGTGTGCAATCTTCTGTTGAGATTAATCTGTATGTTTCTCTCAGTTCCTCTGAAGAGCATCTCAGTGGAGCTGCAGGTTAAGGATCACGTGGTCTCCGTCAGCTCCAGCCTGCAGTATGTCAATGAGGAGGAGCGCCCGCTGGAGGCCGTGTTCGTCTTCCCGCTGCCCGCCGATGCCGCCGTCTGCCACTTCAGTGCCAAGATCGGAGAGCAGGAGATTGTGGCAGAGCTGCAAGACAAACAGAGCGTGAGTCTTGCCGTTTTAAATTAAGTAAATGGCTGTACAAGTAATTTCAACTTAAATAATATTAAAACTGAATCTCATATCACTTATAAAAATAATTTTATGCAATTTCAACTTTCTTTTAAAAACATGTTGCCATGAATTATTGATATAATTATTTACAGTGCATGAAAAAACAAAACAAAATAAAATGGCTTGTCCTTTCCCTGACAGCAACATAGTGTCGGCCCAGATCCGGCCCACATCTGGTCCGTGTGTAATCCACATGACTTGGGTAAAGTTGGTTTTATATTCGCACATTCGGACTAAAAACGTTCTAATAATGTGCAATAAAGTAAATGTTTGCAAATTCTAAACAGCGACATGATATTTACAACCAACGATTGTAACCCTACTACATTTTTCACAATCGATCAAAATGGGCAAGTATTATTTTAATGGCATACTTACTTGCGAACGTCCACTGAATGTCCAATGTAGTGTACAAAGTTATTGTAGCCTATGCAGAAGTCTGAATGTGCGAATATAAAACCAAATTTACTCAAGTATCCACATGTACCAGATGTGGGCCGGATCTGGGCCACACTATGTTGCTGTCTGGGTTGTTTATCAAGCATGTCAGTTTAAACATTATATGTTTAGAATTTTTGAACTATAGGGATTGAGAAAATGTTTGTGCTTACCTTTACATGTCCTCCTATTAGTCTGAGTAGACAGGACTTCTGGTTAAAAATTAACTCACCTTAATCAAGTGTCAGTTAAAGGAATCACCCCGATTCATTGCTAGACTTGGTTTCCTGTAGCAGTACAGTTTGGATTTTCTTTTTAGGCTTTTTAAAGTTTCAGCTTATTGAAATTTGCATCACCATTTTCAAATTCAACTCCACAAATGCGCAATTTCGTACAAGTTTTAGAACCTTGTGTCGTAAAGATAACATTGTTGATGGGACTAACAGAAACTGATGAATCATAAAGTTTCATTTTGACAAGCATTATGATGAGATGCACCTATAGGGAGACGGGAAACTAGGAAATCGCCTGCAGTTGACCATGAAAACTTGCAACTACTTGTTCATTTAACTTAAATCTTTTTAAATAATTAAAGTTATAGTGTGATAAGATGTTTACTATAATTATTGTTGTTTATAGACCCTTTTCACAGGCTGTGATGACCCGTTTTAACAGTCATCAGTATCTTAAATAATGCAAAGTTTTTTATATTTTCTTTTTTTTTTTTTAAAACGTAGGTAAATTTATAATAATATACTTAGTATTATATTATCTCTTCATCAAATTACAAAAATCTAGTTAACGCTGCTGTGAGGGTGTTTCTAATACAGCAGCTATGGGAGTGATGGTAAAAATGACATCTTTCTGTCTTCTGACTATCAATCTTTCTCTATTATTCTCCTATTTATGAAAGTTGTGAAAACACTATTGTGTAGTTTTTCTTTTGCTATTTGAGCAAATGGAAACACAAAAAATATATTTAATGTATTCTCTCATTCACCGCTATTGAATTTTACCCCACTATGACGACTTTCGCTTCTGACAAACCCGGAAATGTGAAAAGGGTCTATTAACTTATTTCATACATTTATTTGGAGAGTAGTCAGGAACTTACCGCGCAAATGAGGTGCGTATCCAAAAATATCCAAATAGTGAATCATTCCAAAAGAGTCCGCACCCTCCACCAAAGAAGCAAAAACATCAAATGCGAGACAAAAACAAAACTTTTACTGAAAAAAAAGAGAGCAAACGTTTCGGTCACATGTGAACTTTGTCAATGGCAAACTTACAATAGGCTTGTTGGAGATGCATCGATCGATCAGCGCATGACATCAGAGTACTGCGAGAGCATGCCTGCAAAGTATTCAAGATATCTTAATATCCTTCTAGATTCTCATTCTTAATAAACTTTCCTTTTGCTTTTACTAAAGTTTCCTACATTTGGTTTGTGACCATTGAAAATGGGTAAAATTCAACAATTTGAACATGGAGTCACACTGGGGTCCCAATATCTACGGGGCCTTAAAAATAAAGACTCCAGAAGAAAAGTTTATTAAGAATGAGAATCTAGAAGGATATTAAGATATCTTGAATACTTTAACAGGCATGACAACTTTAGAAAAAGAATATTTATGGCACTCAGACAGGTATGTTCTGCATTTCAGGTGATAGAACAAAAAAAGAGATACATTTCTAGTTTTAACATTATATTTTCTTCAGATACTCCTCTTTAAAAGAAAAAAGTATCATCTGTAAAGTGACCCACATTTGGTTTTTGACCACTGAAAATGTGTACATTTTACCAAATTTACTCATGGAGCCGCATTAAGATCTTCATATCTCTGGGATTGAACCATCGAGGGCCTTTAAAATGAAGATACCAAAAGGAAAGTTTGTTAAGAACCAGAATCTAACCAGAATCTATATGTGTTTGTCTCTTGCAGGCGCGGGATCAGTATGATGACGCTGTGAGTTCGGGTCAGCAGGCGTTTCTGCTGGAAGAGAGCGATGAGAGTTCGGATGTGTTCAAACTGAGTGTCGGGTGTTTGTCTCCGGGTCAGAACGCCGTCATCACTATCGTCTATGTGATGGAGCTCAGCGTTCAGGCCGACCACGCCCTGCGCTTCTGTCTGCCGGCCGTACTCAACCCCAGATACACACCCGCAGGTGCAGTTCACCTG
Source organism: Ctenopharyngodon idella (assembly GCF_019924925.1). NCBI lineage: Eukaryota > Metazoa > Chordata > Actinopteri > Cypriniformes > Xenocyprididae > Ctenopharyngodon > Ctenopharyngodon idella. The sequence goes on from NC_067222.1 coordinate 52,061,540, forward strand.
ACTTCAGCAAACACACACACCAATGAACACAATTATTATCGAGTTTGAAAAATCAAAAAAATCCACACAGAAATTGGAAACCGGCTTAAGACGCAATTTTCATGCCTTTCCCGCACTGACCTGATTGTCTCTCGTGTGGATTGATATTAAGGTCTGTTTGCACTTTCTAGTTTTAGAAAAGATTTTTCTGAAACAAGTGATACAATAATCAGCAGGTCTTTCTGCGCCGATTGAAATCGATGTTTAGGAATATCTGGTATTTTTTGTGCAAAATAAATAGAACGTATTGTCAATAAAATAATTAATTTCAGCATTTCTCTTGTTATAAATGAATATTTACCTGTTTTCGTCATTTTTATGACTATGACTACTTTGGCGCTCTTAATCTCATAATTAGATAATGCGACTTTAGCTGGGGTTTCACTGGTGGGGTCACATAAAGTGTAATTTATTCCTGTGATCAAAGCTGAATTTTCAGCATCATTACTCCAGTCTTCAGTGTCACATGATCCTTCAGAAATCATTCTAATATGTAACAGTATCTCTGTTTGTCCGTGTGATTCTCTCAGCTTCAGCCGCTGGTGTTCCAGAAGTTTCCTCAGCATGTGTTATTCCCTACACACTGTCTCTGAGTGTCGAAGTGAGATCTTCAGACCGCATCTCCAGACTGGAGTCCAGCTGCCCTCTGGATCCTCTGGTGTTCCTTGACGCACAACACACTCACGCCACGGTACTGTGAGTGTGTGAATGAATGTGTGTGTGAGTGTGTACAGTTTTCATGCGTTTGCATCAGTTTCCAGAAGCCTGTATTGTTGTGTGCAGGTGAATCTGAGTGCTGGTCACCGGTTCGATAAGGACGTTGAGCTGCTTCTGTACTATGAGAATACCCATCAGCCCACTGCTGTCGTGGAGGCCGGAGCGGCCGCGGCTCAGCCAGGTAGAGGTTTCTGTTTGTACATGAATTCAGTATGCTGTAAATATACCTCTACCTCCTGAGACCCAATTTTTTATTTTTTTTGTAAATTTCTCTTTTTTTTTCATCATTAGATTTTTTTGGAGTATAAGAAATGGTGGAAGAAAAAAAAAATCTTATTTAGAGGACACCAAGACTCTATAACCAAAACAATGTTTTTATATTACATTTTTACATTCTCTATATTAGTTTATATTTTGCATTTTGTATGTACTGTATACTAGCGCCTGCATTTAATAGGCATTGAAATGTAAATCAGGGTTTTCAGGACTTCGACAGCTCCAGGAAACTTCTCAACTATGGTTTGAAAGATATTAGAGAATGATTTGATATACTATTTGACTTTACACGATATGTGTAAAAAATGGGGTTTCCTATTATTTACAATGTATCTATTCATTGTCAATGTGTTCTTTGGGCAACATGTAATGAAAAAAGAAGTAGCTACAAAAATGAGAGTAGCAACATTTTCATAATATCTCATTTCATAGAAATATTGATATATAATTTCTTCCCTATTCACTTATTGTATGCTTATCAGGCATTTAAGGGACACATAATAAGTCCTGGTGTCCTTTACACTGGACATGTATGAAAGTGATGCATGTCTCATAACAGAAAGTCGATTCTGATTTGAAACCCCACTAAAGTTGTCTTGAGATGTTAATTTATGATCAACAATATGAAAATTAGTCAGATTTAAATGAAATATCATTACAAAATATCATATTCCCATAAGAGTGCTGAATTTAGTCATTCAGTCAGTGTCAGTCATATTTAATTCTTTAACTTTAAATTTCCAGCTTTCTTTGTTTTCACCGATATACAGTAGGGGGTGCTATTACACATCTTCTGAAAGTGTACAGAATCTCCTGATCAAAACAGGAAGAAGCAGAAACGAGATAGCATCATATGCATATGTAAAATAATGCGACCACCAACATTGAACAGCATATAAATCAAAACTGCCTAATGTTACTGAATGAAATGTTAACCCAGGATGAGCTGTAGGACTGTGGAGCGTTGGGGGTGTTGATGGACTCCATCTACTCCATCTGTGTTTTGATCATCGTTCTGAATCAGATATGAATGTAGTCTTTGACAAAAACATGATTTTTCTCAGCTTTTTGCTTAAAATGTTGCCCCGTCTCTGTTTCAGGGTCTCTGATGGGCGACCCGGTGCTCATGATCAGTTTGTACCCAGAGTTCCCTGCGGACGTGATGTCATCATTGGCATCTCGAGGCGAGTTTGTTTTTGTGGTTGACAGATCCGGCAGTATGGACTGCGTGATGCATCATGGGAAAGATGCACAGATGCGCATCCAAAGTGCAAGAGTAAGATTTAGGATTTCAGATTTGACATTTATTGAGATGTATTGAATCACTGTACTCACTACACATGCGTCTCTACTGTACTCACTGTACATGCGTCTCTACTGTACTCACTGTACATGCGTCTCTACTGTACTCACTGTACATGCGTCTCTACTGTACTCACTGTACATGCGTCTCTACTGTACTCGCTGTACATGTCTCTCTACTGTACTCGCTACACATGCGTCTCTACTGTACTCACTGTACATGCGTCTCTACTGTGCTCACTGTACATGCGTCTCTATTGTACTCACTGTACATGCGTCTCTACTGTACTCACTGTACATGTGTCTCTATTGTACTCACTGTACATGCGTCTCTACTGTACTCACTACACATGCGTCTCTACTGTACTCACTGTACATGTGTCTCTATTGTACTCACTGTACATGCGTCTCTACTGTACTCACTACACATGCGTCTCTACTGTACTCACTGTACATGCGTCTCTACTGTACTCACTGTACATGCGTCTCTATTGTACTCACTGTACATGCGTCTCTACTGTACTCACTACACATGCGTCTCTACTGTACTCACTACACATGCGTCTCTACTGTACTCGCTGTACATGTGTCTCTACTGTACTCACTGTACATGTGTCTCTATTGTACTCACTGTACATGCGTCTCTACTGTACTCACTACACATGCGTCTCTACTGTACTCACTGTACATGCGTCTCTACTGTACTCACTACACGTGTCTATTGTACTCACTGTACATGTCTCTCTACTGTACTCACTGTACATGCGTCTCTACTGTACTCGCTGTACATCTCTACTGTACTCACTACACATGTCTTTACTGTACTCACCGTACATGCGCCTCTACTGTACTCACCGTACATGTGTCTCTACTGTACTCGCTGTACATGTCTCTCTACTGTACTCGCTGTACATGTCTCTTTACTGTACTCACTGTACATGCGTCTCTACTGTACTCGCTGTACATCTCTACTGTACATATCTCTACTGTACTCACTGCACATGTCTTTACTGTACTCACCGCACATGCGCCTCTACTGTACTCACCGTACATGCGCCTCTACTGTACTCACCGTACATGCGTCTCTACTGTACTCGCTGTACATGTCTCTCTACTGTACTCGCTGTACATGTCTCTCTACTGTACATGCGTCTCTACTGTACTCGCTGTACATCTCTACTGTACATATCTCTACTGTACTCACTGTACATGTCTCTCTACTGTACTCACTACACATGCGTCTCTACTGTACTCACTGTACATGCGTCTCTACTGTACTCACTGTACATGTCTCTATTGTACTCACTGTACATGCGTCTCTACTGTACTCACTACACATGCGTCTCTACTGTACTCACTGTACATGTGTCTCTATTGTACTCACTGTACATGCGTCTCTACTGTACTCACTACACATGCGTCTCTACTGTACTCACTGTACATGCGTCTCTACTGTACTCACTGTACATGTGTCTCTATTGTACTCACTGTACATGCGTCTCTACTGTACTCACTACACATGCGTCTCTACTGTACTCACTACACATGCGTCTCTACTGTACTCGCTGTACATGTGTCTCTACTGTACTCACTGTACATGTGTCTCTACTGTACTCACTGTACATGCGTCTCTACTGTACTCACTGTACATGTGTCTCTATTGTACTCACTGTACATGCGTCTCTACTGTACTCGCTGTACGTCTCTCTACTGTACTCGCTGTACATGTCTCTCTACTGTACATGCGTCTCTACTGTACTCGCTGTACATCTCTACTGTACATATCTCTACTGTACTCACTGCACATGTCTTTACTGTACTCACCGCACATGCGCCTCTACTGTACTCACCGTACATGCGTCTCTACTGTACTCGCCGTACATGTCTCTCTACTGTACTCGCTGTACATGCGTCTCTACTGTACTCTGTACATGCGTCTCTACTGTACTCACTGTACATGGCTCTACTGTACTTGCTGTACATGCGTCTCTACTGTACTCGCTGTACATGTGTCTCTACTGTACTCACTGTACATGGCTCTACTGTACTTGCTGTACATGCGTCTCTACTGTACTCACTGTACATGTCTCTTTAGGACACGTTGCTGCTGCTTCTGAAGAGTCTTCCCATGGGATGCTACTTCAACATCTATGGATTCGGCTCTCACTTTGAGTCCTTCTTCCCGTCAGTAATCAGATGTTAGTTGTTCTTCATGAATGATCTCATGTATTTTAGCAGTGGTTTTGTGAGAGTCTGTGGTGTGTGTCATTGCAGTCAGAGTGTTGTGTACAGCGAGGACACGATGGGAGAGGCTCTAAATAGAGTAAAGAACATGAAGGCAGACATGGGCGGCACTGAGATCCTTCAGCCTCTGAAACACATCTACAGTCAGCCCTGTTACCCAGATCACCCCCGACAGGTACAGCCAAACTTACTAATTATTCAACACCAGGGCTCAACGCTAAGGATTTTTTCTACTGGCCCAGGTCAAAATTTTACTTGCCCTGCCAAAACTTTCACTGGCCCACAATAAAAAAAATAATAAAGTAAGAGAAAAGAAAATGGGCCTATAAAATAAGCCTAGTTATTGTTTTCGTTGTTTAGGATACATGTAACCTTATTAAATAAGTTTACAACACCAAAAGCTGCTAGATTAACTCACTTAAATTTTAAATATTCTTAGACAAGTAAACAGTAAGTAATTGCACAAATAAATACAACAGATTAAACATAAATGAAATAAACGGTGCTTTTCAGGTTTTTATGTAGGCTTAAACAGGAGATTTTCAGGTACAGAAATTATCTAATGTATAATATATAACTATAGATTAAACTTTATTAAAGTTAATTAGTCAGGAGTAGATACAGATGCATAATGTTTTGAAATGTTGAAAATATAAAATGTTAATAGAATTTATAAAATGAAAAGATAATTTAAATGTGAAATTAAACCCGCCAGGAGGTAGCAGCATATCCCTGTTAATGAGCAAGTCATTGAGATTCAACCGATTCATTCAAATGGCCGATTCATTCAGGAAGTGATGCTCAGAGACACAAAACAATTCTGTGGACTTAGTTTGGAATAGAGCGAGCGAAACCAGCGATTTGGTGTCTAAAATGTAAGTCACTTAATATAAACTGCTTGTTTATTAAACTTGTATAAGATACTCTTTTATAAAATCAATATCACGTTTGTAATCATGCTTATATTTGGATAAAAATGGCGCTCTTCGTATAATATTGGTTAACTATATTAAATTATATAAATATAAAAGACAAATAGGGGCATTTTTGCCCCATATCTTGAATTCTTGGGCCATTCTAAATTTATTTTAGACTAAATAACGCAGTGAAATCGTACACGCGCACTAGTCTAACCTTCTAGACTACGTCACGTAGTGTATGCGTGCACTCGATGGGTGTGTTTTTGTTTGTTTTTTGTAAAGCGAGGGACATACTTCATAATGTCAGATCATTAAATCAACAATTACAATATCATAGACGATATATATCGCACACCCTACAGCACTGGCCTGATCGGGCAAGTGACAGGTCAGTCAACTGTCCTGAGCGTCGTTCATACTGGCCCCGGGCCATCAGGCAGTCCTTATTGTCGAGCCCTGAACACTATTTCTTTGTAACATCGGTGAGGTGTTTTTCTGAGCCTGACACTGATTCTCTCTCAGCTGTTCATCTTCACTGATGGAGAGGTGTGGAACACTAAAGAGGTGCTGGACCTGGTGAAAAGTCACGTTAACTCTCACAGGTGGGCGTACATGTCTCACTTGTCCTCATTTACTGATATCACTGCGCTTCACTTCAGGTTTAGTAGTTCATGTCAGACGGTCATGTGTCTTCAGGTGTTTCTCCTTCGGGATCGGTGAGGGTGCGAGTACGGCTCTCATCACAGGAATGGCCAGAGAAGGTTCTGGTCACGCTCAGTTCATCACAGGCACTGACCGCATGCAGCCCAAAGTAAGATCTGCTGTGGACAGAATCAGTACAAGAGGTTTAGGGTTTTTATTCACCACCGCTCTTGTCCTTCTCTGTCAGGTGATGCAGTCGCTCAGGTTTGCTCTTCAACCGGTCGTGGATAGTATCTCTGTGGATTGGTCCGTTCCTGAGGGCGTTACGGTGGAAATGCTGTCCCCACCCATCAATACACTGTTCCAGGGTCAGAGGGCGCTCATCTACGCTCAGCTGAAAGGACAGGTCAAAGCTTTTTAATGGTTTACTTTAAAAGGCTTTTGGAGACCAGAGCCACAGTTTAAACCAAGGGCTTTTTTAACAAGGGTAAAGTATGACATGTCAATCAGTTTTGTGTGGCTCTGTGATTAAGAAAAATTGCTGCGCTGCCTGACAGCTTGTCCTAACCCAGATGTGACACAACACTGGCCCCTTGTAAGAAAGTAGCTGTGTAAAATCATCAAATGCTCATGCTACTTTCTGTTTCTCTCCCTTGTCATAGAGTTCAGGAACGGCAGAAGGAGCAGTAACTTTGAAATACAAGCTGAAAGATAAACCAGTGACTAACCAGCTCCAGTTTGCTCTTAAACCAACCGAAGACACAGGGTATTACACACACTTATACACACACACAGACTTCTTATGCACTATCAAAACATTAAACTCTCTTTACTACTTTCTCTTTACTCATTTCTTCCACTTTACAACTAGTAAATAACAACAAATGAACGTCTCATGTTGAAAGTTACTGTACAACTTACTGAAATTCATCATGTCTCATATAATTGATCAACCAGTGTTTCAACCACGGAAAGCTGGAGTAAAATGTCACATAATGTTACATTTACCTCAGGAAAGCCATTTAATGACCATAGCATGTTAGTTAGTGCCACCATATGACGTCACTAGCCTCCAGGCTGTATATTTGACAGGTGTGTGCTTGTTGCAGACGGACGATTCACCGGCTGGCGGCCCGGTCTGTGATCCGTTCTCTGGAGCTGGAAATGCGGGCTGGAAGAGCAGAAGCGGAGGCCATCCGGAGCAGGATCGTGGAGCTCAGTGTTCAGGCAGGAGTGAGCAGCGTTCATACAGCCTTCATCGGTGTCAATAAAGACGGCAAACAGACCATCACAGGGCCGCTGCTGCAGAGGAGAGTGCCAGTACGGAGTGAGTTCACAGATTTCTGTGTGTGTGTTTAGAGCAGAACAGTCCAGATCCCAGGGAACCACTGTCCTTGGATCATGTGTGCCTTGATAACCAATCACATTACACCCTTGATATCACTGAATTTCATTCAGAGTTGTGCGATAGCCAATCACAGTTTTCATATACCATAGAAATGAATGAGAAGTGCCGTAAACTGAATCATACTATTTCCCACAAAAGCAGTTTATTCAGCATAGTAAAGCCTCTCCTCCATTGACATCCATTAGAAAATATTGCATGGAGGCTTGCCTTGAAGTAGCTTTGCTAGAAACTTCCAGATGTGTGAACTAAATTCTCTTCGGGATCAGGACTCTTTAGAAGTCTTTATATCACATAATAATTTAATATCAGTGTGCTCACATCATCAACATGTGATATTAAATTCTTTATTAGAGATGGCCCGAATGTCTGTAGGGGGTGGCGGTGGAGGTGGCGGTAGGAGAATACACGGTAAGAAATAATACACACTGTTCTTTCTTTTTAAGGGATTAGTTCACTTTCAAATGAAAATTAGCCCAAGCTTTACTCACCCTAAAGCCATCCTAGGTGTATATGACTTTCTTCTTTCTGATGAACAATCAGAGAAATATTAATAAATATCCTGATGCATCTGAGCTTTATAATGGTAGTGAGAGATACCAGTGAGAATGAGCTGAAGAAAGTGTCTCCATCCATCATAAACCTGTGCTCCACATGGCTCTGGGGGTTAATAACGGCCTTCTGAAGCGAAGCGATGCGTTTGTGTAAAAAATAAATAATCCAATATTTAACAAGTTAAAAATACCTAGTATCCACCAGACCGCCTTCCGTATTCAAATTTTCATTTTAAAAGTGTACTAATCCTTTAAACTCTTATGTGGGTCAGTCAAACTCAAGTGGTCCAGTGGATTTTTAATTTTCTTATTTTTTTGAGCGCTGACCTCTATTTATTGGTAATGCAAAACTACATTTTTATTGATTTGTGTTTTTTTTCCTGGTTTAACCACAGTGGCTGTCTTTGTGTCACAGCACACAACATTTTGTTTGTTCAATAAAAATAAAATGAAAAACCCCACATTTTGGGGTTGAATGAAAAAAAACATCTTGCAGCATCATTTTGGTTAAAACAACCAGATTTAATGCAATTTCAGTTGAATTTTTACCCTGACATTCACACAGCACACTACTTACTGCAGGGCTGTTGAGGCCACACCCCCTGCATGCACTGTGCGTTCCCCCAGTCCATAACATACACATCTGATCAAAAATACAGAAAAAAAACTGTAATATTGTGAAATATAACTACAATTTAAAATAATGGTTTTCTATTTTAATATACATTAAAATATAATTTATTTCTGTGATCAAAGCTGAATTTTCAGCATCAATTTTTTTTCCTTTTTTTTTTTTTTTTGAAAGAAGTTAATACTTTTTATTCAGCAAGGATGTGTGAAACTGATAAAAAGTGATATTGTTAGAAAAGATTTCTATTTTGAATAAATGCTGTTTTAGCTTTTTATTCATCAATGAATTCTGAAAAAAGTATTACAGGTTCCAAAAAAATATTAAGCACAGCTGTTTCCAACATTGACAATAACTGAGTGTCAAATCAGCATATTAGAATGATTTTTAAAGGATCATGTGACACTGAAATAAATAACACATAACAATTGCTGCAATAAAAATATTTATTTTACATATTTACTAAATTAGAATTGAATGCGAAAAAGAAATTTCATAGATAATTTCAAGATCATTTCAATATCAACAAAATGTTTATATTCATGTTTGTATATGATACATTTTATATAAATATTATACATTTATATAAATTTCCTATTTAATTCCCATAAATTCCCGTTAATTCCCATAAATTCCTGTTAAGTTTGCAAATTGGAATATTTCCAAAATTCCCCAGGTTAAGTTTCCGGAAATTTACCTGGAAACTTTCCACCCCTTTGCAACCCTAGTCACATTACATTTACCTCAAGAAAGCCATTTAATGAACAAAGCATGTTAGTTAGCTAGAAAAATTATAGAGCTGATTATATTTTGCTGAATATATGCACTATTTTACATATTTATTTTATTTTTACTCATATCATTAAAAATATTATAATGTTATTATTATAAAAAAAATGCATTATATTTGAGTTGTTCATTTTAAGCTTTAATAACAATACCAGCTGACAGGGCTCCCTGTATGTTTACAGCATTAGTTGAGAGATTTGGACCTTATATTTATCAAAATGAATAAAGATCTGAATCAAATCGTAAGCTTATGAATTGAAATTGTGAAATTTGTGTCAAGCTCTAATAAAAACAGTAGCCCTACCAGTCATTGTACCATGTAAACATTGTAACATTAATGAAATTAATGAACTTAATGAAATTCTACCAAATGTTTTGACCATCACAATACACTTATTGTGATTCAAGGATATATTTTTTAACATGTTTTGATGTACTTGAGTGTAGAGGTCGACCAATATGGGTTTTTCTCTGGCCGATGCCGATATTTAGAAATCAGGGCATCCGATGGCCGATATATGATGCCGATTTTTTTTCGGCCGATATATTTGGACGATTTTCTTTTTTTCCCCCTTCATCTCATAAAATGTAATGGTTATGTAATAAGAAGTTATACAGAAAATTGCTTAAATTAAACATTTATTGAACAACACAAACCTCTCCAATCAGTGCACTAAAAATTATTTATACGTTAAATATTAAATACACAAAACAGGTAATCAAAAATCTAGACTGTCAAATTAACTTAGTAGTAGCCTAATTCATGGTAATAATAATACATGGCTCAACTTTTTAAGCACCTTCCCAAACTATTCTGAAGCATGCTTCTATACTGTAAGTCAAATAGCCATAATCTAAGTGATAACAAAAATAAGAGTTCACCCATTTTTGCACAGCCTGCTGCTCATAACTGCATCGAGTGCACTGGCCACGAGCGATGACGTCGTGAAGGCTATGTGTCGGACCCACAGACACATTTAATGAGGAAAGTTAACATGCACGTTTTAGCCAGAAGTTTAGTCTGAATTGCACGTTTCTACTTTCACATGCAAATGACTTGTTCCACTTATGATAAAAATGCTCGCCATCAATTCTAGTAGGCTACAACGTAATTACTCTTTCAAAAACGGTCTGTTTTCCCCTGCCATCGTTAGTTGAAGCTGTGTGTCAACAAGGCACGGCTGCAGAGTGTGAGTTGCTCCATCTCACACGCAGCCTCAGAGGGAGAGAAATTCTCCAGTAACGTACAGAAACAGAATTGATAACGTCAGAGTTTATCTATACAATGCAGGCTTGTATAATAATTTAGCCGCTGGGCTCGTTACCAGGTTTTGGTACCCGTGCCTACCTGTAGCCTAAACTACAGCTGGTTAAAGGCTCGCACACCCCGTCCGCGTGCAGGACGATCCGTGTGTACAACAGGCGATGTGTGAGTGACTTGAGAGCTTCAAAACAGCAGTCCACTAAATCCATTTTTCCGCGCTCACGGCCAAAGGAGTATACTTTGAAAGGCTCACGTGCTCAACTGTGCACGAGATGCAGTGGAACGCGGAAAATGAAGTATAACTGGTCCTTTATGCAGGTGGAATGGCAATCGCGCCTGCCTATTAATCGGCCTAATTTGCAGCACAATCGGCCGATGCCGATTAAAAAATGCCAAAAATCGGCCCGATATATTGGCCGGCCGATCAATTGGTAGACCTCTACTTGAGTGATCTGGTTTGGTCCCAAACAGCAACGACCATCCTGATCTCAAATATTGGGCCTTATTTATCTCAAGAAAGGAAAAAATGATCTTACTCCAAAAACACCATTAACCTCGTAATTGCAAACATTTACAATAATTTATGTTTATATTAAATACAGGTAAATAAAACGATAACATTTACAAACATTATAAACACCTAGGCTAATTTCTTCTCACTCCGCAACAAATTCTTTAAAGTTAACGGACAGAACGAGAAATAAAAATAAGTAGCCATAAATAAAATAAAACACAAATTAGTCTATAATGGCAATCATTATAAACAACATACAAAAATTAAGCTAAAATTAATTTATTTAAAGCGAAACTGAAACAGCATTATGTCACAGCTCTTCAGTTAGTTTCATTTTCATGGACTTACAGTTTGTTATTTTCAGTCACGTGTTCCTTTGTTCAGTTTCCCGCCACTCGTTTGTCTCCTTGGTTACTGTCATTATGAGATCTGTGTTTATTATCTCGTTTGTGTTTGCTTTAAGTTGAACCCTCACAGTCACTCTTTGTCCGGTCACCATCGTTAATGCTAGTGTTGTGTTTGCTCGTCTGCCTTTTGTATTCTTTGCTCGTGTAGATTATTAAGGTCATTTTGAACCTGATTTTCATCCTCCTGTTGACAGACAAACCTGTTGTCTGTCAATAAACACCATTCATCGTTATCTCCTGTGTTCTCTGAGTATCTGTCCGTGACAGAAGACCGGACCTACTAAAAAGGAAGATGAGCTGCATTGCAATGGATTTGTGGGAGTTCGCGGGACAAATCGTGGCAGTGGCACAATCCAGCAACGATCTATTAACCTTCACCAGAGAATTCTGTTGTCTTGTTCAAGACAGTTCCTTGGATGACACGACCATCAAGGCATTGTACAGGATTACTCCCCAATCTAGATGGGCTGGACTGGAGAGAGGCGATCGACATATGTTTGGAGAGCTTTCCAACCGCACGAGATCCTCATCCTAAGATGGCCGCCATTCAGAACACCCGTTCCAAGATGGCTACCACTCCTGTATCCTCTTGTTTAAGAGGTTTAAGCCTCTTGGTCTACTCCAAAGTCTTCTCCAGCCCCTGAATCTGCTCCATTGTCTTCTACAGCCCGAGTTCGCTCCAGTGTCGCCTTTAGCCCCCGACCAGAGTCCAGTGATGGCTCCAGCCCCCGACCGGAGTCCAGTGATGGCTCCAGCCCCCGACCGGAGTCCAGTGATGGCTCCAGCCCCAGACCGGAGTCCAGAGATGGCTCCAGCCCCCGACCGGAATCCAGAGATGGCTCCAGCCCCCGACCGGAGTCCAGTGATGGCTCCAGCCCCCGACCGGAGTCCAGTGATGGCTCCAGCCCCCGACCGGAGTCCAGTGATGGCTCCAGCCCCAGACCAGAGTCCAGAGATGGCTCCAGCCCCCGACCGGAGTCCAGCCCCCAGCCCCCCAGTGATGGCTCCAGCCCCCGATCAGAGTCCAGAGATGGCTCCAGCCCCCGACCGGAGTCCAGTGATGGCTCCAGCCCCCGACAGGAGTCCAGAGATGGCTCCAGGCCCCCGACCGGAGTCCAGAGATGGCTCCAGCCCCCGACCGGAGTCCAGCCCCCAGCCCCCCAGTGATGGCTCCAGCCCCCGACTGGAGTCCAGCCCCCAGCCCCCCAGAGATGGCTCCAGCCCCCGACCGGAGTCCAGCCCCCAGCCCCCCAGTGATGGCTCCAGCCCCCGACCAGAATCCAGAGATGGCTCCAGCCCCCGACCAGAGGGCCTATCCTTTTCCTCTCCTACATCTCCTGGTACTTGCCCGTCTCCATTCTCCAGCGTCTACTCCTTGTCTTTGTGCTCCATTGTCTTCGTGTGAGAACTTACCTTTAAGTGTGTGTGCTTCCATCCATCTTCCATCCATCCACGATATCATCACCTGTAAGACAAAGACTGCTTTCAGTAACTCATCATCATCCAATACATCTAAATATCTTGTTTACTTACCTGCATTCCTGCTTAAACCTGCTGTCTGTCAATAAACACCATTCATCTCCTGTGTTCTCTGAGTCCTTGACGCAAAGGTTTTTTTTTAATTTTGTTAAAGTGAAATATATTTTGTGTAGTCCTATATATTTGAACCCTTATAGGCTACTTAATTTCATTTTTTTCTCGGTTCACAGAAGCGCTGCTGGTGCGTGATGAGTTTATGCTGTTATTTGTGGATAAAGCTAAATAAAGCCCTGGAAATGTGTCACAGAGACTAATCTATTCTAATTTATTTTAATTTGACATTGTATTCTTAATGGTTAGTCACCGATTAATGAGCTTCGGTTGTCAGTCAGAAAAATAATCTAAATAAACAAAATTCTCTCATAACAATTCTCCACCAGACATACAATGCTGTTCACGCTTACTCAAAAACTTAAGTACACGAGCTGAGACTTGACGTGAGATTTAATCTTTGCCACCGCTTGCGTCCATATTGATAATTACCAAGTTTTGCGTGGAAAACACAAGTAGTCCGGGCCACACATAAACTTGTGAATGATGCTCTGTATGTTCCTGGAAAACGTCAGTTGCATGGTCAGCGTTGGTCACAGCGACATTTAATTGCCATTTTTGATCCGGCAATTATTCATTTACAAATTAAGCACTGATGAGGCCCTTTGAATTTTCTGTAAATGCTCATATAATAAGATGTGTTGTGTGCTGTGACACAAAGACAGCCACGTGTTTTTTCAGTACCAATGCATAAAGGTAATCGCTCAAAAACAACAACAACAACAAAAAAACAGGAAAATTAAGAAGGGTCACACAACCAACTTTGCAGTTTTTGGAGCGAGTGGATTTTGATTTTGTTTTGTGTGTTTTTAGTGTCTGTTATTTTTATACATGTGCTTTTCTCTCTATTCTCAGCAGTGGCGGCTCCCATGGCTAAATGTGGAATGCTTAAAAGTAATACAACAGACAACCCACAAACACTTCACTCAACTTGTGCTGTCTTTTTCTCCATATCTGAATTTAACTGTTTGAATGATTGTTTTAGCATTTATGCCCTTATCAGTTTCTCTCTGTATTCTTAAAAGGGGCAGCTCCCAAGATGTCTCATTCTGGTGGGCGTAGTATTTGGACAGAACCAACAGGTACTTCACTCAACTTGTATTGGTCTTTTTTGAATATGTCTTTATATCTAATTGTCTTTTTCTCTATATCTGAATGTCACTATTTGAATGATTGTTTTGCAAAGACAGCTCCTCAAATGGCATTTAATTCTCTATATTGTGTGAAACAAGATATACTTCACTAAGCTTTTCTTTTTCTTTTTTATATGAATCTAATTGTCATTTTCTGAATGTCACTCTTTGGTTGGTTTTGGCATATCTCCAGACTGCAGAATCATGGTTGAATGTGATTCTGTGTCACATGTGGATAAATCAACACATCCAGCTCAGATTCAGAAAACAACTAAAAAAATTATCACAATATAATGTTTCATATTGATCGGTCTCGATAATTATTGAAAAAATTTCAGTAGAAAAAAAAATGTTTGAATTTAACCAATGCATTTCTAATTAAGGCACACAACAAATAATTTTAAAACAAAGCAAAAAAAAATGTAAACAAATCTTTCTTATATTTTATATGAAGATTAAATAAATAAGTGTTACAGAAACTTAAAGCTGCACACTTCTGGATAAATAGAGAAACCTTTTTGTTTGTTTCAAACTGAGATCACAATTCTGAATGACAACTAAATGAAATAACATGTAATTTACTAGAGGTTCTGACAAAAAAATTAATTGTATTAAATATTAAATATATTTGAATTATCTAAAAAAAAAAAGTCTGTTTGGATGTATGATTCAATGACTCGCCCAGAAATACACTTGTTTCATTACTGGATGAATCAGTGTATTTGAAAGAATCTGTTAAAATACATTTTTTAACAGTCATTTGTCGCCACCTGGTGGTGAAACAATGTAATCGATAAATTTATATCTGAACTATAAACTTTTATCTCAGTACTTCTGTGATCATTTGAATATTTGCAACAGAATAAATATACTGTGTGGTTGAAAACACTGCAGCTGTTTATACCGACATGATAACTGCTCTCTCAAGACGAACTTTGAAGTAGATCAACTGTAAGACGCAAGGAAACTATGAAACTGCCACACTGACAAGCTGACATGTCCTTTTTTTCTTCACAATCTCCTCGTCGCAAGCAGGTACAGCACTCATTTTCATGTGTTTGTGTGTTGTGATTTTACCTGGCGATTGCGCAACTGAACTCCACAGCAACTTGTTTGCGTGTCACTCGAAGCGCGTCTGTTTGGGACGGGGAGCTTGAGAGTTGTTCATGCAACCGAACTTCATGTCTGTTTACATTTTAATGCATTTAAGTGAAACTATATCGAGAGCTATATCGAACATTTTTTCTATCGTTATCGATTAAGACTTACCGTCGATAAATATCGATACCGTTTTATCGCCCAGGCCTCAGTAACACTGGGTTTGAGTGATTGTCTGGGGCTGCTGTGCTGTTGGCGATTAACAACAAACTCTTGTTTGTATTCACTCTTGTGTACTGTACATTCATTTTTTGTGCTACCTTGTATGACTCCCCAAATCACAGAGATGCTGATTCACATGGGACTAATATTATCACAGGACCTCGGTGTTTGGTGAAATAGGGTAGGTCATTTGTGGGGGCATTTTTACTTTACAAATCAAAGACATGGCCGATTCACACGGGATTAAGATCACAGACAACCTCCGCAATTATTACAAATGACTAGAGGTCCCCAGATAATACTAATCCCGTGCACATAGGGATAATTAATATATCAGACCATGCTCCTATAATGTTGAGTAAATGTTTCACTTTTGAAAAGTCATGAAATTTTGCCAATGGGCTTTTTTTTTGGAGACGTATAGCACTAATGATGTGAGCGTATCTCTCCTTTGGGAAACAGGGAAAGCCTTCCTTAGGGGAAGTATAATATCTTATGCGTCTGCTAAGAAATGTGCAGCTTTAGAGAGACAGTTGAATTTGCAGTCTAAATTAGAGGAACTTGATAGGAAATTTAAAATAACTCCTAGTAAAATGCTGCATAGAGAGCTGATAGCCACTAGATCGGCACTTGACCAGCTGTTAACTCAAGAGCAGAATCTGCTTTATTTTATGCAAGACAAAGACTTTACGAATCGGGAAATAACAAAACACTTATAAGCTCAACACTTGCAAGAAAAGTTTGGGTTGCCTTCCCAGCATTTATTTGGTTTTCATCAAATTAGACATTTTATTGAGAAAACTCTGTGTATAGAGTTAGATTTATTTTTGAAGCATTCTTCCAATTAAAGGAATACTATTTATAAGGTTTATACTCTGCTAGTTTCAAATTCAGGAAAAAATTCACAATTATTGTTATCAGGGTGATAGAAGGGCTTTGGGCAGGTACAGGAGGATGAGAGATGGTTGAATGTTATGCGGATTATGAAGCGTGTACTGCTGTGTAATAAGGCACAAGGAACAGTTAAAAATACTGCAATGTGTACATTGTGCTCCTTATGTACTTTCTAAGATTGACCCAAAATGTTTGCCTAAATGTAAAGTGGATATGGGTACATATTCCCAAATGTTTTGGTTATGTCCCTTGATAAGTCAGTTTTGAGATAATATTAACACAAAGCTTGACCATATACTGAACTGTTCTGTTGTCAAAGATCCTTGGTTTTTTATTCTGAGAATGAGTAAGGAGGACAGTGGATTATCCTTTTCACAGGCCAAGCTGGCAAGCAAAATATTATTTTTGGCTTGTAAACGTTTACTTGCGGTATGGATAAAAGATTAAGCCCTAACAGTGGTTCAAAGGTACACTCAAATTTTCTAAATTCTTCCTTTTGAACATCTTGGGGCTACAATTGAAGGGACTGAAGCTGAATTTTTGAATTTGTAGTAAATTAGCTCAAAATAAATATCATAATTAATCATAACTAGTTATAATTAATTATAAATATTTGGATCAGTTAAAAAAAATTAATGTAATAAAATTAATATTACAATCATTTAACCTGTTTGGCCAATGAACACTCAGTGTTAATTGCTTATTAATTCTAAGAAATGTGCATTTCCAGGTTATGGGAAATAACAGTACTACTCAGAGCCTGTAGTCAGGATCGGCATGAATAGGGACTCCAGTATATGAGCGTGAAACACGGACAACTTTACGTGTGACATGAACAAGACTTTATTAACTAGACTAAACACTTAACTAATTTAACTCTGAAGCAGAATACAGGAAAGCAAGAAGTTACAGCATTGTTTGAAATTCAGCAGATCATCAGCCTTGAGCAAACCATCAGTTTAGTTTTAACAGGCCCTTCTTTAAAAGGGGTAAGGATACTTACTGTATCAAATAATGAGACTAAGTTTGATACTTGCATGTCTCTCCAAGTTAAATTAAAACTGTCCTGATGCAATTTGTGGAGGCTCCCTTTGAATCTTTGCTGATATTGTCTTGATGAGAGAGAACCAGTTGGATTCAGAGGATCTTTGGTGAATGGAAGGTCTAGGCCGAAGCCTGGCACAAGCTTGGGGTTCCTTAGAAGCTTCTAGTTCAGCATCATCTTCACATCAGCGTTTTTCAATAAAGGAAAAAAGGGGACTGTGATCTTGTGTTCAGTGATTTTAAAGGGTGAGGGTGTCACACCCTCTTGAGGTGTCTGAGCCAATAAGGAGTTTTCCCTTCGGAGGGAAACTTTTACGAGTCTTTGTTCTCTAGCAAGATATTAGCATAAGACACTGGATTGGATGTTTGAGAGAAGAACCTTCTAGATTCTTATAACACTAATGTGTCACAGAGTTAATAACATGTAACATAAATTATCAAACAGGAAACGAAATTTGGAATCCGTAGATACCAAACATGCTACCCATGTTAACTATAAATTTGCAACTCTGAAACATTAATACCAAAATAGTTTTAAAGACAGAATTAATACATAGAATAAACCCTATAAAAGGAAAATCACAAGAGGGGAAAATTGGATACATGTGGTTTATTTGTCCTTCTCAGAAAGAATGAAGTCAGAGTCACAAGTTCTTGACTGGCACCTGTCCTGAAAACGAATCCTATCTGAATAAGGCTTCAGGCAGTTGTGCTGCGCTTCGTTGTAGGATTTCATGTCATTTTCTGCTTTAATGATAATCATACCAGAATTAATGCTGCTTTATGTGTCCAGCTTCCTTCTGCCTAAACTCTGTATGTATTGCAGCAGAACCTGAGCCCCAGACGGACCCTTTACTCCAGCTGGTCTCTCTTCAGAAGGCCTCGGGATGCTGGGAACTGAACGCCTCACTTGCTACCGTGTTTGGGAAGACGGAGAGTGAGGTGACCAATCACAGACCAGCACAGGTGGGGCATATGATGTCATATCCTCAGGTACATCATGATTGGTTCAGTGTGTGTGACATGTAGTTGTGTGTTCCAGGTGGACGGGTCAGTGTGGGCCACCGTTCTGGCTCTGATCTGGTTATACTCGTGTAGATCAGAAGACCAGGTTGAGTGGCAGTTTGTGGCCATGAAGGCAGCGTCATGGATCCGCTCTCAGAAACGTGAGACAACATTCATTTACCCTTCAATGCTTGATGCTGACAGAAAACAGCAGCGCTGTACATGTTCTTGTATGCTGTTGATTGAGTTTGGAGGTGTTTGTGTGTGTTTCAGCGGAGGGCCTGTCTCAGTGTGTGCGCGACGGGAACGTCCTGTTGGGAGGTCATGTGACTGAAAACACGTTGGGAATCTGAAGAATCTTGTGCTGTCAGAAATCAAATAACTCATTCTTTGTTTTTCTGCTATAAAATATAGTATGTTTTAAAGAATAAAACTGACAGATTTGTATCAGATTTAGTATATGATAGCTATTGTGTCTGTCATAAATTCATGTTATTACTCTAAATACAATTCTAAATATATAATCATAAATTGTGAGTGATCATGAATCCATTATTTCGCTGTGTGTTGTAGTGAGCAGACTGTGTCAGTGTGACTTTATTAAAGTCTTTCTTCACTAGTTATAATTATCTGACATTTAGAAATCCATTTAATGCATTACAGATTAAATCTGAATATTGTGAGCTTGGGTAAACTTTACTCCAGCTGTCTGTCTGCATCACAGAAAGAGGATAAAGCGGTCTGTGGCGGTTCTTGTAAAAAGTCTTGTTACCTGTAGCCACATATAAGTAAGGGATGATAACAGTGTTTCAAGTTTATTTTACTTCTAAAGTACATTTAACAACAGAAGTGCAGTACACGTAGGGTCATAAAACAACAGCAAAGGGACAAAAAACAACTCTCAAGCTAATTTAAAGGCCCACTGAAGAGCGTTGGAATGCATATATCAAACAGCTCCACCCCTTTTTTAAAATAGCCAATAGTGTTTTGTTTATGTTACAGCTCGGCCAGGGCTGTTAAACTCAGTAAAACCTCAGTTTCCTTTTAGTCTCTAACCGTTTCTCCTCGTAATCTCCTCTATATCGCTTTAATATGCAGAATTCATATGGGTCCGATACCTTTTCTGGTCTGAGCCGACTCGCACATATGATCCGCCGATGAGTGATGGTTAAATCTTTCCGTTTTAAACCAAGAAGGGGAGTCGATGGATATCACACAAGAAGCAACATGCAAACTTTGCGCAAGAGTTATGCCGGTAAAAGCTTAACCTCGGTCAGTATTCAAAGTGAAAGTAAAAGTGACGGAGCTGCCTGACGCTGCATTAACGGAGCATTTTCTCTCAGAGACGAATATCTACATAATATGCTGATAACGGTATATAAGTGTCTTAATTTATTCCATTATTTCTCTTGTGGCCTGTAAACAGTGAAACAAATGAGAATAATATAGACTGTTAATAATTTTAATTATAGGCCTATAATTCATTGTATAGACCTAAAAAAATGTTTCAGACATTTTCAAAGATAGCTAATAGCCTAATCATTTATTATCCTCACGGAGCGTCAGTTATGTGGTGATGCGCTATGAAGTGCGTGCCCGTCCGCTACATGCCCTTCACCATGTAGAAACTAGTAAATGTGTGAGCAAATGACCGATTTCATCCGAAGCTTCAGCATCTGTAAGAGTGTAAGAGGAGGCGGGACTTCAGATTCTAGAGAGCATTTGATTGGACCGAAGATTTGACGAAAAACTGAAGTGTGATGTGATGTCAGTTTTAAATGCTTATATCTCCTAAATATATATATATATTATTATTATTATTATTTTTTTTAATGTGTATTTTTATGCGCTACGGTAGCCGCGATCAAAATGAGTAAACAACCTTTGAAACAAAGACTGACTGTTAAAATGTATTTCATTCATTAATTTAAGAAAAAAATAAATTACATGATGAATTCTTTAAATTAATTAAAAAAGTAATAGACTCATCTATAACATTTTAGACTAAAGACTAATTTTGAACTTTAAATAAAACATTTAGTCAAAACCTCAAGTAAATTAGCCCTACATTTTATTTAGTTTGATTGTGTCATGTTTTGCTTTCCGAATCGTGGGAGAACCGTGATCTCTATTCTACAAAATACAGATTATCCAGTCATGAATTCATTACTCTTGTGCTGATATAGTCCTATTTGATGATCACTGGGTTGCTAAATAAAATGATTCAATAAGCGTCTGTTTAGGCTACAATAAGAATCGTTTAAATAATAAAAATAACCAGAGATGTGGCTGACTAAAGTAAGTTTGAAACTGCTATCTATAATTTGTACACAGAGTTATTATATAAAAAGATACTTGGATGCTTAATTTCTTTACAATGTTTAGGTATTATTTTAACAGTCAGTCGTGGAAGTGTGATGGTTGATAGACTAGACTATTTTAAGTCGTAAAATGAGCGGGATATATTAAAATGAAGCACATGGATTCAGTAGGCATGTATTCATGATACTAAGTGGGGCAGCCTGTCTCAGAGCCCTCCCCAGCTCTACAGCGCCCCACAAATTTCCAATCTAAATCTGTGGTGGAAAATGGAACTGCAGCGCGCTGTCATAGAGAGCCATTGGGGTAGAGGTCTGCATACCCGATAAGATTTCTTGCTGCGCGGGATTAAATTTTGAATGAAAGGCGGATTGCAGTCGGTAACTATAGTGTACTTTAGGCTGGAGCGGGCGGTCTGACAAAAACCCAGTCGCTCCTGAGATGCTTTGACATCAGCGCATCTGTGCTTGAACTTGAAGTGAACAAAACTTTCTGCAGTGGTGGCGTTCACACAGTACCCAGCTCCCTGTCCTGAGAAACCTGGCATGATATGTTCTTTGAGGTCTGCGCGAGTGCACCTTCAGAGAACTTTCAACCTTTGTAATCGGATTTTAGAGGAGAGACGTTCTGTCATGTGTGACACATAACAAATAAAAATCTTGTATATGCTATGCAACATTTTATATTTGTTATCCCCAATCACTCTCTTTCTTTAGGGGAAGTTTAAACGCGAGATTCTGGAAACGATCTAAATTTAGCGGGACGTCATAAAAATGAATCAAAACTATTTCACATTACTACAAAAATATTTGAGGGGACCTGTCCAGCCTTGAGCTTTTCCTGAGCATCTGATCATCCAGATTCCAAGCATTTCCTGAGACCGTAAAACAGGAGCAATCAAAGCAACATCAAATTTACCTGTTGAGCGCTGTGTAGACCTCAGAAGATGCCTTCAGTAAATGAAATGTGTGAATATTTTATAAGTGTGCTGGACAAAAAATCTCTTTCCATCTCTGTTCCATTAAGCATTTTGTTAATTCCTTTGGAAGCTTTGATTGATAAAGATTTTTCATGCCCATGCAAAAAGTCAACTGAATGCAGTAATAACAAACCTCATCTTTATTGCACCTTTTGTTTTTGTTTTAATGTGTATTATTTTACAGCTAATGAAACATGAACCTCAATGTTCTATATCTCGAATGATCAAAACTTTTTTCTTTCTTCCAAATTATTGGTTTTTCGATGCTCTTATCGTTGGGCATTATAAGCACTGCATTTTATATATACTGCTGCTGCTGCTGCAGTCATAAAGAGCCACAATATCAGGAACAGACTGAGAGACAAGCATTTACAGGTACTTTTGTTTGCCATAGACAAGAACCAGATTGACAAGAACCAGGCCCAGCATTTCTGAATGAGTTTTGAGGAGAAATTTTCTCTACCGCAGAAAGACACCACTGCAAAAAAAAAAAAAAAAACTAAAATCAACAAAAATTGAAAACTGTAAAAACTTATTTTTATTATGTATGAATTTAGGTTCATTTGAAAGGTTATATATACCTATATAGTATACAGTCAAACCAAAATTTATTCAGGCACCTTGAACATTTTATTCATTAATTCAGTTTATTCACTATAGTTTAAAAACTGGTAATAAAATATGACAAGATCTCAGAGTTAAACTGTGTCAGAAAAATAATCTTAATAATGTCAGATAACACTTAAGCAGAACATGGTCAGGTCAAAGTGTCTGAATAAGTTTTGATCCTAAATTTTTATCAATTTTACTGGTAGTCCACTGTATGAAGAATTTTTGGGTATAATATGTCACAGTTTACTTTATTTTGCTCTCCTCACTTACATAAATGAACTGTAGTGTCCTGAACCCACTCTGAATAATTTTTGTTTTTACTGTATATAATTTTAATCAGTAATATATAAGACAAAATAAAGCAGTATATTGAGTATCTGTGTAAGATTTTATACAAGTATGTAAATAAAGTCCTTGTGTGTTGAACTACTTTCTTATGGCACAGATTTGAGATCTGCTGTTAAAAAGCTTCCGTGACTAATTAAAAAATGTCACTTTATTAGATTTTAGTTGATGATATGTAAATTATGTGATTATGCTACATAAATTGCAATTGAAATATTTACAAATTCCCAGTGTATTTTCTTAGTTTTTAAATCAGTAAACATTTACCAGAGTTGTTTTTTTAATTTATATAATTTTCTGTATAGACACATACCATAAATTATTGGCTATTAAGGCTATAAAAACTATAAAACGTGGAAATAACAGTTACAGTCCACCGGACAAATGTTGATCTATTAAGGGGGCATGTTGTCACACTATCTATAGATGATGTGTTATAGATATATATGTAATAAAATGTGTAATAAATCTTGTTGTAAAGACAAATTCATCTAAGAAAAATAAAGTATCTAGATTGATTTCTGTGGTTGATCTGATTATCTTGGTTGTGATTATGATGAAGTCATTTAAAAAAAGTACATGAAGAAGTGCTTATACTGTAAAGTACCCTAGCACGTGGTGACCACTGTGTGCGCTATTATCAGTTATAAATAGGAAACCACCCACACTCAATAATCAATTCCAGATCTTCAGTGTTAATTAATCTATGCTTCCAGCTATTTGATGGTGGACATTCAACAGGGGGTCTTGTCTAGGCTATTCCATGAGGCCTGTTGCATCAAGCTGGTTTCAGTGGCAACTCTGATAAGTTTGATATTAATTTGAGCAAACGCTGGTTTTTCGGGCTCAAGAAGGTAGATTGGTGTCCATGCTAACTTAAGCTACACTGCTAACCTGCTCTGGAGAAGGTTTTACTCTGGGTAAGATATTGTAGTGGGTTGTAGGGCTGGACGATAATCAAAACTGAAATTCAGAACCTATAACCGTTGTTATTTTCCCATGTCGGTTATTTTGGTTTTTCAATCCTGTTAATACAAAACCGATTCCAAAAAAGTTGGGACACTGTACAAATTGTGAATAAAAAAGGAATGCAATGATGTGGAAGTTTCAAATTTCAATATTTTGTTCAGAATACAACATAGATGACATATCAAATGTTTAAACTGAGAAAATGTATCATTTTAAGGGAAAAATAAGTTGATTTTAAATTTCATGGCATCAACACATCTCAAAAAAGTTGGGACAAGGCCATGTTTACCACTGTGTGGCATCCCCTCTTCTTTTTATAACAGTCTGCAAACGTCTGGGGACTGAGGAGACAAGTTGCTCAAGTTTAGGAATAGGAATGTTGTCCCATTCTTGTCTAATACAGGCTTCTAGTTGCTCAACTGTCTTAGGTCTTCTTTGTCGCATCTTCCTCTTTATGATGCGCCAAATGTTTTCTATGGGTGAAAGATCTGGACTGCAGGCTGGCCATTTCAGTACCCGGATCCTTCTTCTACGCATGATGTTGTAATTGATGCAGTACGTGGTCTGGCATTGTCATGTTGGAAAATGCAAGGTCTTCCCTGAAAGAGACGACGTCTGGATGGGAGCATATGTTGTTCTAGAACTTGGATATACCTTTCAGCATTGATGGTGCCTTTCCAGATGTGTAAGCTGCCCATGCCACACGCACTCATGCAACCCCATACCATCAGAGATGCAGGCTTCTGAACTGAGCGCTGATAACAACTTGGGTTGTCCTTGTCCTCTTTAGTCCGGATGACATGGCGTCCCAGTTTTCCAAAAAGAACTTCAAATTTTGATTCGTCTGACCACAGAACAGTTTTCCACTTTGCCACAGTCCATTTTAAATGAGCCTTGGCCCAGAGAAAACGCCTGCGCTTCTGGATCATGTTTAGATATGGCTTCTTTTTTGACCTATAGAGTTTTAGCCGGCAACGGCGAATGGCACGGTGGATTGTGTTCACCGACAATGTTTTCTGGAAGTATTCCTGAGCCCATGTTGTGATTTCCATTACAGTAGCATTCCTGTATGTGATGCAGTGCCGTCTAAGGGCCCGAAGATCACGGGCATCCAGTATGGTTTTCCGGCCTTGACCCTTACGCACAGAGATTGTTCCAGATTCTCTGAATCTTTGGATGATATTATGCACTGTAGATGATGATAACTTCAAACTCTTTGCAATTTTTCTCTGAGAAACTCCTTTCTGATATTGCTCCACTATTTTTCGCCGCAGCATTGGGGGAATTGGTGATCCTCTGCCCATCTTGACTTCTGAGAGACACTGCCACTCTGAGAGGCTCTTTTTATACCCAATCATGTTGCCAATTGACCTAATAAGTTGCAAATTGGTCCTCCAGCTGTTCCTTATATGTACATTTAACTTTTCCGGCCTCTTATTGCTACCTGTCCCAACTTTTTTGGAATGTGTAGCGCTCATGAAATCCAAAATGAGCCAATATTTGGCATGACATTTCAAAATGTCTCACTTTCAACATTTGATATGTTATCTATATTCTATTGTGAATAAAATATAAGTTTATGAGATTTGTAAATTATTGCATTCCTTTTTTATTCACAATTTGCACAGTGTCCCAACTTTTTTGGAATCGGGTTTGTACTTTCCCCTTAAAAAGTTACTACCGCCTGTGTAGCCACATGACTCAGCCCCATCCAGTCAACACAGAGATGGTGTCATGAGAAATCGAGTCTCCCCAGACATCGGGTCTCCTTCAGGACCCCGGCAGTAATGCCTGATCAAAAAGTTATCGCGATATTTGTTGTATGCTAGTTGTGTTAGCTTTTTGTAGCTGCGTTAGCTTCTTGTAACAAGCTAAATTCACAGCGCAAAATAAAAGCATGTAAAAATATATCAACATAAAAGCATTACAATAACAAAAAGCCTAGAAAGACGCATATAACAAAGCTTATGTATAGACACGCTAGTAACACGCAGGTTTATCATGTTAGCTCAAGACCACCTAGTGTGTTTAGTGTTTTATTTACATATATAAAAAAGCAGTGTAATTCAATTACATGAAAATTGATAGTTATCCACCATATTTTATTTCTGAAAAAAAAAAAAAAAAAAAAAAACGTATTTAAGTACAACAGCAGTATAATGTCTGATAATGCACAAGTAAATCATTTTAAGTGTTTTTAATTCTCAGTTGCTGGAATATCTTACCTCATGTGGAAAAACATAACAATAACAAAGTATATTTATATTGAACATTTGTATGAAAGTGAGTTAATAAAGATTGTTTTTGTTGGTTTTAATATTTTTAAATAGTTCATTAAGTTAAATTATATTGTGTTATATATGATAGTCAGCTGTGGGTTACGTATGACATTATTGATTTTCAAGACGTTAATGTTTATTTTCATGATCTTATTTATTTTCGCTGCAAACATGATGATCTTAAATGTATTAATTATTAATTTACTATTAATAAATGTGTAAAGTTGCATAAAATGGAAATACTCAAAGTAGGCTAACTACGTTACCTCAGATGGATGAATGGTTGGATTCCACGGCTGGTAAAATAAAACATATATAAGACAATACATTTACTGTAGGAGCCATACAATTTACTGGTGACTTAATCTAAAAACTGTTCTATTGCGCTTCTGATTTGGCAGTGAAATTCACCGATTTTGGGTGCGTAAGATGTGAAGGATTCTATGGTCCAGTTAGTATTTTTCACCCCAGAGCACCATCTAGTGACTGTTGCCTAAAAAGTATCAGAGTGTCGCCTCTTGGGTTCTAAGCTCTTTGATTCAGACACACGTTAGTGCTAACCATTCTACTTGCTGGTTACCAGGCGAACACGGTAAAAATGTTAATATTTTGTATATCTTTT
This sequence comes from Ctenopharyngodon idella, assembly GCF_019924925.1. NCBI lineage: Eukaryota > Metazoa > Chordata > Actinopteri > Cypriniformes > Xenocyprididae > Ctenopharyngodon > Ctenopharyngodon idella. The sequence goes on from NC_067222.1 coordinate 52,088,352, forward strand.
ATTTGATTCGTGGTTTAATGGTGTTGTGTGTAAAACTGTGTTTGTTGTTTCTGTTTGTGTCTAGTTTTCACAGTGTTCTATAACAAATAAAAACACATGGACATCAGTACTTTAGAGGGCCAGGACAAAGATCCTGCAGGAAAGAGAAATTAATTCTGGTTTAGGAACTGATTGTAACATATGGGACGTGACAACGGAGTGGGAGATCCAAATGCGAGCTTTATTAACAGAAGAGCGTAGTCAAACAGGCAGTAGGTCGATCACCAGCAAACAGTAACAGGAAGGCAAGGCAAAAGGGTAATCCAAAAACATAGGCATGGGTCAGGACGGGCAGCAAATGATCATTAAACAAGGAAACAGTCCAGGGTCCAAACACAGGCTAGGCAAGGAAAGAAACAAGGAACACGAAGACTAGGGTAAACAAAGGCTAAACAATATTCAGCAAGGCATGAGTGAAACACAGGGACTATTTATACACAGGCACAAACAAGATAACGAGATAACAAGGGGGCGTGGTCCAATGATTGTCCATGGCAACAAACAAGGGGAGCAGCAGAGGAACATGAGGTGCACAAACAGAGGATATACAGGGAACATGACACTGAGACTGTAATAAACTGATCCTCTCTACCTTTGTGATTTATTTTATTTTGTTACAATGATAATAGTTACAAATTAATCATGTTATAAATCTGCAACTCAATCTATTTTATATTCAATGGAGGCTTTTCTAGCTGGACAGTGTACTGAATCACAGTGTAGTTTGTTGTTCAGAATGGCATTTTATCATTAAAACCAACATTACTCTTGACAAGCCATGCATTATTTGAAAGACCAAAGACTCCAGTTTTAATGTTTGGTAACTATTTGCTTATTAGCTGAAGTGACAAAGCAACTGTAATTGTTTGATTTGTTTCATAAAGCAATATACAGGTGCTGGTCATATAATTAGAATATCATCAAAAAGTTGATTTATTTCACTAATTCCTTTCAAAAAGTGAAACTTGTATATTATATTCATTCATTACACACAGACTGATATATTTCAAATGTTTATTTCTTTTAATTTTGATGATTATAACTGACAACTAAGGAAAATCCCAAATTCAGTATCTCAGAAAATTAGAATATTACTTAAGACCAATACAAAGAAAGGATTTTTAGAAATCTTGGCCAACTGAAAAGTATGAACATGAAAAGTATGAGCATGTACAGCACTCAATACTTAGTTGGGGCTCCTTTTGCCTGAATTACTGCAGCAATGCGGCGTGGCATGGAGTCGATCAGTCTGTGGCACTGCTCAGGTGTTATAAGAGCCCACGTTGCTCTGATAGTGGCCTTCAGCTCTTTTACATTGTTGGGTCTGGCATATCGCATCTTCCTCTTCACAATACCCTATAGATTTTCTATGGGGTTAAGGTCAGGCGAGTTTGCTGGCCAATTAAGAACAGGGATACCATGGTCCTTAAACCAGGTACTGGTAGCTTTGGCACTGTGTGCAGGTGCCAAGTCCTGTTGGAAAATGAAATCTGCATCTCCATAAAGTTGGTCAGCAGCAGGAAGCATGAAGTGCTCTAAAACTTCCTGGTATACGGCTGCATTGACCTTGGACCTCAGAAAACATAGTGGACCAACACCAGCAGATGACATGGCACCCCAAACCATCACTGACTGTGGAAACTTTACACTGGACCTTAAGCAACGTGGATTGTGTGCCTCTCCTCTCTTCCCCCAGACTCTGGGACCCTGATTTCCAAAGGAAATGCAAAATTTACTTTCATCAGAGAACATAACTTTGGACCACTCAGCAGCAGTCCAGTCCTTTTTGTCTTTAGCCCAGGCGAGACGCTTCTGACGCTGTCTGTTGTTCAAGAGTGGCTTGACACAAGGAATGCGACAGCTGAAACCCATGTCTTGCATACGTCTGTGCGTAGTGGTTCTTGAAGCACTGACTCCAGCTGCAGTCCAATCTTCGTGAATCTCCCCCACATTTTTGAATGGGTTTTGTTTCACAATCCTCTCCAGGGTGTGGTTATCCCTATTGCTTGTACACTTTTTTCTACCACATCTTTTCCTTCCCTTTGCCTCTCTATTAATGTGCTTGGACACAGAGCTCTGTGAACAGCCAGCCTCTTTTGCAATGTCCTTTTGTGTCTTGCCCTCCTTGTGCAAGGTGTCAATGGTCGTCTTTTGGACAACTGTCAAGTCAGCAGTCTTCCCCATGATTGTGTAGCCTACAGAACTAGACTGAGAGACCATTTAAAGGCCTTTGCAGGTGTTTTGAGTTAATTAGCTGATTAGAGTGTGGCACCAGGAGTCTTCAATATTGAACCTTTTCACAATATTCTAATTTTCTGAGATACTGAATTTGGGATTTTCCTTAGTTGTCAGTTATAATCATCAAAATTAAAAGAAATAAACATTTGAAATATATCAGTCTGTGTGTAATGAATGAATATAATATACAAGTTTCACTTTTTGAATGGAATTAGTGAAATAAATCAACTTTTTGATGATATTCTAATTATATGACCAGCACCTGTACAGTCATAATGGGCTGTCAGCCGGTGGCCATTTTTGGTGTAACGCCTAATCAAATGTCACTCGTATTTAATTCTTATTTTTACATTAAACTCGCATTTTGAACTTGTTTTGCTGTCACTACAGCTATTCAGCAAATACTTATCAAATATATAAACTTGAGTTCAAAATAAATAATAAATTGTGTTTACTGAGGCACTTACATGTTTAAAAATAAAATGATGCAATGTTCAAGTATTTGTTTGTCAATGTTATTATTATCTATAAAGATTTTTGGTGTATGTTATGTGACACTGAATGATGCTGAAAATGCAGCTTTGATCACAGGAATAAATTACTTTATAAAATATATACAAACAGAAAACAGTTATTTTAAACCGTAATAATATTTCACAGTATTACTGTTTTTACTGTATTTTTAATTAAATAATGCAGCCTTGGTGAGCAGACAAAAAAAAATCTTAAATCTTAAACCCAGTTTGGGATTTTTGGGATGTGCACATCTACCTGAATATTTTGATTCTTAAATATTTAAGTAGACATCGAATAGTAGAAAGTGTGAATGTTTTTTTATGTTTCACTCATAGCCTGAGCTGTATGCTCTTTGTGGTTGTTAAATATGTTTTGTAATATGATTGTTTTACAATGAGTGTTAATAAATCACGTTTTAAATGAAGATACAGGATCATTTTATAAATAACGAATCCACTTTACCTGAAACGAAATTTGTCGGGACTGCATGATCTCAAAATGTTTATTGGTGTATACCTTGCAAATCACACATTGTATCAACTGTCAGAGTAGATCGCAGGGTCAATCGATCTCCTGTGGGAGGTCCTATAAGTTTTCTGTTGTTTGTAGCCCTTTTGTCTTCATGTATGAAGTTCTGTCCCACAGACAGAACTTTGGGTTAAGATATTTTGAAGGCTGAGACGCTGACATCGCTGCTGAAGAACTGTGCTACACGACTACCTTCAATAAATTCTTCTCCCCACAAGAACTCTGGTCAAGCTTACTTATTTTATGTATTAGAGAAATCGAATACATTGGCGAGCCACCCAAACGACTGCACGGCCAAATACAGGAAAATCTAACAATTCCAAAATTGATTTTGCTCGTTTCTCACAGAAGTCTTCCAAGGCCCATAGTCCATGATGTCATCCAGCATGTCCAACGTCAAAAACATTGTATATTGAGTAGCAGTAAAGGTAGAGAGTCTGTTTTCAGTACATACAATATAACACACACACACACAGTATTCTTCCTGTCTATTTCAACTGCAAACATTCAGCTGTAGTATTAATGTAATGAAGAGAAAATAAGAGACTGATTCGTCATGAGCTCAAAGCATTATGGGTAGAATCAGTCTGTTCTGATTCATCAAATTAGTTTCACTGATGATCCAGATAAAACCCTAAACCCAGGATAGAGCGGTTGAGTGAATGTGGTCTGGACTGTGTGGATGAGGATCATTGTGTCTCCAGAGACGCTGTAGAAGGACAGAGTTCCTGCACTGTGATCCACATACACTCCTATTTTCCTGTATCTGATGGACTTTGCAGGGAGACGAGTCCGTATGTTATTGTGTCTGAATGAGTAACTGGAGGAATAGCAGATCAAACTCCAGGACTGATCATTATTTCCAAACACACACTCACGACCCCGTCCCTTCCTCCTGATGCTCTTATATGACACTGATATATCCACATCGTATCCACTCCACTCAATCTCCCAGTAACAGCGTCGATCACACACACTCTCTCTACACAACACCTGCTGATAATAATCAAATCTGTCTGGATGATCAGGATACGACAGCGGTGTGTCAGTGTTAGTAATCACTGTGTTCCTCTCAGACAGATGGAGGTTTTCATTCACTGTGTTCAGATCCAGAGTGATCCGATGGGAATCTGATGGAGATAAAACACATCACAATCAGGAATTATCAATCTGATCTTTTAATGTATCTGAACTCTTCATGGCTCTATGTTCAGTGTATCATCAGTGTCTCAGCTGCAAATCGTCATTATCATGATCAATTATTAAACTCTTCTATCATGTTTTCTTTCACCTTCTACAGAAAGAACATGAACACTCAGTGAGTTTTCCTGCTTGTTTTCTTAGTGGCTTACACTGTAGGAAGTCGTTCCTGGTCTTGGGATTCATGTTGGTGAGTGTGCCTGTGGAAATGAACAGATATGAACAGTGTGAAGAGAAATGACAAAATCAAATGCATTCATTTATAAAACATTTCTAATATGATGTTGTACAATATGATATTAGATGATGAAAGACTTGTTTCAGATTTGATCCTAAATTTCATGGATTTCATCCTGCATCATGTATATAAACACTTGCTCTTGATGATGAGTGTCGTACTTCTGAACCATTAAGGGATATTTGTGGCCGTTCTGAAGGTGAATTTTGATGCACTTGTTCATATTACACTTGAATTTAAGATAAACTTTGAAAAATTTAATTTAAGAATTGTGCACATGGACATTTTATAAATCATAGGAACATTTTAGAAACTGTTGTATGTTCACATTTAGGATCTTTCTACACATGTCTGTATAATGGAGGCGCAGGACTTTACCTCTGTCAGAGATCTTCAGCTCCTCTTTACAGAAATCCTCCAGTTCAGGAGGTGCTGAGAGAGACTGGAAACTCTACAGAAAACGCAAATCAAAACTTCAGCCAATAACCTGCACTATATCAGATCTGTGTGGCTCTTGTTGATCTTCAGTAACTCATCTCAATCCAGCACTTTCACAGCATCAGATTCATTCTTCTCTTATTCATTATGTAATGATGAAAAACGTCTAGGCTACTATTGTAACCCCCGTTCCCTGAAGGAGGGAACGGAGACATTACGTCGATACTGACGTAATGGAGTCTCGCTTGGGAGCCCAATCACCTCCAAGGGATACAAAACAAGCCAATGGGAATTGGCCAGTGAGATTTACATGCCGGACCACACCCCCGGCATCCGGGTATAAATAGACTTTACTGACGTAATGGGGTCCAGTGGAAAGCGCCATAGCAACTGAACCACGTTACGAGTGTTAGGGAGGCAGATGCTGGCAAGCGCGGCCCATACTCGTAACCCTCCGGCGCCCAGAGTAAGCCCAGGAATGTCTTCCATACCAGTGGGATGGAGAGAACAGGGCGATACAATGGAGAAGGTCGAAGCTGCTGTACCTTACCCCCGGGGAAGAGTGCTTCGGAACTCAATTCCCATGTTTTCTCAGCCATGACCAAAACGCCAGGAAAGGAGGGGAAAGCTACGGAGACCACACCCTGCCTGAAGGGAGGTAATGTGTGGAAAACACATATGGACTGGCCTGAGGACAGTAACGCATATGGAAGATCTCTGAAGTAGGTCCTACCTTCCAGGAGGAACACACTAGCAGTCAGAGACAGAGCAGAGCGAAGCCGCCCAGGGAAAGACACGGGTTTAACGTCAGGGAAACCGTACCGTGGACAAACACATATGGGATTACCCGTGGGGAATCACAGCATATGGGCATCTAGCCCAGTACAAGGGCAGACCAACCGGGCATACACACGAGTACTGGACCTAGTGCCAGACACCTCTGCCGCGTCTGGCTGTCGCAGGATGCAGGAGGAACTCCACAGGGTTCACCTGTTGTGGGGAACTGAACTGAGGAGTGGGAAAAATGCCCGCATTCCCTCATCCGAGGGAAATGGCACAGCAAGTGAACACCCATGGCTACCGGGTGGACACCGGTTCCACTCAGAGATTGTAATATCTTGCGAATGTATTTAGTGTCGCCCAGCCTGCAGCTCTGCAGATGTCTGCAACAGAGGCGCTGTGCGCCAACGCCCAGGAAGAAGCAACACCCCGAGTGGAGTGACCTCGCAACCCGAGGGGGCACGGCTCGCCTTGGGACTGGTAAGCCAAGGCGATGGCATCCACTATCCAGTGGGCCAACCTCTGTTTGGAGACAGCCTTTCCCTTCTGCTGACCTCCAAAACAGACAAAGAGCTGCTCAAACGCGCAGGGCACGAACGGGACACAGCAACGCAAGGGCTTGCAAGTTCACCACCTGGTCCCGGAAGGGAGTGGGAACTTTGGGCACATATCCAGGCCGGGGTCTCAGGATAACGTGAGAGAAGTCTGGCCCGAATTCCAGGCACGAATCGCTGACCGAAAATGCCTGCAGGTCCCCAACCCTCTTGAAGGAGGCAAGCGCAGTCGGGAGCACTGTCTTCAAAGACAGATGTTTCAGCTCAGCTGACTTAAGGGGCTCGAAGGGAGCTCCCCACAGGCCCGTGAGGGCGACAGAGAGATCCCAAGAGGGAATGAGGCGAGGCCTAGGTTGGATTTAACCTCTTGGCGCCTCTGAGGAACCTGATGACCAGGTCGTGCTTTCCTAGTGACTTGCCATCAAGCACATCGTGATGTGCTGCGATGGCGGCCACATAGACCTTCAGGGTGGAGGGGGACAGCCTCCGCTCCAAACCCTCTTGAAGGAAGGAAAGTACGGCACTGATCGGGCATTTCCGGGGGTCTTCCCGGTGGGAAGAACACCACTCAATGAACAGACTCCACTTCATGGTGAAACGCCCCTCATAGAGGGGGCTCTAGCCGAAGTGATGGTGTCAACTACCGCGGACGGTAGGCCACTTAAGTCTGCCGCGTCCCATCCAGGAACCACACGTGGAGGTTCCACAGGTCAGGACGTGGGTGCCATATGGTGCCCTGCCCCTGAGAAAGGAGGTCCTTCCTCAGGGGGATGCCTCAGGGATGGGCTGTCGTGAGGAGCATGAGTTCTGGGAACCAGGTCCGGTTGGGCCAGTACGGCGCAACTAGCAAGACCTGCTCCTCGTCCTCCCTGACCTTGCACAATGTCTGTGCGAGAAGGCTCACTGGGGGAAACGCATACTTGTGTAGGCCCCGGGGCCAGCTGTGTGCCAGTGCATCCGTGCTAAGGTCCCCTTGGTCAGGGAATAAAACAACTGGCAGTGGGCGGATTCTTGAGAGGCAAACGGGTCCACCTCATCGAGGTAGTTGAGAATGCGAACGCCCACTTCCCTGAGCGGGGCAAGGGCCCCCTCTGTGACTTTGGTAAACACGCAAGGAGACAGGGACAGCCCGAAGGGTAGGACCTTGTACTGATATGCCCACCCCTCGAACGCAAACCGCAGGAACGGTCTGTGTCGAGGAAGGATCGAGACATGAAAGTACGCTTCCTTCAGGTCGACCGCTGCAAACCAATTCTGGGCGCGAACGCACGTGAGGATGCGTTTCAATGTGAACAGGGAGCTTGTGAAGGGCCCGGTTCAAGACACGCAGATCCAGGATTGGCCGTAATCCCCCGCCTTTCTTGGGTACTATGAAGTATGGGCTGTAAAACCCGGACTTCATCTCGGCTAGAGGGACAGGCTCTATTGCGTCCTTCGCCAAAAGAACCGCAATCGTTTGGACCTGTCACCGAAGTGAACAGAACGCCGCTGAACCTGGGGGGACGCCTGGCGAACTGAATCGCGTAGCCGAGTCTGACTGTCCGAATGAGCCAACGGGACAGGTTAGGAAGGCGTAGCCACGCCCCCAAGCACTGTACGAGTTGAACCATCCGGGCAGCAGAAGTACCCACGGGGGGGCAACATGGAGCACTGTGGCCCAACTCGGGAGGCAGTACGTCCCGAAGTCGAGGCCGTGAGTGGGGTCCACTCACGTGGCTCCGAGTGGGCAGGGTGGTGTGGGGAGGCTGTGCGTCCCCAAGGGCACCAAGACCCTGCCCGTGGCGAAGGAAGGAGTGGCTGAGACTGAGGAAGCGGAGCTTTGCTCACCCTCAGCACAGACCTTCTTATATGACCCAGAGGTGTTGGAAATTGTTCTTTTATTGACACTGTGGGTACCGCTGACCCTGGGGCCAGCGGCGGAACAGAAAGAAAACAAAACACAGGATTCTCCCCTGGGCCCTGTCCCGGGGGAAGGAGCGGTGCAGTCACCGTCTCCTGCAGAGCAGTCTCCATCACTTCTGGGTCTCCCGTCTCAGGGACGCTTCTTGGTCTTCTTCTTTTTAAAAAAACTTGGCAGCCTGGGTGGGTGGTGTGGCTTTCCTGCGGGAGGCTCGGGGAGGATGGGATGGATCCGATCTCCTGGAAGCCTGAGCCGCAGGAGGACGCCCTCGGCGAGGAGCAGGTGGAGGCACGGCCCGTGGCGGATTGGTGACAACATCATGCCAGGGCAAGATGTGCTTTATGGCCTCCATCTGCTTTTGCATTGCCGAGAACTGCTGCACAAAGTCCTCGACAGTGTCGCCGAGACCCCATTACATCAGTATCGACGTAACGTCGAACGTGACTGACTGAATGGGAACTGTTTGACACTTACAATCCTGGTGAAAAAGAAGTGCACTTTAGCATACTTTTACTTTTTACTTTACATACAAACTTTATTATTACATAAATAATATAATTTTAAAATTATACTTAAGAGCAGATTGAATGTAATTTTTTAGAGACTTTTTTTTTAAATTAAAATAATTATTTTAATTAAATGAATGTATTATAGTTTACATTTATATTAAATGATGTTAGCTAAAACATCAGAATACGTGAATAAATTCTTTAAAGCACAACAAGTGATTATTAAAACAATTATTTAAAATGCACTTTAAATTAAAAAAAAAATTGATATTTTTACAAAGTGCACTTTTTAAAAGTCTACTGAAGTGTTTTAAGAAACATGAAAGTGTCTCTTTTAAGTGGCCTTTTATTTCATTAATATTATATTATCTGCAAGTCCAGTTTAAAAAAAAAAATCTTTTAAAGGTGCCCTAGCATTGAAAATTGAATTTACCTCGGCATTGTTGAATAACAAGAGTTCAGTACATGGAAATGACATACAGTGAGTCTCAAACACCATTGTTTCCTCCTTCTTATATAAATTTGATTTGTGCAAAAGACCTCTGAAGAACAGGAGAATCTCAACATAACACCGACTGTGACGCAACAGTCGGGATCATTAATATGTACGCCCCCAATATTTGCATATGCCAGCCCATGTTCAAGACATTAGACAAGCCAGTATTAATGTCTGGATCAGCACAGCCGAATCAACAGACTTTATGCAGGTAAGCAAGCAAGGACAATAGCGAAAAATAGCAGATGGAGCAATAATAACTGACATGATCCATGATATCATGATATTTTTAGTGATATTTCTAAATTGTCTTTCTAAATGTTTCGTTAGCATGTTGCTAATGTACTGTTAAATGTGGTTAAAGTTACCATCATTTCTTACTGTATTCACGGAGACAAGAGTCGTCGCTATTTTCATTATTAAACACTTGCAGTCTGTATAATTCATAAACACAACTTCATTCTTTATAAATCTCTCCAACAGTGTGTAATGTTAGCTTTAGCCCCGTTAGCCGCAGCAAGGCTACTATCAAACTCATTCAGAATCAAATGTAAACATCCAAATAAATACTATACTTACATGATCTGATATGCTGCATGACGAACACTTTGTAAAGATCCATTTTAAGGGTTATATTAGATGTGTGACCTTTATGTATTATAGAGTCGTGAGCTTGGGGTAGGGGAGCGCGAGCATTTAAAGGGGACACGCACAGAATCGGCCCATTTTTAATGATGCCCCAAAATAGGGAGTTAAAAAATTGAATAATAAAAAATCTATGGGGTATTTTGAGCTGAAACTTCACAGACACATTCAGGAGACACCTTAGACTTATATTACATCTTGTGAAAAAGCATTCTAGGGCACCTTTAAGATTTGAAGTAACTGACTAATTACTTAATTAAGCACACTTCTTTTTCTGGACTATTTGTGAACATTCTAGGAAATGGTTTGGATGATAAAACATCTGCTAAGATCATAAATGTCTGTGAAACAGGTCAAGCACATCAGAAGCAACACATTGTAGGATTGAGAAGATATCCAGAGGAAAAGCAGTTCAAAGGCTATGAGTATATTAACCAATCTTATCAGGTTTACAATCACCTGACCCAATTTTAGAGAAAATTACTGAAAATACTGTAGTGGAAATAAAAGATTTCATTAAAAAAAGATGATGAAAAATCTAGTTGTGTGGAAATTGACACCATCAAGTTCACTGATTTCATCATGACAGAAGAAACCAGAGGAAAAAATTAATTAATGGTGTTTGCCTAATAATTTTTTTTTTTTTTAAAAAGTGTCGTCTTTATAAGTGCGTCTTTTTCAACAAAAGATGATCAGATGAGAGTCTGACTGATGATTATATAATAACCGAACACACAGATCAACACTTCAGTCAACGGCTCATTCTGCTCTCATGAAATGTTTCTCTGTGAGTCTCTTGCTCAAGTCCACTATGATCCTGTTCTTCTAGATCTCTGTTACCTGCAGGAAATGGATGTGATCCTGTGTGTGTGAAAGCTGCTCCAGCTCAGCGTCTCTCCTCCTCATATCATTGATCTCCTGCTCCAGTTGCTCCAGTCGTCCTTCAGCTCGACTCGCTGCAGTCTTTTCCTGATCTCTGATCTGCTGTGTGGCCTCAGAGCGGCTTCTCTCAATGGAGGGGATGAGCTCAGTGAAGATCCTCTCACTGTCCTCCACTGCTGTCTGTGCAGAGCTCTGTTAGGACACACATCACAATCACACAGTGGCTTCAGTGAGTCCTGACTGAGACTTCTTAAACTTCTCTTCTTCTCCAGACTCACCTTATGAGACTCCACAGCCTCTCTCAGCTGCTGAAGATCTTTCTCTCTCTGCTGGATCCTCTGACGGATCTTTATCTGCGTCTCCTTCAGCCGTTTCTGGAGGACAAACCAATAACACATAATGAAATGACACGTAAAACTACTATCACTAAGTTACATAAATCCAGAATTGGTGGAGGGTTAAAGATCTAGCATGGCAAGTTTATTCTGTAGATTCAAACCACAGATTCATATTTTCCTGCTGGCTCTGAATTGGCTCCCCTCTCCCACACTTTTTGTCTTGTGCTGTGTAGCACGCAGTCTGTGTTTCACGGGCTGCATGCTCTCATGTTGTCTTGTTTTGTGTGAACACGTGGCTTATGGGTTCTCTCATTAGCTGCGTGTTCATGTCTCGTTTAGTGCTTGTGTTTTTTATGTTTGGTGCGAGCACATGGCTTGTCATGCGTTTCTTTGTGCCATGTACTCTCATGTCTATTGTCTTGACCCCACCCATCTCGTTACCTCATTATTGGTTTATTTGCCCCACCTGTCCTCCCTCGTTACCTGCCTTGTTTGCTCTCCTATTTATTCTCCTTGTGTTTTCAGTCCTGGGCTGGATTGTTGTCGCTTGAGCTTTATGTTTCCCTGCATCTTGTGTCCAAGTCAAGTCAAGTCAATCTGCCTGTATTGTTTTCCCCCTTGGGGTAGTTTTTGTTTGTTTTTGTTTTATTTTTTTTATATTAAATAAAGCCCACTATTTCTCCTGCATTTGAGTCCTCATCCTTTCCACACCCAAACCTGACAGAACGATCCAGCCACAAGAGGACTCAGCAGAGAATGGGCATCTTCCTTTTATTATCTCCCACCACTAGACTTTCCACCCGCCAGCTGTTGATCCAGCATGTCAACTCTCGCTACTTTTGCAGGGGGCTGACGTGAGGGACTTTGCCCGTGATATTCTAATTGAAGTAGACCATTTGGATTACAGTGAGGCTGATATTAAGGAGGTTTTCAACATCTGCCTCGATCAGCCTCTCAGCCTGTGGGAGATGGAGAAGCTGGGGAATATTGGTTTCTGGGACCTTGTGTACCACGTCTTTGATCGTGGGGAGCCTGAACCCCCACCTCAAGCAGAGTCCCACTCCACTGACTGTTTTCCACTTCCATCTGCAGTCAGTGGAAGCCCCAGTCCTTCGATAACCCGTTCGCGGAGATGGAGGAGGAAGAACGGCCCTGCCTCATTCCTATCTGCAGCCTTCGATGAGGCGGCCGAAGACGTTGCAGCACCCCTAGAGGCGGCCGAAGATGTTGCCACGCACACAGAGGTGGTAAGCTCAATGCTACCACCTTGCCCTCACAAATGGAGAAAGGAGGAAGAAGCCTTCCTCTATCCCTCAAGGCCCGGAGGCCTTCCCAGAGCCCGCTGTAGGCCCGGAGGCCACCCCAGTGGCCGTTCTTGCGCCACCCAAGCTCCTTGCCCTGCTGGTGCTGCCCAAGCTCTCTGCCCTGCCGGCGCCACCAGCACCACCCTGGCCCTCAGCCAGGGCTCCAGACCTGCTGGAGCCCCCTTGGTCTGTCCCTCTGGTCCCGCCCTGGTTTTCTGCCAGGACTCCAACCCTGCCAGAGCCTCCCTGGTCTGTCCCTCCGGTCCCACCCTGGTTTTCTGCAGGGGATCCTGATTGGCTGGAGCCTCCCTGGTTTGTTCCTCCGGCTCCTCCCTGGCCCTCAGCCAGGACTCCAGACCTGCCTGAGCCTCCCTGGCTCAACCTCCCGTCCCTCCCTGGTTCCTTTTTAAAGACATTTTGTACTGTGTTGTTTTTTTTGTTTTTTTTGCTGGCTCTGAATTGGCTCCCCTCCCCCACACTTTTTGTCTTGTGCTGTGTAGCACGCAGTCTGTGTTTTACGGGCTGCGTGCTCTCATGTTGTCTTGTTTTGTGCGAACACGTGGCTTATGGGTTCTCTCATTAGCTGCGTGTTCATGTCTCGTTTAGTGCTTGTGTTTTTGTTATGTTTGGTGCGAGCACATGGCTTGTCATACGTTTTCTTTGTGCTCTCATGTCTATTGCCTTGACCCCGCCCGTCTTGTTACCTCATTATTGGTTTATTTGCCCCACCTGTCCTCCCTCGTTACCTGCCTTGTTTGCTCTCCTATTTATTCTCCTTGTGTTTTCAGTCCTGGGCTGGATCGTTGTCGTTTGTGCTTCATGTTTCCCTGCATCTTGTGTCCAAGTCAAGTCAAGTCTATCTGCCAGTATTGTTTTCCCCCTTGGGGTAGTTTTTGTTTGTTTTTGTTTTTTTATATTAAATAAAGCCCACTATCTCTCCTGCATTTGAGTCATCAACCTGACACAAACATGCAAAAAAAAAAAACAAAAAAACATGAAGATTTTTTTTTCACACCACTGTACTTTAAAGTAAAACTTTTAATTTGACATTATCAGTACACTTAAGCACACTTATTTTTTTAACCACTGGAGTTGTTTAGATTACTTTAATGCTTTTATCTTTAAACTTTTGTATCCATTGACTTTCAATGTATAGACTAAAATAGATGAGGCATTCTTCAAAATATCACCTTTTACATTCTGCAGAACAAAGTCGGTGAGTAAATAAAGACAGCACTTTCATTTCTATGTGAACAATCCCTCTCAATTCATACCTGTTTCTCTGTCCTCTGTTCTGCAGTTGATACAGTGTTGTGGTTTTTATGTTCATACTCCTTACACCGCACACAGATGCATTGTTGATCAGTGATACAGTACATTTCTAGCTCTCTATCATGTTTATGGCAGATCATGTCCTGCAGTCGTCCTGTGGCATCGATCACTTTGTGTGGCTTACGAGAGTGATATTCCTCATGGCGGTCAAAATGAGTTTGACAGAAAGACTCCTGACACACCAGACAGGACTTGACGGCTTTGTATTTTCTTCCAGTACAGACGTCACACTGCACATCTCCAGCTCCAGCGTAACAGTCAGCAGGAAGTTTAGTCTTCTTCAGTTTCTCCACCATTTCAGCCAGAATGATGTTTTTAGCTAAAGCAGGTCTTGGTCTGAAGGTCTGTCTGCACTGAGGGCAGCTGTAGACTCTCTTCTGATCCCAGCAGCCTGTAATACAGATCTTACAGTAACTGTGTCCACAGTGCATAGTCACTGGATCCTTCATGAGATCCAGACACACTGGACACGTGAACTCATCCTGAGAAATTCTGGCTTCTGCCATTTTACTGCATGAATACAGAGAGCGACACAAACGCACAACAGCTCAACAACACTTCAGTTTCTGTTTCCCTGAACTGACAAGTTGAAATGGTTTCCTGCTTCTGTGTTTGAGTGACGTGTGGAAAACAGGCGTGTCTGTAAAGCAGCTTCCTCATTTCACTTTCCTTCTGTGTTTATGTGCCCTTCAAGTGGAGTCGCATAAATGATTGAGTTTCATTTATGAATGAGAAACTCAGAAATCTGGACTCTCTTCTCTAGACTGAAAATTAGGCGAATACCTGGGCAGAAGTCATGTAGTGTAATTGAATTTAGACTACAGCATTGTCACTTTATAGTTGTCATTTTTTAAATGTACATTTATTTGTATAACGCTTTTCACAATGCATATTGTGAAAGATAATACAGATCATGCAGTTAGCCAACATAAACTGCTTAAAAGCACAATGTCCTCTGAATGGAATCAGGCACTCATCTGCAGTTACATCTGGGCCAGGATTGTACATCATAGGAAGCCTCTCTACCCACAGATCCCACACGTCACCGATTGCAGCCAGCTTGTCAGTCTCACGTCGATCTGCTCGTGTGTCCTCTCGGTCAAATCTGATGATTCTTAACAGTGTTTTGAAATTTTTCAGGGACATGATGGCTCAAAAAAATCAAATGACCAGTTTCAGCATCCCACAAACTTGTCAAGGCTTCATTGCGTGAGCGATAAACACCCGCAAGAAGGATCAAACCAATAAAAGCTTCAATCTCTGTGCAGTCTACGTCATTCCAGCTGTCCAAATTTGTCATCTCAATCACGATGTTCAGGATTGACTTTGGAAAAAATAATAAAAAAGCAGACTTTATGTCCTCGATGTGAGAACATGCGTACCGTGTCAGTCCAGGTGTCATTTTCAAGGCTCTTCCTGGCCTCTTTGGAGGTGGAGTAGCATTCCAGGTATTATTTCCATTTTTAATATATTTCAGATTTATGCCAGTTTTGTTGATTTTATTTGGCAATTTCTATAAAAATGCTCTCTGTTTCAGTCACACACATGTGTGTTTGTGTGTGTGTGTGTGAGAGAGATAGAAAGTTTGTTCCACTTTGTGTTTATGGTATAGGACCAGACCTTTATTTAGATATAGAACATTTCAGATTTATTCTGGATCTATTTTTTTTTTTTGACAAATTAAATGAAAAAAAAAAAAATATATACATTTTTCAATTTTCCCATTCATTTTCAATGTGGGGTCAATCTGACCCTGAAGGACTAAAATGGTGATTTTTTTACACACCTTTAGAACAACCAAATCAAGCCCAGATTTTTTGTGCATGTTAAGACAGATTATTAGTGATTGGGAGTCGACTCCAAAAGAGTCGATTCCTCGACTCTGAATAGCCCCAGAGTCGGGGTCGACTCCAGCACAGGAATCAACTCTCGGTGTCGACTCTGTTGCTGTGTCCGGAATCGCTCACTTGTTTACTGATTCTCGAATCCATAGCCTACATAATGCGTGGCAGTTAAGTGCATAATGTCCATGGTTAAGTGCACTAAGCAAGGAGTGAACGAAATGAAGGGAGGAATTCGGACACTGACGAATCGCGTCAGAGAGCTGTCGCAGAAACTTTGTCACATACATTTATGTAGCTTACTTTAGAAATAGATAACGATCATAGTGATTTTAGTTTGTAATTATACATACCTCCATGCCAGCTTTAGTATTGATGGTAGTTTATTGCAATAAATATAGATTTGATTTTCCATAGTTAACCGTGTTCATTAAACTAACCATAAATAAAAATAATAAACTCACATCAACAATAAACATATTAATAAGCGTACATTGTATGCATTTTTATGTATTGTATTAATTTTAGTATCTTTAATGTCCAGGCAATTTCAAGACAATGATCATGTGCGTTTAGCGCCATCCCCGACCATTATAATGAGATGAATTCATTTAAGAATCCCTGCTTTCTCGTTTATTTATTTCTGACATAATATTCGACCACAGATGTTTTCTGTGACTTTTCTCTCTGTAAAATTAGGTATGGGCAATTAGCAACATTGATTGGCAACTCATCAAGTCATCTCTAAATTGGAATAATTTGGACAGTCTCGCTAAACATGTGTTGTTTTAATGAGGGGATTTTAAGGCTTCGCATCGGGGGAAAATAAGTGTGTAAGGACTGCCATCTCGGCTTATTTACGGCCCTGTTTTAATGTACAGTAAATGGAGTCGAGGAGTCTAAAACCTCTGTTAATTCTCAATAAGAACTTCTTTAGATGTAAATAGACAGAAATAAAGTCGCACTGGTTGGTAATATCTAAAGCTGCTAATGCCGTTTGTGGAGTTGTTTAATCCTCCTCTTCTGAGATCTTGAGAGATTTGTATTCTTCAGCTGATTTCATTTAAGGCTGTGGCTGGAAGTCAGTTCTAGTTTTTTCTTGTGTTTCTGCTCATCTCTTCTCTTTTTTCTTTTCTTGTTGTTTCTCTTTCCTTCAGTGATTCTGGTTGTTAACAGCAGGTGTTCAAATGTTTCAGGAACATCATGTACTAACCTTTAAATGTCGTTCTATGAACATTAAGGAAACTAGACATTTTATGTTTTTGAAATGTTAAAATACAACGTTCCTATAATAATAGGAACATCATACTAACCTTAAAAAAAACCCTTTCTTTTTTTCTTTCTAACATCAAGAAAACTGGACATTTCCATAACCAAAACCAAATGTCATGAGAACAAAAATCTGTTTTTTGGGATAACATGCTATTACTTTCAGCTAGTATCTTCTGGTATAATGTTTTTGATTAGTTGGGTCATTTTATAGCCCTTTATCAAACTTCTCAACACACAGCCTACCTACTTCAGATTGTTATAAGACAATGCCCAAATCATCAAAATGAACATTTAAACAATGGCTGTGATGATTTGTTTTTAAGACATGATTTGGGTTGTCGAATGTTTGTGGATCACATTCATGGTGTAGGAGTTGGACCAATTATATTTAATAAATGATCCATTTGGGAATCGTAAAACTCACCCTAAAGACAGCAACAATCAAAGGTCCAAGCAGACCATTCAGTTGATCATTATCAACTTTATTCCCCTGCTGACACTATAATTAGTGACCCTGATTCCAGGTGGGGGAAGGTGGCCACATGTACAGCACAGGCCATAGGAAAAACAGATACATAATGCCCATAAAACAGACTTCTTTCCATTAATTCATAGACAAACCTTTCTATCACTGAACATGCATATCCCCAGGACATTGTGATTATTATTACTGCCTTGTATATGTCTTTTGTATTGTACAGTTTTATGCATGCCTTATGATAGAACTATTAGATAATGTAACATCATTGGTATCATGCTTCAAATAATCCTTGTTTAGTTTCCTACCCACTGGTGTATATGAGCAGTTCTTAACCATTTAGCATGTGCGACACCCCTTCATGAACGACATTTCGCTACAATCCAGACAAGTCAGATTTAATGTAAAAAAAAATGTATCATGAAATGATGAAATATTGTTAAAATGAAATGTACATTTTTGTCAGTAGAGAAAATGTATGACAAACAAACAAAAAATCGACACGGCTTTCTGATCACTTTAGGTCATATGTAGCTACCAACTCAAAATTTCTTAAATTTGTCCTTCATGTCAGAAGTAGTGTGAGCGTTTGGATTATGTCAGAAGTAGAACAGGGCATCAGTTTCATGTTGCATTGCGCCACATCCAGTTTAGACCATATTTCACTAATTAAAATGGGTTCTATTGTTTTTTGTAGCGTCACGGCGCTCACGTCTGCGTGTAGACACAGTGTTAGAATCATGGTGTATCACATGCATAATACACTGCAGAAATAATTTGTTCACTATAATAAATTTTCTGAACAAAGTGGGTGTGCTCTATAAACGTATTGTTACATAATAAAGAAATAACACAAATATGAAATAACATGACAGATGCAAATAGCAGGTGTCTCAAAATACCTCACTGATTGGAACAAGACATTGATACACTAATAGGAATTTACAGTGGGCTCCAAACGTGAAAATCCTTTTCTGTTTAGTGTTGTATTTAATACACAATTCTTCATTGCTTATCATACTGTAGATATCTCAGACTTTTTATAGTAATGATGAGATTCCTGTGATTACAGTGATTGTCAGCACTTCTATATAGTCTTTATTTGATCCTTCATTATAAAACAATGAAATAATTCTCAACAGAATTGGTTGAGAATAAGGGTGGCTCAAGAAATCATTCATAAATCATACTACATTGTTTGGTTAGAAATGGTTCTATATAGAACCTTAAATGGTTATGTCAGGCACTTCATATACAGTATAGAACCTTTTGGAATAAAGGGATATATAAATTAATTCAAGAACCCTAGGGTTCTATATAAAACCCCATTGAACACACACACACACAGGTTTGTTTTTGTGAATTGTATTTAATGAAATTTTAACTGTGACTGAGAAGGTCAATCTCAACGTACTATCCTGTTACCTAACTGATTTCTTTGATGTTATTTGTTTATTTTAAAAATATTAACTTTAGGTAAGTCACTAGTATTTGCTCAGTGTCCTCATGCTATTAGCATGTACTCCATGTGGCCATATGTCATGTATTTGATCATTTTTGCTTAAAAACTCAACCCTGTTACTTTCAGTCATGTTACTCGTATGAAAAATAACAGGAGTGAGTAAAAGTAACAGGAATGAGTAGAGTCCTCTGTTTTGTTGATTTAATTGTGTAAATATAATTTTTTTCACAAATATCAATTATTTGAACAAATAACCAACCATTTCAGGAATTAATTGACATGCTTTTAAACATGCTTTTTAAACAGCACATGAGTTTTGGTAACAGGATTGAGAAAACATGCATCCATATTCTGCTTTGAAACCTTGTAAAAAATTAAATAGAGTTGCCTAAGATTGACCAATACACATTTTGAATAGTTTAATATGTGTAGTATTAGATTCAGTGTTGAAATAATATAAAAAAATAACAATTAATTTTGAAGAGTTTCAACAAGCAAATGTCACCCATTCGGTGGAATGGCCCTTAAACCACTCCCCTCCAACTGTTAGTCAGCTGTGAGCAAGAGATGGAGAGGAGGAGCGCTAAAGTAAAACCTTGAACCCACAGAACCCCCTCTATTCAATATTCCCTTTCATTTGGAAATACATCACAACACTGGAGAAAAGTCATTTGCAACTTCCGGTTCATGGGGACTTTAAAGCTGTGTAACTCTTTAATGGGATCCATTGGGACATTGCTGTAAATTTCCACAGGGGAGGATTTGCTGTTTTATTTCTTGTTTTAGAAGTGTGAACCTGAAAAGAAACCTCAGTTTAGATATTTATGAAAATGACTTTGCAAATTTGGTTTTATTACCCTATTTATTGATTAGTTTGAACTTAATCATCATTTCATTGATGTGTGATGGCATGTTCCGGTTCGTTTTAGACTGTTTTTAAAGTTTGAGAGTGAAGCTTTTCCGTCACAAATGTACTGAAGAGCGCTGAGGCTTCTAGACTAAAGTCCTCCACATTAAACCGTCTGATGCAGAAATCAGAAAGATTTCACCCAACGCAAATACTACTGAAACTGAGTTCGGGAAAAACTTTCTATTGTTCCTCATTCAATTTTTTTGTTTTCACTCATCGCTGATCTCAGACCAGTTTTATTAGTGAATAAAACATGTGAATAAAACATTCATTAGTGACATGAAGATTTTTGTAGACATTTTAATGTCATGTTTGTGAAATAAAAAGGAAGTGCTGTAGTTAATAGTCTCTTATTGGCCTGAAGCTCTCCATAAAACAAACAAAACAAGCCCTGGAAATGAATAAAGAACACATATTATACAGACACTTCATATTTAATGTCAGTTTTGACCAGCAGGCGTCGCCAACGTGTGGTGTTTCAAGAGATTCACTGAGTCATTTTGTGAAGCATTGGTTCAATTGATTCAAAGTTTTGTTTTTCCCATCACTACACAAAGCTGGTTTTCTTATGTATTTGGGCATTACTGTGCATGATTCATTTCCACTTTAAACATGGATTTTGGGTTGATCTATTTTTGGAGTTTCCAACAATAAAATGCTGTTTTGAAGTGATTCAGTGAGTTGAGGCTGTAACGTGATGGTTTATGAGGCACAACTGATCCAATCGGAGGTTTGATCTCCTTATATAAGAAGATCTGGAGGAATTACAGCTGGATAAATGGATCCTCTGACACAGAGTCTTCAATCAGAGAGTGTTATTCTCTAGAAAAGCTTTGATATTGATGCTTGTTCATTCTGCTGTTGAATGATGCTGGTTCAGCACACTACGGAAAGCACAAAGTGTCAGACCTGATGGCCGTCTCAGCTTGCACATGACAGATCTCGTGGCAGGCTGGTGTAGTTCATCTCAAACAAGCCTATCGAGTCTGTGTTCCTGGAAGCGCTGGACGTAAACAACATGAGAATGACACTGAAGAGAAGATTTTGTTGTATAAAGTCATTATTTTTGTTTTGTTTTTGCACACAAAAAGTATTCTCGTCTCTTCATAACATTAAAGGGGACCTATTATGCCCCCTTTTACAAGATGTAAAATAAGTCTCTGATGTCTGTGTGTATGTGAAGTTCTAGCTCAAAATACCCCACAGATCATTTATTATAGCTTGTTAAAATTGCCACTTTTTGCTGTCACGCAAAAACAAACCATTTCAGTGTGTGCCCTTTAAATGCAAATGAGCTGAGAGGGCGGAGCTTCAAGAGCTGATTCTCCAGTGTCAGGAGTCAGTCAGGACGCACTATAGAGAATGTGAACCGACATCATGCCTCGTTGCATGCCAGGGACGGCGCCGCCATTTTGGAAGGATCGCCCCCTATTACTTGCACTGAAATTAATATGGATACCTGCTTACCTTTTGTTTTGTTTCTGCCGTTAAGTGGAACATTCACATTTTTAATGGTATCGTTTGCAGAGAATAGAAGCTATTTTATCGCATCGCTTGATAATTCGTTTTTTTTTTCACTGCTGCTTCAGCCATCATATGAATATCCAAATAAATCTGTGTGTTCAACACGCTGAGAGAAGTCCATTCATTTATTTGTTGAAAACGTTTAAATGATGCTTAATCAAGCATATTGAGTAGGCCTATAACTGTTGTCATTGTAAATATATCTCTTTTCCACGATCACAGAGGAGAATCAGAGATTATGGGTCAAATTCAGCAGACAGACGGACACAAACACAATGTATTTTTTTATTTATTTCAACAAATGACAATCAAAATCAAACCCCTAGGAGCTTGTGAACGCAGCACGTTTAATTACACATTAAGCAATTTCTTCCCTTTATAAAACCGTTTGAAAAACCTGCTTGAAATGGCTTATGCATTTTAAGTGATACTGAAAGTTTTTATTTTGGTCTCATCCGTTTTTCTACACATACGTGCTTTATTAGTAAACAGAATTTAGTCTCTTTAATATCAGTCTAAGTGCATTAAGCGTTTTCTTTACATGAGAGGAAACCGCTTAACATGTAAATGTGTGTCGCAAAGGTAATGTTAATTATTAAACCAAACAAAATCAAAACATTTAAAAGGTCCCCTTTAAAGACTTGAAAGATAACTTTTTACACATTTTATACCCATTTTTAGACTCAAATTAACTTGTTCATATATATATATATAGGTAAAACACTTTAAATTTTTTATTAAAAATATTCACAATGACCTTTAATGTGTTTTAATTCGGACACATGAATGAACTCATACAACCTTTTTAACATGATTGTTTTTATCATATCACTGTTGTCACTGTTTTAATTTTAATAAAAAGATGATCTGGTAAAATAGTTAGGTTTCTATGCCCTTCTGTGATTGTAGACAATGCTGTGTGTGAACAGGACTTTTATTTTGGAGCGACGACATGACGTCATAAGACTGCGCCGCGCTCCTGCATCTGTTGTGATTCTGATGAAGAAAGGTTTGTTTTAAGAATTTAAGCTGTTTTAATCGACAGAAACAGTTCAATGATTTATAGTTTGTTTTGTTTTAAACAAGCGATGTGAAATGAGTTTATTTACTATTTAATGTAACATTGTGATTCTTTATCTAAGTGTAATGAAGGATATTTGTGTGAGTAAAGCTCATCCACTGATGAGAAACAGTAAACCTGCGTCTCATTTCTCTCTATATATCATAAATCAGTTTATCATGAACACGAGTTCAGTCTCTGGCGAGAAACTGAACTTTTCAACTCCGAGTCAATTGAATCAAATACTTTGAGAAATGATTCAGTGAATCACGACACGTGCTGCTCAAACAGTGAACATGAACGAGAACAACAAACACTAACTTACAAACAAACTAATCATGTTTTCATCAGTCATAAATGCCTAAATATGAAGTTTATTAATTTGCAGTGTTAGTTTTTAGTGTTTTTTTTTTTTTTTTGTCTAAACAGCTCATTTAAGACCATTAAAAGGATAGTTCACCCAAAAATGAAAATGTGATGTTTATCTGCTTACCCCCAGGGCATCCAAGATGTAGGTGACGTTGTTTCTTCAGTAGAACACAAATGATGATTTTTAACTCCAACCGTTGCCGTCTGTCAGCCGTATAATGCGTGTCAATAGGAACTCCATCTATAAGCAGATAAACATGAACTATCCCTTTAACTCTGTTAATTATTCTCTTCTTAAAGATGGCGTTTATTAAAAAGGAGAGTGAAGACATGAAGATTGATTTTATTAAAGAGGAGAGTGAAGACATGAAGATTGAAGAAACATTCAGAGTGAAACATGAAGATACTGAGGAACAAACAGGTTGGTTTTATTCTCATAGCGGAATTTGATCATTATTAAAATGTCCAGCTCTACAGAAATAGAGAATATACAGAAGTATAATCTTACAGAAAAGTGTCCAAATTGACTCAGTCGTTTCATTCACTCCTTCAAGTGAAATACTATAGAGCTAGAGTTAGGGTTTGGTTTAGGATTTGGTTACTTGTAATTAAGCATTATTAACTCATTACTATAGTGAGTACATGTAGTAATGTGTACCTGCATCACTTTAAAATTCAGTGTTTCCATTAAATGTGATCCTGGACCACAAAACCAGTCGTAAGTCATACAGGTATATTTGTAGCAATAGCCAACAATACACTGTATAGGTCAAAATTATACATTTCACTTTAATGCCAAAAAGCATTAGGATATTAAGTAAAGATCATGTTCCATGAAGATATTTTGTAAATTTTCTACCGTAAATATATAAATGTATTTTTGTAAGGAATGTATGCTAAGGAATCAGAGACTTTACACGTTTACAACAAAAACAGCGCACAGGCGCTAACTGTAGGTGCTTAACAAACAGGCTCCCTCGGTTTCAAATGCTGTAACTTTTGCTTACTTCATGCTATCACCACAAAATATGATCCAGATGCACCTCACGTGTAGCAGAGCTTCATCAAAAAAATAATTTTTCTCCTTTCTTATTTCCTGTCAAATAAAAAAGATATTTAAAATTATAAGAAAAATATATTTGATTTGAATTTTATCAGCAGTTTCTCAGCATGAGAATGTCCCATTGTAATGTAATTTATATATATATAATTTTTTATTTTTTATTTTTTTTTAAGTAAAAAGTGTTCTATCAAACAATACCTACCTTTTGACTCTCCTTGCTATAGTTTTGGAGTTATGAGTCTTTACTTTTGTGTTTGTCACTCAGAAAAAACAACTCTAAAAATGCCTTCAGGTATATATTTAGATTTATTTGCACCCTCAGATTCCAGGTTTTCAAATGATTGTATCCTATCCTAACAAACCATACATCACTAGAAAGCTTATTTGTTCAACTTTCAGATGATGTATACATCTCAATTTCAAAAAAGCGACCCTTATGACTGGTCTTGTGGTTCAGGGTCTCAAATCATAAAACAATTGATTGCATTTATGAACTTTTAACAGTGTTGGGTAAGTTACTCTAAAAAGTAATGAATTACTAATTACATCTTCGATAGTGTAATTAGATTACTGTACAAATTATTCCAAAAAGTATTTAATTACTTATTACTTTCTAAGTCTTATATCAACCTCGATGAGTTAATAAGTGATAGAAGGATAGACATGAAACACCTCTTTTAATTCTTTAAAATAAATAATATAAAAAACTCCTGATTACTGCTTATTAATACTTAAAGTAGTTAAGTTTAAGTATTGGGTAGTATTAAGGATGTAGAATAAGGCTTTAATATGAGCTAATGAACCACCAATATACTAGTAATGTTCAATGCTAATAACCAACTAGTTAATATTGAGAACTGGGCACTAAACTAAAGTGTTACCACCATTCTTATTAACTCACAAAAGTATTTAAAGTGAGAACGATACATAAAAACATGCATGCGTTATTAATTCAAAATCCTTAATGCATTAAAATAATACATTTAGCGCATAATTTGCGTCATTATGGTAATTTTACGTCACGCAGTTAGATGATCTTAAAAGTTCATGCTGATTGATCAGAGATTGTAGAGAGAATTATTCCTTCCAGTGTGTTTCGCTTTAAAACACGAACTCTGTCATATTCTGTCATTGTATCTGAAGAGCGTGAGCCCTCCCGCATCGCTGTTCCTGTCCGAACAGAACATGGCCAGATGATATGAAAACTGTTTATCGGCTGCATAAAGCAAACCAGCTTCTTGCTATGAAAGTTTTGATGGATGAGGGCTACAATCAAAGTAAAGACGATTTACTGGTCTGATATATTGATGGACAAGCAAATCATGAGCGCTCTCGATGCACTGATCGCACATTGTCTTTATGCACAGACACATTTCAGTACATTCACGTTGTTTTCACACACATTCAGGACAATGTTTGGATTTGTCCTGTGTATGTTTCTGAAGCAGGTCAAGGCGGTTGGTTTAGGTTTTTTTGGCATCTCCATGTGGTCCTGTTCAGTATCGCAACTGGACTGGTCTAAAATGTAAACAAACTCTTAGCTGTTGCACACATTATACACTGTGAATTCTCAAATGTTTTTTGCTGTTATTTTTTTTGTGTGTGTGTGCTTTAGTGTACATAAATGTATGAATTATATGGACTCATATCATTTGGTTATTTGGTGTCCTTTTGGAGTCTTTTTGGAAAGACCTAAATTTACCTTGAAAAAAGCTGAAAAATACAGTTTTGTGTATTATATATAATTGTTCTACAGTCTAAACACAGTATTTAGTTCAATTACATCAGAAGTAAATGTAGTTAAATTACAGGAAAAAAATTACTTTTTTAAGAGAAAAGTAATCAAGTTACAGTAACTAATTACTTAGTAACTACAACCCTCTACAATGCGAGTAAAACACTCACATAGCCTATGCGAGTAAATCTTCACTCTGGGCGACTACATAATGTCTATCATTAGCCATTGGCTAATAAATTCTTAGATTTGAATCGCCAGTGTGTGTGTTAGAGGCTAAGTTTAAGTTTAGTATAGATATATTTTCACTCGCATTGAGAGTTTCGCTCTCTCTGTCAAGCGAATGTTCTGTACCATTTCAATTCAGCTCAATCGATGCGTACCTGTATTTGAAGTACCGCAAACTCTAGTGTGAGACACACGACTCGCCGTAGTTTTGCTGAGAGTGCTGTGTTTCTCACACACAAAGAGATTGAGAGAGCGAGAGTCTTGCATACCACGCTGAATCGACGCGCTACTTGTAAACAATATTCTTTGTTGTATTTTCCTGTCAAAATAACGGAGTTCATTTGGAATTATTCAGGATTTTAAGGGGTGGTATTATGCCACTTTTACAAGATGTAAAATAAAAAATCCCCAGAGTATGTGAAGTTTTAGCTTAAAATACCCTACAGATAATTATTTTTATAGCATGTTAAATTTGTCACTTTTTGAGGGTGAGCAAAAACTCTGTTTTAAATGCAAATGAGCTGCTGCTCTCAAAAGGGGGCGGAGTTTCAGGAGCTCGTGTTAGCATTTAGCAGCATCTCACATTGCCTCACGCAGACTCACTGAAAATGTCAGAAACTGTTCAGCTTTTTATGTTCAAAATGGAGTCTGACTATGATGGAGACACTCAAGAAGAAGTGACAGCATTTTGAATGCAACAGGACGTTTTTAAACAGTTGATGAATTTATGTAGCTGATGTGGAGTTAACTATCTTAAAGTCACTAATTCGCATATTCTGTCATGATAATCTATAAATTGCTCATGTGGGAACTGTTGTTAGATCCTACAGAGCCAGAGAATATAAGAATAATATAATTAAATAATGCTTGATTATCATAATATAATATAATACTTGATTGACTTATGTTCAGAGCTTTGCCATTTTACAAAGCAGCTAATTTGGTGGAATCATATATAATTTTTTTGTTTCGCTTTATTCCGTGCTGTCGTCTCCGCTGGTTTCAAAATATGTCTCCGTTATATTGTCATTTTCTGCTCGTCCGGCACTTTGCAACAACACAGCCTTGTTTCTGGAGCGACTTTAAGCATGTTTCCTATAATAATGTCTGACGTTTATGTTTGACGTGGCATGAGAAAGTCACATAAACCACACGAAATATGATCAAAGTGGTCAGACTAATGGTGCGTTCAAGTCCTCCTGGGAAGTTCGTATTTACGAGGTGGGAAGTCGTGTTTACGACGGTAGGTGCGTTCAAGTCACTTTCGTTGGAATATGATGGCGGTATGCCTTCTCTAAATTAATTACACAAAATAACAACACTTCTACTTCTAGAAAATGTAGCTCAAAAATGTGCATTGGTTGTATGTTACTTTATGTTTTTAATCAATTTATGAAGCCATTGTAAACTTTATCGTTACATATTACATTTTTATATTATGATGCTATCGTATTTTTTTGCTGGGAATCAGCTTGCTTCGTTGTAAATAGAAAAGCCTGACAATGTCACTGCTAAATACCTATAAGTATTGTGGTATTTTGCCATGTTTCTCACTGACACGACCCCAACTCGTACAGATCTGGGCTTAAAGAAAATCCCGAGCTCCCCAGTCGTATTTACGACATTGTGGTGGCATTCATGTGCGTTCAGCTCGTAAATACGATCTTTCCGACATGACTTGAACGCACCATGAAACAGACTTCCAGAAATAAAATTTTTGAACAGGATTTCAAACCACATATGAATGTAGCTAGAAATGGATTTTTATAAATCACATTTCATATTGGGGTTGTATGTTTGGTCATGGGAGCTGATCAATTGTTGTTCATGGTTATTCTGCCACCAGCTGGCAGCAGTAAGTGTGGCACATATTCAAGCCTTAAAATAGTCCTTTTATAGTTACAGTATTTTCTGGAACATAAGTGCATCTACAAATCAGCTCCATAGCATATTCCAAGCAATCAAGAGCTTAGAGAGGTACATTTAAAGTAGCTAGACAGATTCTGCCAGTGTTGTTTCAGTGTAAACAATGATGTACATCTGAGTCCTTAAGATGGAGGGAAGTTAGCAAGGGAAGGGCATAAAAATCTGAACTTGAGCGCAGCCCTGGAGTACCTCAACAGGACACTTTGTAGATGTATTTGAAATATCCATTTCCGATCATGAATCTCTAATAATGAGCTGATGAGTTGAACCTAGAGCAGGAATGCCCAATCCTGTTCCTGAAGATCTACATACATGCAGAGTTCAGATCCAACCCTGATCGAACACAACTGCCTGTAATTATCAAGTGCCCCTGAAGATCTTAGTTCACTGCTTCAGGTGTTGTCTGATCAGGGTTGGATCTGAACTCTGCAGGAAATGTAGATCCAAAGCCACTGGAAGGCAAGCCTGCAACCTTTAGCCAAAAAAGCATAACTGCTAATGCTAATGCTTCGCCCCCGGCGGTACGCAGGGAAGGAGACCAGAGGCTGTTGTTTGAATGGATGTCAATGGATGAGAGGCTTCACTATGCTGATTAAACAGTTTTTTGGGGGAAATAGCTAATTATTTAATTAGTCAACAGCCTGTTTGCTAATCTTCAGCATGTTTTACACTAAACAATACTTTCGTTGGGAACTATATGTAGATTTTAGCTTGATAAAAATAGGGAATGTTGCGACTGATGTCACTGCCATTACATGATAGGCTGGTAGATCTCCAGAAACAGGACATCTAGTGTTTAATTTCTATTCAACTGCGCTCTGTCTGTTTGATGCACATGTTCATACTGGTATTCGTTCACTGAAGTCTGTGAAGTTTAATGGAGCCTGTTGTCAAAAAATGCACATTTGCATGATTTTATAACATTTACAGGTAAGAGTATAACCATAAAATGTAAGTTTTGTGCTGAGGAAAACACATCTCATAAGCATTCATTCTTTCCGTCTAATGTCACTAGTGTGATCACTCTGTACCGTGCCCTGGCCCGCTTGAAAAGGCACGGTTGGATTAGGCTTGGGCGTGGTACAGATGAAGTGAGATCAAAACCAAGTACAGAATGGTCTGGAGTACAAAATGGCTACTACTATTGTATGTGCTATGTCTGACATCATTACAACAACAAATATCTTCTATTACTTATTGAATAGTAAAGCACTTTTCAATTAATTTAAGTATATTTAGGTTTATATCGAGTCCGGTTCTCATCTTAGTGATGAACAGGAATTGTAGTTCGCAGATTCCTCCATCAATGTCAGCAATCTTCTAACAAGCTGATGATCTTAACCAGATGTGAAAAATAAAGGATACATACAAAATGTGCAGTGGTGTGTCCTTTTGGACCAGGTTTGAAAAACCACTGGTGTTTTGAGTATAAGGTCTATAGATGGGATGGGCAACTCTGGTCCTGGAGGGACACTATTCTGCAGAGTTTAGCTCTATCCTTGATCAAACAAAGCTGCAAAATTTAACCCCACCCCAATATTTAACCATAAAGGCTGTTTTATACTTCTGTGTCGGACGTACGGCGGAGCCTCTGAACCGTAGACTATGCGTCTGTTATCATTTATACTTCTGCGTCGTTGTCCGCGTTGACATGCATGCAGACCACTGGTAGGCAGTGTCCACGGTCATGTTGAGTATCAAGGCAAAAGCCAAAGAAGAAGCAGCTTGTCATGTACGTTGTCAGAGAAGCTTACAAATAGAGGCGACAGAGAAGCAGCAAATAGGTAACGACTTTTGTTGCAGTTTGACTGCATGTGCCCCCTGAAACAGTGTTTCGCTCTTCTCCTATTGCCCTGCACCAATTTTTTGACCTGAGGGAAGGGTTCTAACAGACCAATCACAGCACTTGCGGTCTGCGTAGAATTGAGGCGGTTACATTTTCGAAGAGGTGCGCGTCAGGCTACATCGTAAGCTACGTGTGGCACTCACAGCCTACGCCGGACCTACGGGGTACACGCGACGCAGAAGTATAAATCAGCCTCAAGTCTTCAGGAATGCTTGAAAATTACAGGCAGGTGTATTTGATTAGGGATGAAACTTAACTCTGTAAAAGAGTGGTGCTCCAGCACCAAAGCTGCCCATCCCTGATCCATAGGATAGGATAGGATAGGATAGGGTATAGATCATACATGTTGTTGGTTTTGATGTCTAAATGTCTAAATTGTTTTATGTCTATTTTTGCCCTAGACCTGATGGCATTGAGAGAGGCGAGTCATGAACTTTATGAAAAAGAAGAAGAGAAAAAACATTATAATTTCATGACTGGAGAAAAATCAACACAGGTTTCTTCACAAAAAGGAGCTCAAAAGACAGAAACTAAAAGTTATTTCATCTGCCAAAAGTGTGGAAAGACTTTTAATCAACATAGAAACCTTCAAGTCCACTTGAGAGTTCACACTAGAGAGAGTCCCTTCACTTGCCAACAGTGTGGAAAGAGTTTCACACAAAAAGGAAGCCTTAAAGGCCACATCAGAATTCACATTAGAGAGAACCCATTCACTTGCAAACAGTGTGGAAAGAGTTTCAGTAGAAAAGGAAGCCTTATAGCCCACATGAGAACTCACACTGGAGAAAAGCCTTACACCTGCAAACAGTGTGGAAAGAGTTTCAGTGACAAAGGAAACCTTACAGCCCACATGAGAATTCACACTGGAGAAAAGCCTCACACCTGTCAAGAGTGTGGAAAGAGTTTCAGTCGAAAAGAAAGCCTTATAGCCCACATAAGTAATCACACTGGAGAGAGCCCATTCACCTGCCAACAGTGTGGAAAGAGTTTCAGTAAAAAAGGAAAACTTGAAATCCACATGAGAATTCACACTGGAGAAAAGCCTTTCACCTGCCAACAGTGTGGAAAGAGTTTCAATGAGACAGGAAACCTTAAAGTCCACATGAGAGTTCACACTGGAGAAAAGCCTCATACCTGTCAAGAGTGTGGAAAGCGTTTCAGTCGAAAAGAAAGCCTTAAAGACCATATGACAACTCACACTGGAGAAAAGCCTTACACCTGCACTCTGTGTGGGAATGGCTTCACACGGGAACGAAGCCTCAGGAAACACATGAGAATTCACACTGGAGAGAAGCCTTTTACATGTGATCAGTGTGGAAAGAGTTTCAGTCAAAAAGAAAGCCTTAAAGTCCATATGAGAACTCACACTGGAGAAAAGCCTTACACCTGCACTCTGTGCGGGAATGGCTTCACAGGGGAACAAAGCCTTAAGGAACACATGAATATTCACACTGGAGAGAAGCCTTTTACATGTGATCTTTGTGGGAAGAGTTTCAGATTTATAGGTAACCTTAAGGGCCACATGAGCACTCATACTGGAGAACAGCCTTGCACTTGCACTCTGTGCGGGAATGGCTTCACACGGGAACAAAGCCTCAGGCAACACATGAGAATTCACACTGGAGAGAAGCCATTTACATGTGATCAGTGTGGAAAGAGTTTCATACATAAATTGACCCTTTATCACCACATGAATATTCACACTGGGGAGAAGACATTCATATGTGATAAGTGTGGAAAGAGTTTCAGATTTAAAGGTGACCTTAAGGGCCACATGAAAATTCACTTGAAAGAGAACGGTTTTAGAAATCGTTACTGTGGAAAGAGCAGATGTGTAAAGAGTACCTGAAAACCATACTTGAATAAAAGTACAGATACCTGACAGCAAAAATTACTCCAAGTTACAACTCACCAATTCTAATACAATTTGGGTAGAAATCTTGAAGTATCTGAGACTTTAACAGTACTTAAGTTTTTTACTCATTCTGAATTTAGGCTTGAAGATGCACTAGTTCAGAAATGCCAGTGAAAATGAGACATTTATTTGATTGATTCATTCATTATTTTCTAAAATCAAAATAAAATTGAACAGCTCAATATTGCAATAAATCAAGGTCGACACAACAGCCTCTTAAATGTTAAAAGTGTAAAACTCTTGCAGTTAACAAAGCTTATGCTACGTTTGCTATGCTAGGTTGTTTGCACGTGACGTCATTGCTGCACGCGAAATGCGGCTGGAGGGCAAGGAGTAATTTTACTATATAGGAATCCTATCACAAACTCAGAATTCCTATTTTTAGCATTGTTTATGGATGCTCAAATCTATCAAACAGAGAAACCACAATGAGCTTTTATCGTTCATGTAACTTGTATCGTTTTTTAACTTTAAAAGTTGTCACTTTTTATAGCGTTATGTGTCTGCTGATACTGAAATGAATATGGAACCTGCTTACTTTATTTGTTTTTGACTTGGTTAAATATTCACATTCTTCATGGTATCATTTGCAGGGAAGAGAATATATTTTATCCCATTGAATGATAATTTGGTCTTTTCACTTCAGTTTTGTAGAATTCCGTTTCTACCATCATATGGTAGAAAATGTCCAAATAAATAAATGTGTTCAACAAGCTGACAGAAGTCAACCTATTTCTTTGTTGGTAGGGTGTAAATGTAACTGTAGTTTTAATGTTGTCTTTGTAAATATTCACTTTCCCATATGGCCATGGAGGAGAATCGGGTGGGCATTCAGCGGACAGACACCGACACACTGTATTTTTATTTTTTTTTGTATTTATTTCAACAAATGACAACCAAAATCACACTTACTGCTGCCAACAGGAGGCGCTTTGACTGTAACCGAATATTGTGAAATAGATGTGTTCAGGCCAGAAATATTATCAAAAGTGTTAAGTTTGGAGCAGATCGGACATTGTATGCCTGAGTTACAACAACTTCCTGTTTTGTGGCGTTAATCGCATACATTAGCGCTTAGCTAAGTGTTTCATGATTTAACGTGTTTCTAGCATGTTTGGTACTTCGTGGCATATTGAAATGTGTTTCTGGTAGTGAATTACAGTGTAAAGCATGCCATTTCCTGTTGCCAGCAGGTGGCGCTATGACTAACTGTATATTGTCATAAAGATGTCTTTAGGCCAGGACTCTTATCACACATGTGAAGTTTGGGGCAGATCGGACATTGTATGCCTGAGTTACAACAGCTTCCTCTTTCATGGCGAAACATTAGACTTTGTCAGGCCGCCACGGACACACCCTTCAACTAAAACTCAAGATCTTTGCAATTTAACATCGCTAAGGCCTTAAGATTAGATTGACCATATATGATGTGGTTCTGGTTAAATGTCTATGAGGAGTTAACACAGTGTAAAACATGTTATTTCCTGTTGCCTGCAGGTGGCGCTATGATTGTAACTGTCTGACACTGTCACATAAAATACATGTTTTACCGCTCTATTTATTACAATGATTTTATGTATAATAGAGTTTTAATTGGTTTACATGTTTTTTAGTCCATTTTATTCCTCTTATCTAATTAATGTGTGTATGTCTTTAAATGAGTCTGGGTCTGCCTGTCATGTGACTGATCACATGACAGGAATCAGGAAGTAAGCCAATATAAAGGAGGCAGCATGGCAAACAAACAGGGTCAACAAGCAAAACGACCACAAGCTGGATTGAGGAGTTGTTTTTATGGACTTACCTTTCCAGCGCTTCACGTCACCTTCACTTGGATTAACACTTCCGTGGACATTGTATATACACCAGTGGACACTTTCACATTGGCACTTTCAGCACGCTACTAGGACTCTTAAGGACTGTTTTAGGGTATGGTGCTAATGGACTCCACGCTTTTAAACAGCCTAAGAAGTTATTCTAGTTTTATTGTGTTGTTTTAAGTTCCTTGTGAATATTGTAAATACACTTTATTTATTCATTTCTGTTGTCTGTCTCATCTTTTTAAACACTCATAACCTTCCACTGTGAGGACCAGCCCAGTGCCTCCCACGTCGACCCCTGGCTTTCCTCCGACCAACGATCCCACTGCCTCAGCCACTTCACGGACTATCAACAG
This sequence comes from Ctenopharyngodon idella, assembly GCF_019924925.1. Lineage (NCBI taxonomy): Eukaryota > Metazoa > Chordata > Actinopteri > Cypriniformes > Xenocyprididae > Ctenopharyngodon > Ctenopharyngodon idella. The sequence goes on from NC_067222.1 coordinate 52,122,094, forward strand.
AGCGATCAATGGGGAATTCTGTGCCACCACTCCAGCGGGGCCAGATTTGGACAACATCTTCTCCATCCTACCCTTCTCCAGAGAGCAGCTCACCAGCACGCAGGGTAATGACGACACTCTCCAGAGACTTTCCATCTCTCCCTCCACGCCACCGACCAACAGGATTGACGTGCGGGACCACCAAGACGTGCTGCATTGGCGGATCCAGAAGGGGGACAACAACTGCAAGATCTAGCTCATCGTCCCCAAGACCCTGATCCAGCAAACGATACAGCACTTCCATCGAAAGACCCCAGAGAGACACCATGGCCGGCTGAAGACCCTCCTGAGGATCCTGGAAGTTGCCTGTTGGCCCACGATCCGCAGCGACACCTGGAGATTCGTTGGCAACTGCAAGTCGTGTGGGATGGAGACCAAGGAGTGTGCTGTCATCAGCCCTAGCAACAAACCACCTCACAATCAACATCATCACTGTTCATCAGCTTCAACATCATTATCCTCCACCAAAGAGACCCACAAGCCAGATAGGAGGAAAGGCCATGGGGGAGTGGAGTGCCAGGAAGGCTGGGTGCTTCAGGACCCTGGGGGGATTGGCGCCACCTGCCCAAGGACATCCAGGCTGGTATCTGATTCCACCTCTCTCTAGTGTTCCCATAGATTCCTACGGCAGACTAGTGCCTCTGTGGGAGGGCCTAGTTTTAACTAATTTATTGCAAAGACATTTTAAGACACACATTCAAGAGGATACCCAATACATGGACAATGGTTGACAGTACCTTTTAAGGACTAGTTTCTTCCCCACGGTGACGTAAGCTAAGGGGGGGACTATGTGACAGTGTCACATAAAACAGTGTTTCTCAACCACATTCCTGGAGGCCCACCAACACTGCACATTTTGCATGTCTCCTTAATTAAACACACCTGATTATGGTTATCAGCTCATTAGTAGTGACTCAAAGATCTAAAATGGGTGTGTCAGACAAAGGAGACATGCAAAATGTGCAGTGTTGGTGGGCCTCCAGGAATGTGGTTGAGAACCACTGACATAAAAGACATGTTTTACCGCTCTATTTATTACAATGATTTTATGTATAATAGAGTTTTAATTGGTTTACATGTTTTTTAGTCCATTTTATTCCTCTTATCTAATTAATGTGTGTATGTCTTTAAATGAGTCTGGGACTGCCTGTCATGTCAAGTCACCTTTATTTATATAGCGCTTTTTACAATGTAGATTGTGTCAAAGCAGCTTTACATTGATAACTGGTACATTATTTGGCTGCACAGCAGCTCTTAAAAGAATAGTGTCAATGCAGGCAGATCAAAGCACTGCTGAATATCAAATGTCAAGTCAAATGTCAAGTGTCCCCAACTAAGCAAGCCAAAGGCGACAGCGGCAAGGAACCCAAACTCCAACAGGTGACATCAGGTGGCAGACAAGTGGCAAATAGATGTTTAAATGGAGAAAAAAAACCTTGGGAGAAACCAGGCTTAGTCGGGGTGCCAGTTCTCCTCTGGCCAACAGTGCTTTGTTACGATTCAGGTAGCTATCATAAGTCCGACAGGATCGCAACATTCAAAGTATTTATTCCAGTTCCATCCAATTGAGGATTGTATTCATCACGGCTGTTGAGGAACTGTGTCGTGGCTGTCGTGTCGATGAGGCCCTCACAGTGGATGATCTAGTTGACTCAATCTCTGCTGATACTTCAGGGCTGCGTTGTGGTCGTGTCAAGGCGCAGGTCCTTGGTCTCACCTGGATACGGCCTGGATCCGGTTGACTACGGTGAACCTCGGGATAACCAGAAAGACTAATATTAGCGTAGATGCCATGTGACTGATCACATGACAGGAATCAGGAAGTAAACCAGCATAAAGGAGGCAGCATGGCAAACAGGGTCACCAAGCAAAACGACCACAAGCTGGATTGAGGAGTTGTTTTTATGGACTTACCTTTCCAGCGCTTCACATCATCTTCACTTGGATTAACACTTCCATGGACTTTGTACATACACTAGTGGACACTTTCACATTGGGACTTTCAGCACGCTACTAGGACTCTTAGGGTGTTTTCACACCTATGGATCATTTGTTCTGAAACGGACTAAATTTGTTACAATGTTGCATTTTCTTCTTGGTTCGGTTCTCTTTCACACAGGAACATTTCAAAGCGTACCAAAATATGTTTATGGAAGTCACATGCGAGTACAACTGTCCTCTTATTGGTCAGAGTTTTCTTAGCGTCATCCATAATGATTGACAAGTTAGCTCCATGAGCTTATTGTGGCTTTATTTGTAAATGTTGAGACACACGCAAACACTATATAAATGTAGCCGTCATTCCCACTGTTAAATTATATAGCTACTAGGCCTACATTCATATTAATGCTGCGGCAAATACAAATGCACGTGCTCTCTCTGGATGTCCCAGTGTTGTCTAGTAGGCTGTGTCAGTGCGTCAAGACCATATATGAATGTTATAATGAAGCAGGGCGGGAAAAGGGCTTCGTCAGGACAGCATTCTCGCATGGAGAAGTGCAATTACACAACAGAGGCGCTCGTTGGTTTTCAGCTATGGTAATGTGCTCACTCACAGAATCAGACACTACCGCTTTTTATATCACATTTCCCGTTATGAATTATGATATCATTTGGTTCGTTGGTCCGTTAACTGGGTCGGATTGCTTTCACATCTCAAGCAAACCGCTCCAGAGTTCGTTTGAAAGAAACCTTCCTTGAAGAGGTGGTCTCGGTACGCTTGTTTGGTCCGCTTTTGGTGCACACCCAAGTGCGATTGCTGCTTTCACACCTGCACAAACGAACCGCACCAAAGGGGAAAACGAACTCTAGTACGATTCAACCGAACTAAATGAGGCAGGTGTGAAAGCACCCTTAAGGACTCTTTTAGGGTATGGTGCAAATGAACGCTACGTTTTTAAACAGCCTAAGAAGTTTTTCTAGTTTTATTGTGTTAAGTTCCTTGTTAATATTGTAAATACACTTTATTTATTCATTTCTGTTGTCTGTCTCATCTTTTTAAACACTCATAACCTCTCACACAGTATAATCTGACCCCAATTTTAATCAATGTAACGATCGGCCCTATCGGTCGATTTTACAACTAAATATTACCATGTTGATATCTTCAGGCCAGGACTCTAATAAAACGTGAAGTTTGGGGCAGATCTGACATTGCATACCCGAGTTACATGATCTTCCCGTTTCATGGCGAAACATCGAACTTCCACTTTAAACATGGATTTTGGGTTGATCTATTTTTGGAGTTTCCAATGATAAAATGTGGTTTTGAAGTGATTCAGTGGCTGCGTCCGAAAACATAGGTAGCTGTCTTATAAGAGAATGACTTGTACAGCAGCGTTTGTGCATGAAGGTACCTCACGAAACTGATTTCAGACAGACTTCTGGGGCAGCGTAACAGTTTAATTATCTACAGCAAAATAGCACGAGCTTTGGTGAGAACTAAACAAATAATTACTACAGTAGTAATTTCTCAATATAAATATCAAAATTGAAATATGTTGGTCAAAATCATACATTTATACACAAACTGAGCAGCAAACGCAACTTTCGGACGCCATCTTTATTTTTCTAGCTCAACTGTCACAGAATGGAAAGCACAGGATTGTGGGATATCAAAGGCAGCTAAGGATACAGCTATGCTTCCTTCAAAAATCGATCTGAGGAAGGTATCTCATGAGACAGGAAGTGAAGCTAACATTGGATTTGGACGTGCCTTGATGCCTTCCTACCTTGAAATGTGTCCTCAGAAGGCAACATTTTCCAGTTTTCGGACGCAGCCAGTGAGTCAAGGCTGTAATGTGATTGGATCAGCTGTACCTCATAAACCAATCAGAGGTTTGATCTACTTATATAAGAAGATCTGGAGGTATTACAGCTGGATAAATGGATCCTCAGGTTGGTCTGATGATGGTAAAGAATCGCTGTGTGTGATGATGGCGAAGCAGAAATCAGTGTGTAAATATTGTCTGGTGTTTACCCAAGTGCAGTTTATGAATATTCTTAACATAAATATATACAACATAGACAACAGACTTGAATTGGCTTGGCACATGAACATAAAACTCAAAGAACAGCAGGTTACACTTAAAGCTAGACAAGAGAACTATGAAACATGAGGGCTATTTATTCAAAGAGACTAATGACAAACAAGGAACACCTGTGAACAATCAAGATAACCACCCAATCACAAAACAGAACTGAGAAACCACATGACTAACCAAAGACAACATGTCAAATTAGGCTTGTTCGACTTCATGCGGCACTGTAAAGATCGGCTGCCGCCCGACAGAAGCAATGCATTCAGGTTAGGAAATTTGTCCAACTCTGATCGGTGCTGCAGCCGCTTTACGATCACATGTCCCATCAAAGTACCGCGAGAGCAAAACAAGACCAGCTTCTTCCAAACAAGACAGATACAATCTAGGCAAAAATGTGTGGTCTGCCATGAATGATGTTGGTTCAGCACACTACGAAAAGCACTAAGTGTCTGACCTGACGGCCGTCTCAACTTGCACATGACAGATCTCGTGGCAGGCTGGTGTAGTTCATCTCAAACAAGCCTATCGAGTCTGTGTTCCTGGAAGCGCTGGACGTAAACAACGTATGAGAATGACACAGAAGAGAAGATTTTGTTGAATAAAGTAATTATTTTTGTTTTGTTTTTGCACACAAAAAGTATTCTCGTCTCTTCATAACATTAAAGGGGACCTATTATGCCCCCTTTTACAAGATGTAAAATAAGTCTCTGATGTCTGAGTGTGTATGTGAAGTTCTAGCTCAAAATACCCCACAGATCATTTATTATAGCATGTTAAAATTGCCACTTTTTGCTGTCACGCAAAAACAAACCATTTCAGTGTGTGCCCTTTAAATGCAAATGAGCTGAGAGGGCGGAGCTTCAAGAGCTGATTCTCCAGTGTCAGGAGTCAGTCAGGACGCACTATAGAGAATGTGAACCGACATCATGCCTTGTTGCATGCTGGGACGGCGCCGCCATTTTGGAAGGATCGCCCCCTATTACTTGCACTGAAATTAATATGGATACCTGCTTACCTTTTGTTTTGTTTCTGCCGTTAAGTGGAACATTCACATTTTTAATGGTATCGTTTGCAGAGAATAGAAGCTATTTTATCGCATCGCTTGATAATTCGTTTTTTTTTTTTTCACTGCTGCTTCAGCCATCATATGAATATCCAAATAAATCTGTGTGTTCAACACGCTGAGAGAAGTCCATTCATTTATTTGTTGGAAATGTTTAAATGATGCTTAATCAAGCATATTGAGTAGGCCTATAACTGTTGTTATTGTAAATATATCTCTTTTCCACGATCACAGAGGAGAATCAGAGATTATGGGTCAAATTCAGCAGACAGACGGACACGAACACACTGTATTTTTATATTTATTTCAACAAATGACAACCAAAATCAAACCCCTAGGAGCTTGTGAACGCAGCGTGTTTAATTACACATTAAGAAATTTCTTCCCTTTATAAAACCGTTTGAAAAACCTGCTTGAAATGGCTTATGCATTTTAAGTGATACTGAAAGTTTTTATTTTGGTCTCATCCGTTTTTCTACACATACGTGCTTTATTAGTAAACAGAATTTAGTCTCTTTAATATCAGTCTAAGTGCTTTCTTTACATGAGAGGAAACCGCTTAACATGTAAAGGTGTTGCGCTCATATTTTGGGCTTATGTGTATCTCCACACAGTATGCTTTAATAGATATGTACAGAATTTTGTGTTTGTCTTTAAGCCACATGAAGCGTTTTTCTTGTTAAGCATTTGAATGTCCCCGTTCAAGTTCTGCTAATTCACGAGCGAGTGAGAATCAGACTCGCAAAGGTAATGTTAATTATTGAACCAAACACAATCAAAACAACTTCTCGTCATCTCCTCAACCTGCTTCCCTTGGTGTTTTTACATGTAGAAAAGGCAAAGAAATGTTTTTCAGTGTCCAGTTTTCTCTCAGAACGATGATCTCAGTTACTATCGCCATTATCGATGCAGCATTAAGGACATACAATGGTGACATTTTTCACAATCATGACAGAAAACAAATTACTGCACTAAACTCAATGACGGAAAGGCTGCGCGATCCTGTCAATATGGCGGATAAACAAAGAAGTTACCCAGAACTAAATGTGGCGTGACGTCAGATTCGTATTCTCTATAATGTCAGAAATTGAGATATATACTGCATGGAGATAGAACAGGTATAGTTTAGGTATAGTTTTGAATTTTGCATAATAGGTCCCCTTTAAAGACTTGAAAGATAACTTTTTACACTTTTTATACCCATTTTTAGACTCAAATTAGCTTGTATATATATATGTGTGTGTGTGTGTGTGTGTGTGTGTAGGTAAAACACTCTAACTTTAAATTTTTTATTAAAAAAATTCACAATGACTGACATTTAATGTGTTTCAATTCGGACACATGAATGAACTCATACAATCTTTTTAACATGTTTGTTTCTATCATATTTGTCATTGTTTTTATTTTTTGTAATACAAAGATTATCTGGTAAAACAGTTATATTTCAATAGGTGGAAAAAATACTATAGTAATTTATAGTAAATACTATAGTGTTTTTGAGCCATACTATAGTAAAGTACTTTAATTTATTGTGGTAATTCTATAGTTGCTGTGATAATATAACAACTATAGTAATATAAACAAATTACTTTACTCAATGTTGTACTAAGTTTTCTACAACTTTAGGGTGTATTATACGACAATATACACTACAGTTTACTGTAGTAAAAACTAAAGCATACTACAGTATTTATAACAGTTTATCAGTTCACTATAGTTAATACTACAGTATGCTGAAGCATTCATTAACAAAGGGTTGTAAATACTATAATATATACAGTATACTACAATTTACTATAGTATGGTTCAAAAACACTAGTATTTTTTCACCTGTGATTGTAGTCAATGCAGCGTCTGAACAGGACTTTTATTTTGGAGTGACGACATGACGTCATAAGACTGCGCCGCGCTCCTGCATCTGTTGTGATTCTGATGAATAAAGGTTTGTTTTCAAAAATTAATCCGTTTAAAACGATAGAAACAGTTCAATGATTTATAGTTGTGTTTTGTTTTAAACAAGCGATGTGAAATGAGTTTATTTACTATTTAATGAAACATTGTGATTCTTTATCTAACTGTAATGAATGATATTTGTGTGAGTAAAGCTCATCCACTGATGAGAAACAGTAAACCTGCGTCTCATTTCTCTCTATATATCATAAATCAGTTTATCATGAACACGAGTTCAGTCTCTGGCGAGTAATGATGGAGAAACTGAACTTTTCAACCCCGAGTCAATTGAATCAAATACTTTGGTAAATGATTCAGTGAATCACGACACGTGCTGCTCAAACTGTGAACATGAACGAGAACAACAAACACTAACAAACTAACTAATCATGTTTTCATCAGTCATAAATGCCTAAATATTAAGTCTATTAATTTGCAGCGTTAGTTTTTAGAGTTTTTTTTTTGTCGAGCTGTGTCATTTAAAGACCATTAACTCTGTTAATTATTCTCTTCTTAAAGATGCCGTTTATTAAAGAGGAGACTGAAGATATTAAGATTGAAGAAACATTCAGAGTGAAACATGAAGATACTGAGGAACAAACAGGTTGGTTTTATTCTCATAGCGGAATTTGATCATTATTAAAATGTCCAGCTCTACAGAAATAGAGAATATACAGAAATATAATCTTACAGAGAAGTGTCCCAATTCACTCAGTCGTTTCATTCACTCCTTCAAGTGGAATTACTATAGAGCTAGGTTTAGGGTTTGGTTACTTGTAATTAAGCATTATTAACTCATTACTGTAGTGTAGTGTTTCTCAACGGGGGCGTTCAGAGAACAAGATTTTTGAAAGGGGGGCGTTCAGGTGTTCTTGGGGGGCGTTCACAAGTTTACACCAAAGATCCTGGCAAGACAAGATTAAACATGTAATTACTTACAAAAGAATTGCCTACAACATTCTAAAATCTACCAGTTTAATGCGACATGTAAGCTATCGTTTCTTTTGCAACGACCAACGCTCAAGCGCTGACTAGAATCACGCAGCGGAGGAATAGGAAGTTGACAAGCCATTAAAAAGTATATTGACTTAAGAACTTATATTTTCAATAAATCACTTTAAATTTTAACGAATTTTAAAATTAATTAAACTAAATTCTATTTATAAGGTAAAACTTTTAAATTTTTTAGGCAGTAACTAATGCCTAATGCCAAAATGTTTTCTTTGTTCACCAAGTAATTTACTGGTCAGGCATTACTGTTAACTCGCAAGACTGTAAGGAGAAAATGACAATTTGATGGATAATTTAAATATGTTCTGTAATCACATTTAGGTAATGTATTAATTCCACCGTCACATCTGAGCACGAAACGCTGCTTGGATACTTTCAAGATAGTTAAAAATAATTAATAATACAATGTTAATTTAATTGTTCATATGTGTTAATTCTTGTTAGAAGATTTAGTTTTTATTTTAGTGATTATGAACACAAATTAATTTTAATTGTATTTATTATACCACTGATGAATACACAAGGTGTTACCAAGGTATTTAGGCCTACAATTACAACATACTTTAATGAAAAATCATGATTGTATTTTTTTTTTCTTCGGCCTGGGAGAAAGTCGGAAGTTGATTTGTTGCCCCTTCGAGTTTATAATAGCATATTTTAACTAGATTTTCAAATGGATAAAGAAAAAACTGGAAAAATGTTTTTAAATGGTGGTTTTATTAAACTGTTTTAAACATGTGAATAAACAGTCTCATATGTCTATTTATTTTTAATAAAGGCCTACTATTAATTAATTTATTCTGATCTAAGATTTTTAAATTTAACAGAATAATCAAACATTTAACATAAAACAAGAATTGCACAACAATTTTAAATGTCTACTAGTTTGTCCATTTTAAAATGATTTATTCATTGACATTTTTTTGTTTTAATTAAACTGATTGATATTACTTATTCTTTCCGTTTATAATGTGTCACAACAAATCCTGCATTCCAGTCTTCCATACATATTAGCCTCTGTGACATTTAGCCACTTTTCAGTTCAAAATCACAGTCCACAAACAGTGAATTCAAAAAAAGATCGGTCCACCTTTGCGCGGGCAAATACACTATCATAAAAAATGGCACCGCCTGAAGAAGGAAAAAATGCAGAACGCGATATATCCGCTCAACCAATCACAGCGCTCCATTCCACGCACTGTAAGCAGTAATGGCGGCGCTCTGAATACACCCCGGCATCCTATTTTTCCTTATCTACTTTGTACTTTGTGTTCAACAAAAACAGAAAAATGAATAATTTTGATGGCATTGATGAACCTGTGGTGGTTTCTGTAATCATTTATGTGAGGAGATTAAGAAGATGAGGCACTCGAGTCAGGAGGAGGAAAAATGCCGGCTGTTGCTTGTTCCACGACAGCATCAAACTTCTGTCACGGTCCCAAAAACTGAACCATGAACAGTTTTTAAAAGCCGTTTTTAATACCAATGTACTCTGCAAATGTGTTTATTTTAACCGTGCGGTGGCGCCAGATACTCTTTAATCGGTAATGACAAACGGAGACATAATTCATTTATAACATTAACAAGACCCATTGAATTCATTTTGGGAGCGACTGAATGCATTTTTAGTCAAATGCCTGTATATAAGATTAGTATTGGCAAAGTTCAGAGGCTGTCATATATGTGAATCAACTTACTTTTTCTGTATTTTCAATATGAAAAATAACTTTTTGATATTGATGGATTAATTGCATTTTGAAAAAAAAAAAAAAAACGTCATGGATTTATTGCATTTTGGGGAAAAAATAAACCATTTTTATAATAAACCTTTTAAAATCAAAATCTAGATTTGAATTTTTAATGTTTTTATAACCAAAAGATGTAATGTGAAAGTTTGAAACAGAAAATATGGTTTTCATCTTGCTGCTTTCTTGGTAAAGAAACACCTTTTTACTCAAATTAATCAAAATGGATTTATAGCGTTTTGGAACCAAACTCTTCAAATATTCATGGGGATAAGAGAACAATTTAACTGTAGAATAATAATCATTACAGGTGTCTGAGGCTCTTACCGATGACCTCCTCCTAGTTTACACTGACCACCTGAGGATGGTTAAGGCCGACATGGAGATCTGCTTCGGGGACCTCCTCAACCTTGTTGTTGTTCCCAGTTGGGTTGTGCAGCCCTTTCAAGCGGATGTGAGCGAATGTGAGCCTGCTATCCAGGATCATCTTGTCAACATCCAGTGCAACGACGAAGCCCAGGCTATTTTTCGCACATGTGGCTGGTGCAGCATGTGGGTCAAATATGCCCAGCGGTATCCGGCTCTCTGGCAAAAGATCAGGCTGCTGATCCTTGCTTTTCCAACAACATATCTCGTTGAGCAGGGATTCAGCCGGGTCATCTACATGCAGTCTAAGGCCCCGTCCACACGGAGACGCGTTTTTGTGAATACGCACAAATTTTGTATCAGATAGGCATTTCGTCCACACGGATCCGGCGTTTTCGGAAGGTGAAACCGCTGTTTTTTGAAACCGGGTCCCAGAGTGGATAAATCTGGAATCTTCGCGTTGTCATGTGTACAGCCTATCCGTATATTTTGTGAAACGATGATGTCATCACCATGTCGACCCTAGTCAGACGCCGCAAACAGCACAAAACAGCAACAACAACAGCAACAGCAGACTCCAGATGCTTGTGTTCGTGCTGCAGAAGCTACTGAGCCAAAATAAAGCGTTATTTCTAAGCTTTACTATTGTTTGTATACAGCGCGCAAGGTTTATGCACATGCTCCAAGTCTTATTCGCTGTTTTAAGTGCATCTCTGTGGCAGAATTACAGCGCCACATACTGGTCTGGCATGTATACTACATCATTTTGAGTCGTTTCAGTGGTTTCGTGTGGATGCAGATATTTCGAGACGAGGAAAAAAAGATTGGATGGGGTAAGCTCCAGCTTTGTGTGGACGTAGCCTTAGTACCGCAATCGCTTGGACTTGCATGCCTCAGGTGCACTACGGCTGAAACTAAAGTCTCTGCAACCCGCAGTGAAGAAATTAGCACCTGAGAGACATGCCAGTGAAAATAAGAAACAATTGATTTGTAAGATGAGAAATCAAGTTTATTTTCTAAAATCAAAATAACACCTCAATATTGCAATAAATCAAGGTCGACACAACAACCTTTTAAACGTCTACAAACTCTCAAGTCTCAGTTGAGCTCAAGAGCACAGAAAGGCCATAAGTAAACCAATATCCTTCAAAACGGTCTTGTCAATATAGCGGATAAATAAAACAATGTTAAGTAAAATTAAATAGTCAAAGTCTACTGTATGTGCTGGTTTGAGCCTCATCACCAGCTGCAGTCATTTCCTCATCTAATAAATAAAACATCTGCAATCAGCAACTACCTGCTAATGCACTCACATTCACGTAAAATAGCCTTGTTGACCAGTTTTGGGTGAGTAAAGGCAAATCGCACAAGATATAGTACCTTCAGTGCCCTTAGATGGTGATATCACTTCTTTATATCAGAAACAAACTGCTGCAGAAAAAGTTAGCTGCCATGAAAAATGTAATTTGTAATTGCATTACTCATCACAAATGTAAAAAGTACATTTATTTGCTCAAAAATATAGTCAAGTAGAGAGTAAAAGTTGCTAATATCTTTTGATACTCAGTACAACTACAAAGTAGCCAAAAAGATACTTAAGTACAGTAACTAATTACATTTACCTCTGATAATGGATAGGGGGCGCTGGCCCAAAAAAGGTTGAGAACCACTGCTATAGTGAGTACATGTGTAACTACATTACTTTAAAATTCAGTGTTTCCATTAAATGTGACCCTGGACCACAAAACCAGTCGTACGTTGTTTTCTACCGTAAATATATAAATGTATTTTTGTAAGGAATGTATGCTAAGGACTTCTGTTTGCGTGTCTCTCTTTAAAAGCCAATAGTAACTGAAACCAAGTAGATAACACAATAATTCTTTTTGCATACAAAATCAGAGACTTTACACGTTCAGATCAAGCCTCCACCTGAAGCAATTTTTTTCAGTAAAACAGACAGTAATCGAGAGAACAAGCAGCGTTTTTTTTCTGTGAATATGCGCTAAATTGATGTTTGACAATTTCGTTGCTTTTAGGACTTTTCAGATTTAAAAAAAATGAAAATCCTGCAGGCGCCTGTGCCTTCTCCGTACATGAAATAAATGCACGCCCTTGAATGAGCGCGGATTTCCAGCGTATTTACTTGAACTTATCAGGTAGGCTAATATCTATGGTTTGATCCATTCCAGAGGCGGCCAAAATCAGAATTTATAATGGACTGAATAAAGCTGTCTCAGAATTGACGTGTGATTCCACACTGACTGACATATGCACATGAATCACGGTCACACGCACATGCTTGGAGGAATATTGTTTTAGCTATGTTTTATAGTATTAAAATATTTCGAAGGACAAAAACATGAACTTTACTGGCTTTAGCCTACTTCAAGTCAGCTGTCACTTTACTTTGGCGCGAGCCCTCATGCGCTCACACACTTGGCACAGCCCTTGCGATGGTTCTGTCATTCATTAATACGAATTAATATGATTAGCCTTTTGCTTGACTACGTTATCAAACAGCTAATAATAATGTGTTGCTAATGTTACACACACCGTTCCTGTTCTTCATCTCAGAGTCAGATAGCCGCCTTCTAACAATCAGTATCCTTACAAACGCTTTGAACAACTCTGAACGTCAGTGTAGAAAGGCATATAGTTCATCATAACATAGACTTGCTATATTGATAAATCTACACAATTTTTAATATCAACAGAAAATTTACCGGGATAACCTGGCTTCTCTCGAGACTTTACTGCTTCAGAGCAGTCATAGTTAATGATATGCTAAAGCCTGCCGGCAGGTTGTTGTGATTGGTTACAAGGTAGTCTGTGACGTCACAAACACCCACGATTTCAAACCGCAGATTTTTGGTTTTTCTGCAGTTTTAAACATAAAATACTCAGCAATGGTGCTGACTTAAGAATTTGCACATAGTTTGTCTTAAAGCATATTAAAAACACTACATAGACATAAACAACATTAAAAAACTTGATTTTCACCACAGGGGGACTTTAAGCATGTTTCCTATAACAATGTCTGACGTTTATGTTTGACATGGCGTGAGAAAGTCAAATAAACCACGCAAAATCTAATCAGAGCGGTCAGACTGAAACAGACTTCCAGAAATACAATTTTTGAATAGGATTTCAAACCACATGTGAATGTAGCTGGAAATGGATTTGTATAAATCACTTTTCATGTTGAGGTTGTATATTTGGCCATGGGAGCTGATCAATTGTTGTTCATGGTTATTCTGCCACCAGCTGGCAGCAGTAAGTGTGGCACATATTCAAGCCTTTTAAAATAGCCCTTTTATAGTTAGTATTTTCTGGATTTAGCTGCACAGGTCCGACGAAAAAATGGCCACGCTTCATACAGATGTCTTTGATATTTATTTTTTCTCTCTCTTTCTCTGTAGACACCGTGAAAACTACAAGAAATAAAAAAAAAACAATTTTCAAATATGCATTTCTCAAGTTTCTCGTGATAATGTCCACTGGTATGCAATCGAATGACGCAACAGAAATACAACAAGTCCAAAGACCAGTAATAACACGTTACATTTTTGTGCAGAGTGACACAAAACAACACAATACACAAAATGCAATAAACACAAAGTAAACTACCGTGTGCGCCTCCCAGACCACATGCAGATTAAACAATTATCTTGGGGCTGTATGTCTCACAGTCTCTCTGCATCTGCTCCCAACTCAACAAAAGGTCATGTGACGTATTACGCTTCTTAAAGAACCCTTTACGCTAAACATTTCAAGGGAGTAATAATGGCCATACATTTGTCACATTTGTTTTCAAACACTTAATGAAATAACACTGGTAATGAATTTATACCCAAAAGTTCAAAAAAATTTACATTCCAATGAAAACCATGTCTGTTGACAGTTACACTCCCACCAAATTACTAATTTATCATTAACTTTTTTGTAAATGTTTAAATAAATTTAGTAATTTCAAAACCAAATTTCAGAGACAAATAGTCTGTTCTCTGACTCTTGAAGTAATACTAATTGTCAATCTCTTGACACAACTCTCAACGTTAGCTCTATTGCATGAGATTTAAATGTTCTCTACAAGCACCACTAACTTATGAATAGGACGTTCAAGAATGGATGGATTAGTGAGTCGCTGACCCTCTTTCCCTAATTTTCTATTTCCTATTTGTATTGTGGCTTTTCGCACCAGGCCGTCTTCATCTTCACAAACATCAAGCACTCGTCCAAGTCTCCATTCATTGCGGGGAATCCCGTCCTCCTTGACAATGACGATATCTCCAACCTTCACATTGCGTTTTGGAGTGTGCCACCGTTGTCCTAGAGTGATGTTTGCCAGATATTCCTTTCTCCATCTACTCCAAAATTGCTCTGTTAGATATTGAACTCTGCGCCACCTTTTTCTCGCATACAGGTCTTCTTGCACAAATTTCCCTGGTGGAGGCAGCGGAACAGAGGATTTCATGGTGAGTAAATGGTTTGGGGTAAGAGGCTCTAGCCCCTTGGGATCATTGATGGTATCTGTGGTGAGTGGGCGGCTATTTATGATTGACATGGCTTCATAGAAGAAAGTTCTCAAGGAAGCATCATCCAGTCTTCCTGAGCTCTGAGAAAGGACCCAGCTTAGAACGCTCCTAACTGTTCTGATCTGCCTTTCCCAAACCCCTCCCATGTGACTGGCATCAGGCACGTTCATAATGAAGTCACATTGCTTCTGGGATAGGTAAGCAGTCAATCTGTCCTTGTCCAATTCTTTCAAAGCCTTTGTCAGCTCATTTTTCGCCCCAACAAAATTTGTCCCTTGATCCGATCTGATCTCTCTTACTGCTCCACGAATAGCTATAAAACACCGCAAGGCATTTATGAAGGCATCAGTTGTTAGATCTTCCAGCATCTCTATGTGGATTGCTCTTGAGGAGAAACAGGTAAATATGAGACCATATCTCTTATGCTCTTTACGACCTTGCTTAGTTAGAAATGGTCCAAAGCAATCCATCCCACTATAAGAGAATGGTGGAGAGGGATCAACACGGCTAGCAGGTAGGTCTGCCATCTTTTGCATCTCTGTTGGCCTGCGAGCTCTCCTGCATGTAACACATTGCTTAATGTGGTTTGCCACAACTTTGCTGCCACCAACAATCCAGTAACCATTTGTTCTCAATTCATTGAGGGTCTGTCCTCTGCCTTGGTGTTGAGTTTTTTCATGGCAGTAATCCAAGATAAGACGTGTGACCACGCCATCTCTCGGCAGGATTGCTGGGTGCTTAGAGTCAAGAGGTAAGGAAGCTTTCCTCAATCGCCCTCCCACCCTAAGAACACCATCATGCAGTACTGGGTCAAGCTGGAACAATGGATGACTATGTGGCAATTTGCCATGACTCAATATTTGTATCTCATTTTTGAAGGCATCCTTTTGTGCCAATTTTAAAAGCATGATACTGGCCTTTCTCATGTCTTCAACATTTATGGGTTTAACGGTTTTGTCTCTTGAAAATTGCTGGATACGAGCAACAACTTTTAATGCTGTGTGCCATTTTGAAAACCGCTTAAACCTCTCCAAAAAATTCTCATCTTGCACTACCTTTGTTTGTAGTATTTGTGTCGTTCTGATTTCAGGATCACCAACAAGCAGCTCTGGAGTTGTCTTTGGTGTGATAATATCTTTTTCCCAAAGAAACTTGGGTCCCGTTAGCCAATTTGAATGAATCAGCTCTGATACCTTGAGGCCCCTGGAAGCATGATCTGCTGGATTTTGATCAGAATCTATATAATGCCACTGTGCAGGGTCAGTTGTTTCACGGATTCTTTGAACTCGATTCGCCACAAAAACGTGAAACCTACGGGCTTCATTTTTAATGTAGCCTAAGACCACCTTTGAATCTGTCCAAAAGTATTCTTGGTCAATTTTGAGCTCCAGCTCATCCTTTAACATGTTACTGACCGCTGAAGAGATCTCCGCAGCTGTTAACTCAAGCCTGGGTATTGTCACAACCTTTGTGGGTGCTACCCTTGCCTTGCCAATAACAAAGGAGCAGTGCACTTTGTCTTCACTCAACACTCGGATATATGAGCACTGACCATAGCCATGATTACTCGCATCTGAAAAATGATGGAGTTCAATCCTGTGAATTTTCCCTAGATTTTTAGGAGCAAAGCACCTTGGAATCTGGAGATTTTGCAGGTTCTTCAGTTCGTTCAGCCAGCTTGTCCATTGAGGCATTAACTTTTCAGGCAGAGGTTCATCCCATCCAATGCCCCTTTGGCACATCTCCTGCAGTACCTTTTTTCCTAATAGGAGGAAGGGAGCCAGAAAGCCTAGCGGATCAAACACAGAAGCCACAGTTGAGAGGATTCCTCTCCGTGTTGCTGGTTTCTCATCTAGGGGAACTTTAAAGGAAAAGGTGTCACTATTTACACTCCACTTTACTCCCAACACGGTCTGGACTGGGAGTTCATTAGATCCAAGTTCCACATCCTGAACTCCGCTGGCTCGTTCGCTGACAGGAATTGACTCCAAAACCTTTCTGTTGTTGGACATGAACTTGTGTAGACGTAATTTCCCTTTAGCACACACATTTCGGGCTTCCTGGACGAGTTTCATAGCTGCATCCACATTTTCTACACTAATGAGCCCATCATCAACATAGAAATTCTTTTTGATGAAGCTGGCTGCTGCAGGATACTCACTTTCATTTTCACATGCAAGATACTTCATTCCATAATTAGCGCAGCCAGGTGAGGATGCTGCCCCGAAAAGATGGACTTTCATGCGATACTCCTTTGGCTCCAAATTTGTATCGCCATTTTCCCACCACAGGAACCGCAAGTAATCTCTGTCTTCCTGGCTTACATGGAACCTGTGGAACATCTTTTCGACATCACAAATAACTGTGACTGGATGTTTGCGAAACCTGCAGAGCACCCCTGTTAGCCCATTAGTGAGATCAGGTCCACTTAGCAAGTGATCATTCAAAGCGGTGCCATCATACTTGGCAGAGCAGTCGAACACAACTCTAATCTTCTCTGGCTTTCTAGGGTGATATACCCCTTGGTGAGGAATATACCAGACGTTTCCTGCCTTGGGTTGGTGTTCAGCTCTCTCCGCATCACCATCATTGAAGACACCTTCCATAAACTTGACATAGTCATCCTTGAATTTGGGGTTTTTCTCAAACTTTCCTTTCAGACGTTTCAGCCGCACAAGAGCCAGCTTCTTATTTTCTGGTAGTTGTGGGCGTGTCTTAAAGGGAAGGGGCATCTCCAGGTGTCCGTCTGAATTCTGGTGAATTTTTTCATTCAATAATTGCATGAACTGTATATCGTCTTGCGATATGCTCTTTTCTTTTGGGTTTGTATCTCTAAAGTCTGATTCTAGGGCTCTGATGACAGTAGCAGGAGTCAGTACTGGAAGTTCCTTAATGGATATACGATGACACAGACCTGTGACTTCTGTCAACTTTGCAACCTGTGGCGAACCACCAACAATACTCCAACCCAGGTCCGTCCTGATGGCATACGGCTCATTATCACCTCCTGTGATGACTTGTCGTGGTGCTAAAGCTCTTGAGCAGTCGTAACCTATCAGAAGTCCAACCTTACAGTCTAACAGCTCTGGTATCTCCTGTGCTATTCTATTCAGATGTATCCACCTTCTGGCAGTTTCAGAGGTAGGTATGTGGGAACGTTCAATTGGGATGAAATCTCTGGTATAGGCAGGTGGCAAATTAATTAGGCCATGAGAGGCAAACCCTCTTACTCTGAGCCCACTAACTCTTTCACTTTGAATGACAGAATCCTTTCCCATCATTGTAGTAAGCTTTAACTTGACAGGCTCTGAAACTACTCCCATCCTCTCACATACCTCTTGGTCTACAAAGGTGTTGCTACTCTGAGTATCCTGTAGGGCATAAACTAAGGTCTCTCTCTCAGGATTGGTGATTGAAGAAATCCATACAGGCACTATCATTGATGTACTCCCACCATCGCCACTGTCTACGCAACAGGAAAGGGAAGATGTGTTTTCTTCTGCTTGCATAGCATGAGAAAATGTGACTGCTGCAGAAGAAGGGCGCTCTTCATGAAGTGGTGTTGGATGATGTTTCTTGCATATGCTACAAGTGGCTTTACTCTTGCAATCCTTTGAAATGTGTCCTTTCTTAAGAAAGCCAAAGCACAGGTTATTGTCAAATATGAACTTTCTTTTGTCCTCCACAGACTTACTGGCAAACGTTTGACATTTGTGGATGGAATGGCTTTTCCCACAACACCAGCAAGTGACTGGGTTTGAACATGAAGGTGCTGCGCTTACTTTATTGGGTCTGTTTGAATCAACTGAGTTGCTTCCCCCAACACTGTATGTTTTCGGCACTGTGCTTGATTTGTCTGATGCTTTCACATGATGAATGCATTAGCCTTTGAGCGCTTAACTTCTCTAGATGGCCTTTCTTCAGTGAGCTTCAAGGCGTGAAAGGATGTTACAGGGTTGCATGCTATTTCTGCTTCTTGTGCCAGAAATTCAGCAAACTCCTTGAAATTTGGGTACTCCTCTGATTGTCTTAACTGCATTGTAACATGACGATTCCAACGAGATGTTACCCAGTCAGGGAGTTTTTGTAGCATTTTTCGATTCTCTTCACAGTCATTTAACACCTGAAGCCCTTTGATGTGTGGCATGGCATTGCTGCAAGCTGTCAGAAAGTCACTGAACTGTCTCAATTTAACTGACTCTCTCGAACCAATCTTTGGCCAATTATTCAGTTTTTCTCTAAAGGCACGCTGGATTACAAATGGATGGCCGTAACGAGAATTCAATGCTTTCCATGCTTGATCATAGGCTTCATCGTCCTTTCTGTAAAAGCTTCCTTCCAATACAGATCGTGCCTCACCACTGACATATTTTTGTAGGTAGAACAACTTATCAGCTGGATTTGCACATCGCCGTTCTATCAATGCCTTGAAACTTGTTCTCCACTCTAAGAACTTAAGGGGGTCCCCTGAGAAAACTGAGGGCTCAGGTGCAGGAAGTCTGCTGAGAGCCATTGTGTCGTGTAGGGCTTGAACTACTGAGGCTTCCCTATCAGTATGGGCAGTTTGTTCCTCTTTAATTTCCTTAGTAAACACTAAAGGACGATTGGCTACCTCACTGCGTGCTATTCTACTTTCATTACTGGACTCGCCTGAGTCAGCTTCAGAGTATGCTTTGAGCTTTGCAGCTATTACTTGAAGATCTCTCTCATTTTCCAATCTTTTAAGTTCTTGTCTTTGAGCAGCAATAGCCTCCTCCATCTTTATCTCCGCTTGCTTTGCGGCACACTCTGCTCTTTTTGCGGAGATGCTTTGCTGTTCTGATGAGCAGCTTGAACGGTGACTACGAATAGCAGACTTGGAGCTTGTAGTCGAAAATATTGACTTGGCATACTCTTTGTCAAGCACCATACGAATTCTTGCATCTTCTGCATTAGCATCAAATTCCTCCAGCCCCACTTCACTCATACGTACTTTCATCAGACCCATCAAATCAGTTGTTACTGCTGTACAAGAATCCATTTTTCTTCTAATCTCCGTTGAAGGTACTGATTGAGATCGTATAAGTTCATACACATTTTTCACTTCTGTTTCCAGCCCTTCAACACTATCCATCAAGTCACCTAAAACTTGGTCGGAGCACTCATCCTTAAGTTTGGTACGTGTAGTTCTTACTTGTTCTTTCCATCGTTCGTACAGCTTGATGAATTTACTCTCCTTCTGAGAAACTTCTTGCTGCTTAAACTCCTGCATTTTTGGAGTTAACTTTCTCTCTCGTGAAGATTTCCTGGGTTCATCTCTTCTTGAAGTGGAAGCGGTAGGTTCTATCATTGCTAACTGAAGTAACTGTATTTTAGCTTGAATATCACCTATGAGTGACTCTAACCTTTCCCTTTCAGCAACATCAGGTTGAGATCTTAACTGTTCAGTTAAGCTAGTCAATTCTGCCTGAAGTGACTCGATTTGCTCACTTGATTCACCACCTTGTGATTTTTCTCTTTGTAAGGACATTGTAAATGTTTTAGCAAAACACTTTAGTGCATGGTTACTTAAGTACTACTCTCAGATCAAAACCCTTGTAACGATTCAACACTGTCATAGTAAGCATACACAACAATTAGTCTGTAAATTCAAACAATATATACACACTTTTTCTTCCTTTTTTTCCTTTTCAGAAGTCCATAAAGATGTAAAGCACAGTCTAACCTGCTGTTAATTGCAGAGCAGCAATCTTCTGCTTGACACAGCTATGGAATTAACAAACACTGTTCTCTGAAGCCTGTAGAAAGGATACTTGCAAAGCTGTAGTCTACGCGGCTAAATGTCGCCCTCTATTGGACGTTTTGCGGTACTTGCTTGATGGTGACAGCTGCATAACGGCAATCCTCGACTCTGACGCCTTCTATCTCCACGCGATAGCCCCGCAATCGTGCTTCGTCTTTGTCTTCGTATCCGACGTCTCTTCTGTACGCGATGCACCCGCGATCTTGCTTCCTCTTCTCATCCGACCGATGCCAATCCACTCTTTAAGCTGGTCGGCTTTGCTGCGTCACGTTTTCACTTTAGCTGCACAGGTCCGACGAAAAAATGGCCACGCTTCATACAGATGTCTTTGATATTTATTTTTTCTCTCTCTTTCTCTGTAGACACCGTGAAAACTACAAGAAATAAAAAAAAAAAACAATTTTCAAATATGCATTTCTCAAGTTTCTCGTGATAATGTCCACTGGTATGCAATCGAATGACGCAACAGAAATACAACAAGTCCAAAGACCAGTAATAACACGTTACATTTTTGTGCAGAGTGACACAAAACAACACAATACACAAAATGCAATAAACACAAAGTAAACTACCGTGTGCGCCTCCCAGACCACATGCAGATTAAACAATTATCTTGGGGCTGTATGTCTCACAGTCTCTCTGCATCTGCTCCCAACTCAACAAAAGTCATGTGACGTATTACGCTTCTTAAAGAACCCTTTACGCTAAACATTTCAAGGGAGTAATAATGGCCATACATTTGTCACATTTGTTTTCAAACACTTAATGAAATAACACTGGTAATGAATTTATACCCAAAAGTTCAAAAATATTTACATTCCAATGAAAACCATGTCTGTTGACAGTTACACTGGAACATAAGTTGAATCTGACTACAAATCAGCTCCATAGCATATTCTAAGCAATCAAGAGCTTGGAGAGGTACATTTAAAGTAGCTAGACAGATTCTGCCAGTGTTGGTTCAGTGTAAACAATGATGTACATTTGAGTCCTTAAGATGGAGGGAAGTTAGCAAGGGAAGGGCATAAAAATCTGAACTTGAGCGCAGCCCTGGAGTACCTCAACAGGACACTTTGTAGATTTATTTGAAATATCCATTTCTGATTATCAGTCTCTAATAATGAGCTGATGAGTTGAACCTAGAGCAGGAATACCCAATCCTGTTCCTGGAGATCTACATACATGCGGAATTCAGATCCAACCCTGATCAAACACAACTGCCCCTGAAGATCTTAGTTCACTGCTTCAGGTGTGTTTGATCGGGGTTGGAGCTGAACTCTGCAGGAAATTTAGATCCAAAGCCACTGGAAGCCTGCAACCTTTAGCCAAAAAAAAAAAACATAACTGCTAATGCTAACGCTCCGCCCCCGGCGGTACGCAGGGAAGGAGACCAGAGGCTGTTTTTTGAATGGATGTCAATGGATGAGAGGCTTCACTATGCTGATTAACCAGCTTTTGTGGGGAAATACCTAATCATTTAATTAATCCACAGCCTGTTTGCTAATCTTCAGCATGTTTTACACTAAACAATACTTTAGTTTGGAACTATATGTAGATTTTAGCTTGATAAAAATAGGGAATGTTGCGACTGATGTCACTGCCATTACATGATAGGCTGAGAGGTGCCGCATGTGATTAAGTTAGCCGTTACGCTTTCTCCAATGGTAAGAGATACAGACCCTCTCATCTCCCTGTTATATACAATCTCTGGTAGATCTCCAGAAACAGGACATCTAGTGTTTAATTTCTATTCAACTGCGCTCCGTCTGTTTGATGTACATGTTCATACTGGTATTTGTTCACTGAAGTCTGTGAAGTTTAATGGAGCCTGTTGTCAGAAAATGCACACTTGCATGATTTTATAACATTTACAGGTAAGATTATAACCATAAAATGTAAGTTTTGTGCTGAGGAAAACACATCTCATCTTCATTCTTTCCGTCTAATGTCACTAGTGTGATCACTCCGTACTGTGCCCTGGCCCACTTGAAAAGGCACAGTTGGATTAGGCTTGGCCGTGGTACGGATGAAGTGAGATCAAAACCAAGTACAGAATGGTCCGGAGTACAGAATGGCTACTACTATTGTGTGTGCTATGTCCGACATCATTACAACAACAAATATCTTCTATTACTTATTGAATAGTAGAACCCTTTTCAATTATTTGAGTATATTTAGGTTTATATTGGGTCTGGTTCTCACCTTAGTGATGGAATTGTAGCAGGAATTGTAGTTTGCAAATTCCTCCATCAATGTCAGCAATCTTCTAACAAGCTGATGATTTTAACCAGATGTGAAAAATAAAGGATACATACAAAATGTGCAGTGGTGGGTCCCTTTGGACCAGGTTTGAAAACCACTGGTGTTTTGAGTATAAGGTCAAAAGAAGCTTACAAATTGAGGCAGCAGAGAAGCAGCAAATAGGTAACGACTTTTGTTGCAGTTTGACTGCATGTGTCCCCTGAAACAGAGGGTTTTTTCATTCCTATGGAAGTTGAAAACACTCGCTCTTCTCCTATTGGCCTGCACCAATTTTTTGACCTGAGGGAAGGGTTTTAACAGACCAATCATAGCACTTGCGGTCCGCGTAGAATTGACGCGTTGTTACATTTTCGAAGAGGTGCACGTCAGGCTACATCGTAGGCTACGTGTGGCACTCACAGCCTACGCCGTACCTACAGGGTACACACGACGCAGAAGTATAAAACAGCCTTAAGTCTTCAGGAATGCTTGAAAATTACTTAACTCTGCAAAAGAGTGGTCCTCCAGCACCAAAGCTGCCCATCTCTGATCCATAGGATAGGATAGGATAGGATAGGGTATAGATCATACATGTTGTTGGTTTTGATGCTTTAAATGTCTAAATTGTTTTATGTCTATTTTTGCCCTAGATCTTATGGCACTGAAAGAGGCGAGTCATGAACTTTATGAAAAAGAAGAAGAGAAAAAACATAATTTCGTGACTGGAGAAAGATCAACACAGGTTTCTTCGCAAAAAGAAGCTCAA
Source organism: Ctenopharyngodon idella (assembly GCF_019924925.1). Lineage (NCBI taxonomy): Eukaryota > Metazoa > Chordata > Actinopteri > Cypriniformes > Xenocyprididae > Ctenopharyngodon > Ctenopharyngodon idella. The sequence goes on from NC_067222.1 coordinate 52,145,632, forward strand.
AAGACAAAAACTAAAAGTTATTTCACCTGCCAACAGTGTGGAAAGACTTTTGATCAACATAGAAACCTTCAAGTCCACTTGAGAGTTCACACTAGAGAGAGTCCCTTCACTTGCCAACAGTGTGGAAAGAGTTTCACACAAAAAAAACACCTTAAAGTTCACGTGAGAATTCACACTGGAGAGAAACCTTTCACCTGCCAGCAATGTGGACAGAGTTTCAGTCGAAAAGGACACCTTATAGCTCATATGAGAGTTCACACTGGAGAGAAACCTTTCACCTGCCAACAATGTGGACAGAGTTTCAGACATAAAGAAACCCTTAAAGACCACATGAGAATTCACACTGGAGAGAAACCTTTCACCTGCCAACAGTGTGGAAAGAGTTTCACACAAAAAGGAAGCCTTAAAGGCCACATGAGAATTCATACTGGAGAGAAACCTTTCACCTGCCAGCAATGTGGACAGAGTTTCAGACATAAAGGAAACCTTATAGTCCACATGAGAGTTCACACTGGAGAGAACCCATTCACCTGCAAACAGTGTGGAAAGAGTTTCAGTCAAAAAGGAAGCCTTATAGCCCACATCAGAATTCACATTAGAGAGAACCCTTTCACTTGCAAACAGTGTGGAAAGAGTTTCAGTAGAAAAGGAAACGTTATAGTCCACATGAGAGTTCACACTGGAGAAAAGCCTTATACCTGTCAAGAGTGTGGAAAGAGTTTCAGTCGAAAAGGAAGTCTTATAACACATGTGAGAATTCACACTGGAGAGAGCCCATTCACCTGCCAACAGTGTGGACAGAGTTTCAGTGAGAAAGGAAACCTTATAGCCCACATGAGCTCTCACACTAGAGAAAAGCCTTACACCTGCACTCTATGCTGGAATGGCTTCGCACGGGATCGAAACCTCAGGCAACACATGAGAATTCACACTGGAGAGAAGCCATTTACATGTGATCAGTGTGGAAAGAGTTTCATTCGAAAAGGAAGCCTTAAAGTCCATATGAGCACTCACACTGGAGAAAAGCCTTACACCTGCACTCTGTGCGGGAACGGCTTCACAGGGGAACGAAGCCTTAGGGAACACATGAATATTCACACCGGAGAGAAGCCATTTACATGTGATCAGTGTGGAAAGAGTTTCAGATTTAAAGGTAACCTTAAGGGCCACACGATGAGTCACACTGGAGAAAAGCCTTACATCTGCACTCTGTGCGGAAATGGCTTCACACGGGAACAAAGCCTCAGGCAACACATGAGAATTCACACTGGAGAGAAGCCTTTTACATGTGATCAGTGTGGAAAGAGTTTCAGTCAAAAAGAAAGCCTTAAAGTCCACATGAGCACTCACACTGGAGAAAAGCCTTACACCTGCACTCTGTGCGGGAATGGCTTCACACGGGAACGAAGCCTTAGGGAACACATGAATATTCACACTGGAGAGAAGCCATTTACATGTGATAAGTGTGGAAAGAGTTTCAGATTTAAAGGTAACTTTAAGGGCCACATGAGGATTCACTTGAAATAGAACTCTTTTAGAAGTCGTCACTGTGGAAAGAGCAGAGGTGAAAAGAGTACCTGAAAACCATACTTGAATAAAAGTACAGATACCTTACAGCAAAAATTACTCCATTGCAAGTTACAAGTCACCAATTCTAATACAACTTGAGTAAAGATCTTGGAGTATCTGACTTTAACAGTACGCAAGTTTTTTTACTCATGCTGAATTTAGGCTTGAAGATGCACTAGTCCAGAAATGCCAGTGAAATTAAGAAAAAATGTATTTGATTGATGGAAATCATGTTTATTTTCTAAAATCAAAATAAAATTGAACAGCTCAATATTGCAATAAATCAAGGTCGACACAACAGCCTTAATGTTAAAAGTGTAAAACTCCCGCTGTTCACAAAGCTTACGCTACGTCCTATGCCTTTTTTATAGGTTGTTTGCACATGACGTCATTGCAGGTGAAATGCGTCTGGAGGGCAAGGAGTAATTTTTCTATATAGGAATCCTATCACAAACTCAAAATTCCTATTGTTTTGCATTGTTATGGTTGCTTAAATCCATGAAACCGAGAAACCACAATGAGCTTTTATCATTTACGTAACTTGTATCGTTTTTTAACTTTAAAAGTCACCTTTTGTAGCGTTTTGCGTCTGCTGATACTGAAATGAATATGGATACCTGCTTACCTTTTTTGTTTTTGACTTGGTTAAATATTCACATTCTTCATGGTATCATTTGCAGTGAAGAGAAGATATTTTATCCCATTGAATGGTAATTTGGTGTTTTCACTTAAGTTTTGTAGAATTCCGTTCACAATGTTTATCTGGTTCCCAAATGTAATGTTAATTATTAAACCAAACAAAATACACTTTCAAAAACAATCAGCAGTGTGATTATTTTATTGAGTAATAGGGAGTGGGTTCAATCAGTGACATTATTAGATTTGATATACGCCGTCTCCCCGTCACCTCCTCAACCTGCTTCCTTTAGTGTTTTTACACGTAGAAAAGGTGAAAATTGTATTACACCGTCCAGTTTTTTCCCTGATCGATGATGCGAGCTCCTGTTGCAATTCTCGATTCAGCATAAATGACCTACAATGGTGACATTTTTCACAATCACAACAGAAAATCAAAATAATGCCGTCACTGGTAGAAAGACAGCGCAATATAAACAAACCCAGACCTGAATGCGTGGTGTGACGGCAGCTTCACGTTCTCTATATATATATATATATACCTCCTCGATGGCAGTTAAGCCTTTCAATTCAGTAGAAAAATCGCTCCTCTTCATAACATAAGGTTCACGTCCAAAATATGTTGTAAGGTTTATAATGGTTGTGAATGGTAACCCACATTCTGAAGACAGAAAAAATGCATACATCCATAGGAGGACTAAGGATATTTTTAAATATATCTCTGATTGTGTTCATCTGAAAGAAGATTGTCATATAAACTTAGGATGGCTTGAGGGTGAGTAAATCATGGGATAATTTTCATTTTGGGGTGAACTATCCCTTTAAGTGTCTTGCTCTAAGTGAATTAAGGACTACAATGATGACAACTCAAAATGGCCACCCTCAACCTCTGAATCAGCTAATAGTGAGCCTGCAAGGGTGAAGTCACAGCAGCATGACACTAATTATTTAATGTAATTATAATAAAATCATTAATGAATTTATGTTTAAAAATTGCTTTGCATTGTGCAAAATTCTCAAATTAGTATTGATGCTGAGGAATCCTTTTCTATGTCATCTCATTTACAGTTGGATTGATGATGTGAACATGAGTTTCATCAATGGCTCCAACAACTCCAGGAAAGCCCGAAATCCTCATAAAAATAGCTTCCTTTTGCCATGTTTTTGACGGTCAGTTTGAAAGACAACTACCAAACAGTAGTGGCCAAAAATGTTTGGCTTAGGAAAATTTACATATTCACCCTTTATTCAAATATTATTAAAAATGTCTTAAAGGTTTTGTAAGCACATTGCGTAGTTGTGCTTGGAGTCAATTATCTTACTTGTGTTTAATTGTGTGACATAATTTTAGGCCAGGCTGTCATACAAATAAATTATTAGCACATGCAAAAACGAGAGAGGACCAATGAAATATTAATAACTGATTGCGCTGCAAATCAATGTATGTTTTTCCCCCTGTTAGCTTTGTTTTTCTAAAACCTGTAGCTGTAGTTTTTCTTCAGGGGTGTCCATTACACTCGCGTATCCCTGGACAATGCTCCTGTTCTCCGGGCGGAGATTGCTGTCCTCCTGGTGGAGGATGCAATCGAGCCAGTCCCTCCAACCGATATGGAGTCAGGGTTCTACAGCCTTCATTGTACCCAAGAAGGGTGGTGGGTTAATGCCAATCCTGGATCTGCGTGTCCTGAATCGGTCCCTTCACAGGCTGCTGTTCAAGATGCTTACACAGAAACACATTTTCGAATGCATCCGTCCCCGGGATTGGTTTGCAGTGACCGACCTGAAGGACACGTACTTTCATGTCTCGATTCTGCCTCGACACTGACCCTTTCTACGGTTTGCGTTCGAGAGTCGGGCATATCAGTACAAAGTTCTAACTTCGGGCTGGCCCTGTCGCCTCGTGTCTTTACAAAGGTTGTGGAGGCGGCCATTGTTCCGCTCAAGGAACAGGGCGTTCGCATCCTCAACTACCTCGATGACTTACTCATCCTGGCCAGCTCACGGGAGCAGTTGTGCGAACACAGGGACATGGTGTTAGCTCACCTCAGCTGATTGGGTCTTTGGGTCAACTGGGACAAGAGCAAACTTGCCCTCAGGCAGAGGATCTCTTATCCCGGTATGGAACTGGACTCGGTCGTCTAGACAGCACGCCTCACCGAGGAGCGCGTCCGGTCAGTGTTGAACTGCCTAGGTAAGCTCAAGCGCAGGACAGCGGCCCCACTGAAACTTTTTCAGAGGCTCCTGGGGCATCCACAGCTGCAGTCACGCCACTTGGATTGCTTCATATGAGGCCGCTTCAGCACTGGCTTAATGGCCGGGTCCCGTGGCAGCGTGGTACGTTCCGTGTCCCCGTGACACTGAACTCCTGTCGCACCCTCACTCAGTGGTCAGACCCTTCGTTCCTGCGGGCAGGAGTTCCCCTCGAACAAGTGTCCAGGCATGCTGTGATATACACAGATGCTTCTGCCACCGGGTGGGGAGCCACGTACAACGGGCATGCAGTATCAGGTCTGTGGACGGGGCCTCAACTGCATTGGCATATCAATTGCCTCGAGTTGTTAGCAGTACGTCTTTCACTGGGCCGCTTCAAGGACCTGCTGACAGACAAGCACGTACTGGTCCGCTTAGACAGCACTGCAACCGTTGCGTACATCAACCATCACGGTGGTCTACACTCCCGTCGCATGTCGGAACTCGCCCACCATCTCTTGCTATGGAGTCAGAAGCATCTGAGGTCTCTTCATGCCATTCACGTCCCAGGCGTGCTCAACCGTGCCATTGACGAGCTCTCACGGCAGCCTCCGCTTCCGGGCAAATGGAGACTCTATCCCCAGGTGGTCCAGCTGATTTGGCAGTGTTTTGGGGCCGCACAGATAAATCTGTTTGCCTCCCTGGACACAGCCCATTGCCAGTTGTTTTATTTCCTGACCGAGGGCACTCTCGGCATGGATGCTCTGGCACACAGCTGGCCCCGGGGCCTACGCAAATATGCGTTTCCCCCAGTGAGCAGGGAGGACGAGGAGCAGGTCTTGCTAGTGACTCCGTATTTACCCACTCGGACCTAGTTTTTGGATCTGACACTCCTCGCGACAGCACCTCCTTGGCCCATTTCTCTGAGGAAGGACCTTCTGACTGAGAGACGGGGCACCCACTGACACCCACGTCCCAACCTCTGGAAACTCCATGTCTGGTCCCTGGACGGGACGCAGAGGTTCTAAGTGATCTCCCCCAGTCGGTTGTAGACACTATCACTTCTGCTAGAGCTCCTTCTACTAGGAACCTCTATGCGTTGAAGTGGAACCTGTACGTCGAATTGTGTTTCTCTCACCGAGAGGACCCCGATCATGTCCGGTCAGGTCTGTGCTTTCCTTCCTGCAAGAGGCCTTGGAGCGAAGGCTGTCTCCCTCCACCCTCAAGGTATATGTTTCCGCTATTGGCACACATCACGATGCAGTTGATGGTAACTCTTTGGGGAAGCATGACCTGATCGTCAGGTTCCTGAGTGGGGCAAGGAGACTGAATCCGCCTTGCCCTTCCTCTATACCCTCTTGGGATCTTTCCCTGGTACTTACATCTCTTTGGGGTCATCCCTTTGAGCCTTTGAAGTCAGTGGAGTTAAAAGCACTGTCACTTAAGACAGTCCTCCTGGTTGCATTGGCCTCGGTTAAGAGGGTAGGGGACCTGCACGCATTTTCGGTCGACGAATCGTGCCCTGGTGCGCACCAAACAAGTGACTGAGACCGCTGAAAAGATGGGTCTCGGTCTGGTTCCAAACGAACTCTGGTGCAGTTTTAATGATATATGAATGCAACACAGACCAAAAACATGTAAATAACCAAAAACAGGAAGATGATACCCTAAAAAAGACAGAATCCTCACGCATACCGGTTTTGCCCATGACAGGCATCAGATGCGCATCTCCAAACAGCAGATAATTTGTGTGTGACGGATGGATTCCCAACGTTGTTTTGACTACTTTACACATTTTATAAGCTCTTCACGAGTTCCCAGCTGGCCAAAATACAACGAGTGCATTTACCTCAGCACACAGCATTGTTTTGGATGTTTGGTAAGTTCCGTCTCAAAATAGGCAATACGTCATAAAATCTGACCAATCACGTTGTGAATGTATCCCTGTGCCTTTAGGTTCGGTATCTTTTGGTTCAATGATAAAATTGAACGCTAATCAGACCAGGACTAAATGTTTTTTTCTTTTCTTTTTTTGTCCGGACCGAACGAACCGAACTACAAGTGTGAACGCACCCTAAGATATGAGGAAAACCATTCCAAGGCTAGACCCTGGATACCAACTTGGTCTTTAAAGGCAGGAACACACCAAGCCGACGGTCGGCCGACTAAGATTTCTCAGTGTGTTTCGCACCATTGGTTGAAGTTGGTCCTTGTCGGCTTTTTTTTTTTTTCGAGTTCAAGTTCGACGGTTTGTTGGACCATCTGATCATTCTGATTGGCTGTTCAAATGCTGCCACCTGCTGGTACGGAAAGGCATTTCATCTTACAATTATTTATATACATGATCTTGAGAAAATTACTAGCAGTATGTGCACCACTTTCACTAGTACATTAGATACTGCTGCACCGATGAGATTAAAAAAGGTCAGAGAGAAAAATACTGTACCATGGTACAACAGTATTACTCACGCTATCAAAAGAGAAACTCGTAATCTAGAACGCAAATGGAGACAAACTCGTTTAGAGGTCTTCAGAATCGCGTGGAAAGACAGCACATCCCGTTATAGAAAGACTCTAAAAGCAGCCAGGGCCGAGCATCTCCGCAAACTCATAGAAAATAACCAAAACAATCCAAGGTTCTTATTTAGTACAGTGGCTAGATTAACAAATAAACAGACATCACCAGAACAAAACATTTCATTACAGTTTAGTAGCGATGACTTTATGAAATTCTTTACTGAAAAAATCGAAAGCATCAGAAATACAGTTGTAAATGTACAACCCTTGACAGAGTTTTATGATTCAACCTCAATTATCGTCCCTCAAGAACAGTTGCAGTGCTTTACAACTATAGGATAGGAAGAGCTAAATAAACTTATCACAGCGTCTAAACCAACAACATGTTTATTAGATCCAATACCCACTAAACTACTGAAAGAATTGTTACCTGTAGCAGAAGAGCCTCTTCTCAATATTATTAACTCGTCTTTATCTCTAGGTCATGTTCCAAGACCGTTCAAGTTAGCAGTTATTAAGCCTCTCATTAAGAAACCACAATTAGATCCAAATGTATTGGCAAATTACAGACCCATTTCAAATCTTTCATTTATATCTAAAATACTAGAAAAAGTGGTGTCGGTCCAATTGTGCTCCTTCTTGCAAAAAAATGCTATCTATGAAAAATTTCAGTCAGGATTCAGGCCTCATCATAGCACAGAAACTGCGCTCGTTAAAATTACAAATGACTTACTTCTAGCTTCTGACCAAGGCTGTATCTCAATACTAGTGTTACTTGATCTCAGTGCTGCGTTCGACACTATAGATGATAAAATACTCCTAGATCGACTACAGAATTACACTGGTATCCAGGGACAGGCATTACGGTGATTTAGGTCGTATCTATCAGACCGTCACAATTTTGTTTATTTAAACGGGGAAAAATCTAAGATAACGATAGTAAATTATGGAGTGCCTCAAGGATCTGTGTTAGGCCCTCTGCTATTTTCAATATACATGCTGCCACTTGGTAATATTATAAGAAGACATGGAATTAGTTTCTACTGCTATGCCGATGATACTCAATTATATATTTCAACACAACCAGATGAAAACTCTAAATTATCCAATCTGACAGAGTGTGTTAAAGAAGTAAAACATTGGATGACTAGTAATTTTCTTCTATTAAATTCAGATAAGACTGAAGTATTACTTAGTGGGCCAAAAACCTGTACACAGAATCTCTCAGACTACAGTCTGCATTTAGAAGGATGTACTGTTACTCCATCCTCGACAGTTAAAGACCTGGGTGTTATATTAGACAGCAACTTGTCCTTTGAAAATCATATTTCATATGTTACAAAAACAGCCTTCTTCCACCTCAGAAACATTGCTAAGATAAGGAATATGTTATCTGTTTCTGATGCAGAAAAGTTAGTTCATGCTTTCATGACGTCTAGACTAGATTACTGTAATGCATTACTAGCTGGTTGCCCTGCTTCCTCAATAAACAAGCTACAATTGGTACAAAATGCAGCTGCTAGAGTTCTTACCAGGTCAAGAAAATATGATCATATAACACCAATTTTATCATCTCTTCACTGGTTACCTATTAAGTTCCGTATCGATTATAAAGTACTGCTAATGACCTATAAGACTCTAAATGGTTTAGCTCCTGTGTACTTAACCGATCTTTTATCGCCCTACAATCCTTCACGCTCTTTAAGATCACAAAACTCTGGACTTCTGGTTGTACCTAGGATAGCTAAGTCCTCTAAAGGAGGGAGAGCGTTTTCACATTTGGCTCCTAAACTCTGGAATAGCCTTCCTGATAATGTTCGGGGCTCAGACTCGCTCACCCAGTTTAAATCTAGATTAAAGACGCATCTCTTTAGCCAAGCATTCACATAATCCATCTCATATCAGATCAATTGCACATGACTATCTTTGACTATCTTTGCTTAATGTTATGAACAGCAGCTATGCTAATTATTCTCCATTTGCTTTTCCGTTTTACCTCGGGACGCCCGTCCCGAAGTGACTAGAGAGTACATCAGTTTCAGTTTGGATCCAGCCTCTTAAGAAGACCTCGGATGACTAAAACTTTGGAAGAGACAGCGGCAACTCCTGCGATGACTTCAGAAGAAGCAACATCTGGATCAACACGCACATTCGCAAATTTCTATATATCCTAATTATTGTTAATATGTAATTCATTTTTCCAGGAGCTCTTTGCTTCTACCTTCAATTAAATTGCTAACAGTGATTGTATATTAATTGCCTAAATTATTACATTATTAGCTAACTGCATTCTCCAAATTGTAATGTTGACATGCATTCTCTGTAAAGCTGCTTTGAAATGATATGTATTGTGAAAAGCGCTATACAAATAAATGTGAATTGAATTGAATTGAACAAGTATATTTCATCACAAGTTCAATATGGAGTACCGCAAGGCTCAGTACTAGGATCGTTGCTTTTCACTCTGTACATGCTACCCTTGGGAGATATCATTAGGAAGCATGGCGTTAGTTTTCACTGTTACGCTGATGATACTCAGCTGTATATTTCTTTGCACCCTAATGAATCTTACCAATTCACAAAATTAATGGAATGCATAGCTGATATAAAAAATTGGATGACCAGTAATTTCCTACTACTAAATTCAGAAAAAACAGATTCTAATTTTTGGACCAAAAACTTCTTCACGTAATAACCTAGAATACTGTCTAACACTTGATGGCTGCTCTGTTAAGTCTTCGTCATCAGTTAGGAACCTGGGTGTGCTCTTTGATACCAATCTTTCGTTTGAAGGCCATGTTTCTAGCATCTGTAAAACCACATTCTCCCATTTTAAAAATATATCTAAACTACGACATATGCTCTCAATGACAAATGCAGAACAGTTAGTTCATGCGTTCATGACCTTAAGGCTAGATTACTGTAACGCTCTACTGGGTGGTTGTTCTGCTCGCTTGATAAATAAACTACAGCTCGTACAAAATGCAGCAGCTAGAGTTCTTACTAGAACTAGGAAGTATGACCATATTAGCCCAGTTCTGTCAACACTGCATTGGCTTCCTGTTAAACATCGTATAGATTTTAAAATCTTGTTAATTACTTACAAAGCACTAAATGGTTTAGCTTCCCAGTACCTGAGCGAGCTCTTAATTCATTATAGTCCTTCACGTCTATTGCGATCTCAGAATTCAGGCCAGCTGATAATACCTAGAATATCAAAATCAACTGCAGGCGGTAGATCCTTCTCCTATCTGGGACCTAAACTCTGGAACAATCTTCCTAGCATTGTTCGGGAAGCAGACACACTCTGTCAGTTTAAATCTAGACTAAAAACGCATATCTTTTTAACCTGGCATATACATAACACATTATCAATTTATATTTTCAAATCCGTTAAAGGATTATTAGGCTGCATAAATTAGGTCAGCCGGAACCGGGAACACTTCCTATAATGCCAGATGTACTCGTTACATCAGAAGAAGAATGGCATCTACGCTAATATTAGTCTTTCTGTTTATCGCGAGGTTTACCGTAGTCAACCGGATCCGGGCCGTATCCAGGTGAGATTGAGGACCTACGCCTAGACACGACCACAACGCAGCCCTGAAGTATCAGCAGAGATTGAGTCAACTAGATCAGTGGTTCTCAACCACATTCCTGGAGGCCCATCAACACTGCACATTTTGCATGTCTCCTTTGTCTGACACACCCATTTTAGATCTTTGAGTCACTACTAATGAGCTGATAACCCTAATCAGGTGTGTTTAATTAAGGAGACATGCAAAATGTGCAGTGTTGGTGGGCCTCCAGGAATGTGGTTGAGAAACACTGAACTAGATCATCCATTGTGAAGACCTCATCGACATGACAGCCAGTGGCACAGTTCCTCAACAACCGTCCATACCGGCGTGATGAATATGATCCTCAACTGGATTGAACTGGAATAAATACTTTGAATGCTGCTATCCTATTGGACTTATGATAGCTACCTGAATCGTAACAAAGCACTGTTTGCCAGAGGAGAACTGGCCCCCCGACTAAGCCTGGTTTCTCCCAAGGTTTTTTTCTCCATTTTGACACCTATTTGCCACCTGTTTGCCACCTGATGTCACCTTTTGGAGTTTGGGTTCCTTGCCGCTGTCGCCTTTGGCTTGCTTAGTTGGGGACACTTGACACTTAACATTTGATATTCAACAGTGTTTTGATCTGCCTGCATTGACACCATTTTCTTTAAGAGCTGCTGTGCAGCCAAAATTATATACCAGTTATCACTGTAAAGCTGCTTTGACACAATCTGCATTGTAAAAAGCACTATATAAATAAAGGTGATTTGACTTGACTTACGCAGGTGCAAAACAGACGTGCTACTTGGCTGTCGAGCGTCGGTTTGGTGTGTCAGAGCAACTTTGGACCCAGACACTGCCAACGTGAGCCAACCCTGCAGTCTGCTTTCATGCTTTTCGTGTGTTCCTGCCTTAAGAGGATCAATGAGGATATCATGTTCGACCGTATTGAAAGCAGCACTGAGACCTAACAATAGAAGAACAACAGGACTATCCAAATCTAATAAAATATCATTTGAAAACCTCAATAGAGCAGGCTCTGTGCTATGACCAGCTCTGAAGCCTGATTGAAATCTATAGAGAATATTATTACTAACTAAATGAGATAACATCACATGAAGAACAAGTAGGCTTCATATGTGCAACTATATCTTGAAGTTGTGACAGAGACACAGGAACAAAACTGTCCATTTTTTCAAAGGAGCAACAAAAGTAGAAGAATTATTACTAACAGATGAAATCCGAGAGCGAATTCCAACAATCTTACCAGTAAAAAAAATTGTAGAAACTTTTCACATGTCCACAGAAAAAGAAATTGAAGGAAGGATTACTGTATTAACAGTACAAAAGAGTATATTTAAAAAAGTAGGGTTAAACAAAACAGTCTTGTGGTCAGAAATTACAATGTCAGCAATTTGCACACTGCCGACTAGGGTTGGGTACCGAAACCCAGTATTAAATTGGCCCCGGGGCTAAATTATGAAAGACCGGTGTATCGATAAGCTCTGACGTTAACGGTTCTGCTATCGGTACTGGAGAAATTATGAAGAAAATACACATACATTTATTATTGCTATATAGACATTATCTTGCAAATACTATCTCACCAGAGTCGCCAGCTGTGTCTGTATGCAATAATATTAGGACATTTGTCTATGATGCATTTTTGCTTTCGCAATCCAGAAGAGAGATCGCGCTCATGCAGAGGAGCTACAGCGCGCGCAGCTGCTCACATGAAAGCCTAATGATGATGATGGAGGAGAGAACTAAATTACTAAACATCTGCTTACACTTAAGGCCTGTGATATTAAGCTAATTTTATGTTTGATTTCGATTTTGGTTTCCAAGGATCAGAAAGAAGATATCTGGTAAACTATTAAAAACTAGCCGCGTTTCGCCTAGCACACCTTCATTCTATTCACAACTGTGTTCGTTCGTTCCTCCCTAAACCCAAACTTAACATCAGAATCAGCACAATTGGTGATTGTTGTAAAATGCAGTCTTTAGTGTTGCTAAATTGCAGTAAATGTTTGATAATTATTATCAACGTTGAAAGCACAATAATCCGCGCTGTTCCTCAGGCTGAATTGTGTGTGCGCGCTCCAAAACGGATCGCAAATAGACAAACAAATTACACTTTGGGCTTCAGGTGCACATCCAAACAATCAAATACACACATAAGTATGTTAAAATGACCTGATTGGAGCGTGTTTAGCTACTTAAACGCAGTTTATATCGTAAGTGTACATGAACAGCTGGGAGAAAATCCGATGTGTGTTAATATCTATTGTCTTAAAGTGACAGCAGTCACCTTCTGGCGATTATACCATCAGTGTTAATCAAACAACAAAATGCAAAATCTCTCACAGCTCTTCATCTGAATATAGTTAGCTTTAATAAGCATTAATCTATTGATTTGTACTGTGAAAACCATAGACATATAATAAACACTAGACGCCCTATTGGCCGCTGGACCGCACGTCAATGGCGCCGCCATATTGTGCGGGGCAACATTCCCATAACGCGCATAATAACTGAAATTGAGAAAAACGCCTGCTTCGTGTGCTGCTTGGGGCTGCACAAATCGCCGCACAGTTGTAAATAGGTCTCTGGGAATTACCTTACAGGTAAGGCTGAACATTTGTTTCTGGTTGTATTTGGTCATTATATAATTATATTGAAAGTATAGTTTGATAGTTGGCCACCGGAGTCAATCAGACTTAAATAGCTAGCGATGTCGCTAGTTAGCTGTGAAAGTTGAGACATGAGTTTACATGATTTCTAATATAGTTTTAGTGTATACTATATCTTATTTTATAAACTAAATTTCCTGAAATTTAAATATGCATCTTTATTTTCTTAAAACTGACTTTCATGACAATTAAATGATTTTGTGAATCTTACTAGTTGGCTAGCCTATATGTTTATGTCTATGGAAATAACGACTCGAAATAAGGCCTTAATGTCTTGAAATAACGAGATATTATGTTGTAATGACTTATTATGTCGAAATAACGACTTAATATCTTGAAATAACGAGATATTATGTCGTAATAACGACTTATGTTGAAATAACGACTTAATTATGTTGAAATAACGAGATAAGTTTTCGTATTTTTTCACCTCCCCACCAAGTTTATTTTTATTTTTTTTTTATTGTGTATCTATTGTTTACTAGTTGGCTAGCCAGCTAACTGTTCTCATACACTGAAGGTTTCCCAGAGATAAAGAGTTGAGGAGACAGTGGGAAGTAGCTATAAGAAGTGAAGGTTTTTCTGCAAGCGAGTTCTCTAATATTATTATTGTTATTTCCATTATTATTGCAAAAACACTTAGTAGTTAGTCTGTTATAACTGAATTTCAGATCTTCCGATAGACCTCTTGTCAAAACAGGGCCACGAGTACACAAAAGAACAGAGGGAGTTTGCCCTCACTCTTCACTTACATGGCCCAAAAGCCTTTAACTATTTAAGAAAGTCTCTCCATTTAAAGCTCCCACATCCACATACATTACAGAGGTATATTTTATTTTATTTTATTCATTTGATTGCACAAAATGGTTTAATACATTAATTAACTACATTTCATTTTACAAAGGTGGATGAGTTCTGTGGATTCCAAACCTGGACTCAACATGATGATGTTGGACATGTTGAAAAGACGACAAGAGGAAGACCCAGCTAAATATGGATGTGTAACTCTCATGTTGGATGCCATAGCCATTAAAAAACATGTTCATTACAATCCTCATACACAGAAAATGTCTGGATTTGTGGATATGGGGGATGGTTTGAATGAAACTGATGTTGTCACCGAGGCTCTTGTTTTTATGGTGGTTGGACTACAAGGCCATTGGAAGGCTCCAATTGCCTACTATCTGACCAGCTCTCTGTCACCAGATACACAGAAGGTCTTAATTGTGCATGCCTTGGAGGAACTGCATAAGCATGGAATAAGAGTGGTGTGTGTCACAATGGATGGACATGCCTCCAATATTAGCATGTGCACCCAGCTTGGGTGCCAATTAAAGGCAAACCCTCTTGAGCCCTTAAAACCTTTTTTGCACATCCAGTGACTGGTGAGAAGGTGTTCGTGATGTAGCGAATCAGTACAGGTATTTAATTAATTTATGGGTGAAATATATGAATATAATAAATCATAAAGCTTTATGATTAATTATAATACATATACCGACCCGAGAGGGAATTATACATATATTGTGAATTAATTACAACGAATTATAATCAATCACATATATGATTAGTTCTGGTTTGATAATAATTTAGAGAAACTATTAGTTTGTCCAGCAAACCGTTAGCTCCTCATAGCCGATTATAAAAGGAAGGTTTTTCTCTGGCCACGAGAAAGACTTCCTATTCTAGCATCAATGCGTAAAGCAAGGATACTGGATCGAAACGTTAAAGTGACCTGGGTTTGTTGCATGAGCAAAAAAAACAATCGAGCATGAATATAATGTATTTAATATATGAAACTACGGATACAGAGACTATACTACTAGACATACACAAACAATACACATATATGGAAAACGAAAGTAAAGTCAAGAAAATAGAGGTGATCAAAGGAATGGCAACTTACTAACAGTTAAAACCTTTGAGAGCCAGCAAGGAAACTCAGCTTACACATCGAGCTTAAAACGCTTTGGAAAGAATGGTTCTATACTTGCATAGGTTCAGGTGCTGTGGTCGTTTCGTGTTTCTGCAGGAGTTTCGGTGCGTGCGGCTGAAGCGATTGGTCCTTTTCCGAGAAGGTGTTCTTCGGCGGGATTTTCAAACAAGGGTTTAACTTAAGAGTAAGATAACCGGAAAGGAAAGAAAAAGAGTCCGTCTCCTAGGCGATGAAGAGTGAAGACTTAGGGCGACGGATGAAGAGGGTTTGACAAAGAAACTTGTTGCCAAAAGCTGGTCGTCCCGAAGAGAGGGGGGCGCGTGATGGAAGCGCGGTCGCCGAGACGTCCGGGAGAGACGTGTGTTAAATGGCGAGAGACAATCGAGAGACAATGAGAGATGCGTGTCGTTGTGTTTTAAGGACAACAGGCCAGAACGCCTCCTGGGATACATCAGCCAATGATGAGGGTGCGATTCTGGCGGGCAAACTCTTTCTTTGTCTCCATTTATGACCTAATTTGCATGGTTTGCGAAGTGTCCGATCTGAGTACATTTTCTTCAAAGTACCATTAAAAATAGAAGAATGCATTTTACAGTCATGTGACATACATTTTCAATTAGAGCATAACGAAAGCTTTACAATGAGACCAAACTTGTCAGATGGCAAAGACATAAAAGGTGAGATACAGTTTATACTTGAGTTTTATCGTTTAGAAGAAAACTAATACAACTACAGTCATAGCTAAGCTTATATACTAGGGATAAATACATGCACCTTTAAATACAGCGACGGGTACATATTGGCACAGTCATATTTGGAGGATAAATGTACATTCACAATCTCCATGCGTGTTTGTGAGTGTCTGTATGTGTGTGTGTATTGGGGTTGTGGCCAGTGTCTGTGACCATATCACCTTTAGTCCCACCAGGGTGACTCTTTGAAGTCTCTGGAGCTGGTGAGACTATGTTCTGTTTTTCTTTACTGGGGTAACAAAGGTGCCAATGGGGCAATTGGTCCCGGACTTGCCGGAGCCGATTCGTGATTTACATGCACAGTTCAGGAAGCTAAAAGCATTCTGAAATGTCCAAAGTTGATTGACTAGCCAGATCTATCCAGACGCTACAATCCCCCTTTCGGCCAACGCAGTTCCTGTGCGGACTTCGTTGGACGGTAACAAGGTTCGATGGCACATGGATCCGGATGGTCAAGCAGCAGGTGGTTCCTACTGGTTCTCTGTCCATCTCGATGAGGCTGGGCATTTTCTTTGCCTTGAAACTTCCTCTCCTCTGTCTCCTTTTGAAGCCTTGAGGAAGGGCAGATAGGCACTTGTCCATGGACTCTTGCATCCCTTTGGTCCCTTCGGATAGGATGGAGGCCAGGCCCAGGGTGAGTGCGTACTTGATTGCTATGGAGAGGCAGAGGGCTGTGTCAGCAGCTGTCCAAGCCTGGGCTATAGGTGAGCTGGTCAGGACGGGCAGTCGGGAGAGTACTTGGAGGGCTGTATCAACGGGAGTAATGTCAATTAGCTGGGACCCCCTTTTCTCAATCATCAGTTCCAGTTCTGGATCTAAGGTGTGGTTGTGATTTCCGGAGGAGGATGAGATTTCCAGTTCTGACGGGTCCTCTTCGCTTGAGAGACGGTACACTGCCAGATTGTTGAGGTGAAGGATGGAACCCAGGGGTACCTGGATCCACATACTTTGATTGGGCAGGCTGACACGAGTGGCCGTGTCGTGCTGATTGTAGGTTAGGGTGTCGATGCGAGTGGGGGTGTGGACGAGCAGTCGAGCGCCCACAATCTTGGCTTGTGTTCCGATGACTGGGGTGTGAGGCTTGGCCTCGGCGGGGCAGCGTGTGTCGCTGATCACGGGCTGCAACCGGCAGATTCCTTCAGTGTGTTCTCTGAGGGAAGGCTTGTTAGAGCCGAAGCAGTGAATGTCTTTGGTCAAAATGCACCTGCTCAAATGGGGAGCCAGATACAGCTGTGGGTCGCTGTAGTGGTAGACTACCACATCTGAGGTATGTATCTTGGGATGGATGTTACCTTGCCACCACCTGACATTGACCTTGTCTTTGGGTCTGTAGGTGTTATCTGGTTCACCGATGGGTGGATTGAGAAGGACGCCCACCTCATTCTGCTCTGGGTTGGCGCGCAGTAGGATGGCAGCACCCAGAGAGTCAGCGATGTGGGCTGGAACAGTCTTGGTGGGTCTGCCAGTAGCAAAGTCCAGCATAGTTTGTACAGGGTACTGAGGAATCCTATTTACAGCCACGCTCTCCATAGAGAAGCTAACTTCTCGCAGCAGGTATGTTATCAGAGCTATACCCAGCTGACTTTGGGCAAAGTCATTTTGGAAGACTGTAAACAGTTGCTTCATTGAGTTCACCGTTTGGGTCAGCAGGAAACTGTGAGTACCGAGAACCACCACAATACCTTCCCAGGATTTGCCGATGGTTTGCAGGGTTTGACGCTGCTTCGCGAGTTGTTTTCTCAGCTGTGGGCGGAGCTCGTCGAGGTGCTGGTGAGTGGAGTAGGCTGTAATGATGCTGGGGTCTCCTGGTTGGTACAGGTGCACCGGCAGCGTCACCTGCCGCGCCGTCATTAGTTCAGTGGGGGACACCTGAGTTGACTCCGGTATGGTGTCCGTGGTGGCTATGAACCCCAGAGGAAGTTTTACATTCCAGTCTTTCTGGTTGACTGACCATGAGATTGTGACTCCTCTGCGTTGCAGTGGGGTTCTGGGATTTGTGTTTGCAGTTTGGACTTGACAGCAAACCTGACATCCTCTGGCATCCTCTGCCACATCCTGGTGCATGCTGGGCCAGTACGCCACTTGTTTTAATGTCTCATCAGTGGTTCTGGTGCCATGGTGTCTGGCACATGGTGTGTCGTGGGCGTATATCAGTTCACCCCCCTTTTGGCCTTGTGGCATTACAAGCTTTGGCGCTGTGAGGTCGTCAAGGACATGTTTTAGGATGTTTAGTCCCACACGCAGCATGTGGTTGATCCCATGCAGCCGTTTGTGGCTAGGGGTCGCCGTGGGACCAGATGCCGTGATCGGGAGGTTGGAGGGGTTTGAGTGGTGGTTTAAAACAGTTCGTAAGGAAGTGTTGGTAATTTTGGTTGTCAGTGGCAGTGGCCGTAAGGTGGGAAATGTTGCAGGAACAGAACGCTGGCTGCAGGTTGCTGCTGCCACACTAAGGGTGGGTGACTGGGGTGGGGGTGACCGTAGATTGTTATGCAGCGTGCCAGTCTTGGCACGGGCAGTAGTTTGGTCGTTTGCGCCTTTGCCACGCCCTGGTTGTTTTGAATGTCTTTTCACCTTTTTCCAATAAACGATCATGTCATGTGTTTGGGTGATGTCATCACGTGTTTGGAACAGGTGTTGATGTTTCACCAACATGTTGTATTCAGTCCTGAAATTAGTTTGTTTCCAGCCTGGAAGATGGCATGTGAAACTAGGTCTGGCATTGCATGAGTCTGTGCAAATGAGGAGTTCTTTGATGTTATGGGCTGAGGCAACTTGAAGGGTTATGAGAGTAGCTGCTACTTCAACATATTGACGTGACTGGGGACCCCACCTGAAGTTCTGTGGTTGGCAGGGTTGGTTGTTTAACCATCGCACCCCTGCACCTGCCTGTAGGATGCCCTCATGGTTGTAGGAATGTCCATCGACGTAGGCCGTGGGCATACCTTGGCACGCATTCTCTTCGAAGTACTTGTGACAGGTTGGTTGTTGTTGTTGGGGTACTTCTACCTCAAATGTCAAAGCTGGTGTGTTGTTTAGGGTTTGACCACGTCTCATGTTGAGCCGAACAGCACCCCCTTTGGTGTAAGCTGGTACTACAGCTTCCTGTATGTTGAGCAGGATGCAGACCTCTGGGATGGTCTGGTCTGACAGGAAATTGGCAGTGTTGACGGGAACAACAGGGGACTGTAAAGTCATTGGAGCCCACACCAACTCATTAGCACTGTCCATATGAGCCTTAGGGTGCATCAGGGAGTCCGGAAAGACCAGGAAGTGATGGGTTAGACGCAGGTCATTCCATTTCAAGTTCAAAACGCAGATGTTTTTGGCAGTCGTCATGGTTGGCAGACGAAAGTCCAATGGGAAGTGTGTGTGCTTGTTGACACATGGGAGGTTCGGTGTTCCCTCAATAAGAGCACTTAACAGCGTGTTGCTGAAGGCTGAGTTGTCTGCCCACAGTGTGCGAATAATGTCTGTTGTAGTCACATCATTCAGCTGTGAGTCTGTGGTGACCTTGGAACAGAAGGAGTTAAAGTCTATGGTGAGTTTGCGTGTGCAGGGTAGCGAACTTGAACTTTGCCCTGAGACGGGGTTCCCGCGGCTAGCTGCAAGATTTCCCGTGACCTCTGTGACCTGACAGTCTGGCTCAGGTGACCTGGGTGACTGGAAGGGCAACGGTTCTCGTACTTGAGCCCAAATTTTCAGCTGTCTGAAGTCCAATAAGGGCTCAAAGCGATCTAGCAAGTCTTTGCCAATGAGCAAGGGAAACGTGTCCATTGGTGAAATGTATACGGGGTGTACCAAGCTCATTGGCCCAATGGTTAGATGAATGGGAGCTATTTGTTCAAGTTGGACCTCATTTTGGCTGTACGACTGCACATTTAGCTCACATCTTTGTGGTTTGAGAGTTCGATTTTGTCTCTTGGCTTTATCTCTGAGTATTTCAAAGAGGTTAGTTGACATCAAAGTGAGATCTGCTCCGGTGTCTACGAGGGCTTCAATTCTCACATCATTTTCCACAGTGATGGCTATGTACAGCTTTCGGGCCACCCCCTTTTCGATAAGGTTCCCCAGGAGTCTTGGTACCGGGGCTTGGGTGCTGACCGGTAAGCAAGTGGGGCTGGTGTCATGTGGTTCGTTAGGGAGGCAGACAACCAGAACAGCACTTTCTGGTAACTTGGAGTCTTGGTCGTCGGTGTGATGACGTGGGTTGGTTGGTTCTGGGTGTGCAGTTGTCAGCTGAGGTGGCTGGGTGACGCGGTCACTTAGTGATGCGTTAACTGATTCTGTGGTTAGTGGCTGGTCAGCAGTGATTTGGGTGTGAGGTTCTGTCGGGGGTTTGTCAGGGCAGACGTTGGGGGTAGGTTTCCGTCCTAGTCATAAGGAGTCTGGCTTGTCTTTCTGGTCTTCCTTGCGGTGCTTTTCCTGAATCAGCTCTTTTAGGGCCTTCAGGATCTCTGCAGACTCAGACATAGCTGCACTGTTCTGCTCCTGTGAACGCTCGGACTTGGGCTTGTTCGGTGCATGTCGAGAGGCATTCTGTCTTTGGCGGTCGGGGCTTGAGGTTCTGGCCGATGAAGATCTGCCATTTCTGGGTCGCCGGCTGGCCTCCCATGTGGCACTGCCCTTTGGGTTGCTGGGTAACCGGGACTTGTCCCAGACTTTTTCAGAACGCCCAGTCTGGTGCTTGGGACGGACACCCTCGTAGTGAGGCTGCCCTCTGTTGGCCGGGAACTGTCTTGACTCTCTGTAAAACGGTCTGTCACTGTGGTGCGTGTGTGCGCCCTCTAGGGCCAGTTCTGGACAGTGATCAGAGACCGGGTAAATGGTTGGATTTTTAACAGTCTTTTCAGATGCAGCCTTTTGCTTAGAATAAGCCTTGTGGGCTAAATCTCGCAGCTGTTGAGTAGACATACTCCGTGGGCAGGCCAAGACTCCCAGATGATGACTCACCGCAGGATGCAGATTTCGGAGAAACAAAGTCTTAAAGTTGAAATCTTCCTCCATTCCTGGCTCGTTACGTGCTCCGAAGTAGGCCCTTCGTAGTCTGTTGTAGTACGCTTGTGGGGTTTCCAGTCGGCCCTGTTTAAGGTCCATGGCTGCGAGGAGCCCTTGGTCCGATTCAGGGTCAGAAAACTCTCTGATCAGAGCCTGTCGCAGCTGCTGGTAGTCTGATTTGACAGCTTCTGGCTGCCGATCTAGAAAACTGCGCACATCACGGCTAGACGTAATTCGGAGTAGGTACAACCTGTCCCATGCATTCACGTTGGCCACATTTTGCAGCAGAAAGTCAATGTCCTGCAAATACGCGTGTACGTCAACGCCCCCTGCTGGGTCTGGGGTGAAAGTGGGGATATTCTTTGCTAGCTTGTCCAGCTCTTTGGGAGCCATGCCGTAGCTAGTGGCACAGGTTTTCTGGAGAGGCTCCCACCCTTTTACTGTTGAAAAAGGTTCTTGGCCGCTCGCGGGTGGCATCTTGGGCAGTGGACTTTCAACCCCCTTTTGAACTAGGGATTGTTGACTGGGCCTACTGGCCAGGAGAAACTCTGTGAAGTGTGCTTCCCCTCCCAAGTCACCTTGCAGTTTATAAGAATGTTTCAGTTCTCTGTGAACAGTGTCCAATTCATCTCTTAAATAATCTCTTTGCTGTTTCAAAGCAAGGATCTCACTTCGGGCCTGTTTAAGATGATTTTCGCAGGCCCGGGCCTTAGCGTCCCTTTCTTTCAGTTCGATCTCTGCTCTTGCTAGGAGAGTTTCCTCTTGTTGGAGTTTTCCAGTTAGTTCCTCTCTGGATTCCTTTTCCAACTGCTCTTTACGCTCCGCCTCCAAGTGGAGCTCTGCAAGGGCTTTTTGGAGTCTCTCTACCTCCTCTTGCAGCTCGGGGTTGGATTCATCCGCTGTCCCACGCTGGTCCTGGGTCTCGAGGAGTAGCTGATCGAGGTGATGTTGAGTCTGGGCCTGATTTCTTCTGGCCTCCCCGGCCTGAAGCTTGAGCGCCGCTGCTTCCTGCTCCAGGAGAGCGTTGCTCCTTTCGCTAAGCCTCACCTGGGCAATGAGGTTGTGGGCAAGGCCGCCAATGAGCTTGGCCCATTCTTTGTGGTTGTAGCTCTGCGTCGGATCGTGGGCCATTAGTCTATTTAGGTCCCCGTCCAACTGCTCACGGCTCAGGTGCTGGAGGTCACCGGCGGCGTTGGGCAGGAATGCGTTGGTCATGACGCCCAACCAGGTCTCGAGATGATCCCAGTGGGTGTCAGGGCTGGATGCTCGCGACATAGTGGCTTTACTGTTGACGAGAGAAAGACAGCACAAAAGAACCAATGCAAGCTCGCGCAGGACTAGCGCGTTACGTAATACGTAATTAGCTAAACTTTGTGTGTGATTCCAGTTAACTGGTGCAGACAGTTAGTGGAATATAGGCCCAACACTTGTTGTCGATGGCCAGGAACGACCACGTGGGTTAATTGGTGTCGGCGAGTGCTGGATTTAAATAAAGATCTTGACAGGCGGAGGCTCTACGAGTCTACTAATGACTTTGGCTGCTCGGCCGTCTATCTATTATTCAGCTTCCGTGATGGCTCTCACAGGCTCTGCCTTTATGTGAAATAAAAGAGACAAACAGTAGAAAAACAGAACAGAACAGGATGGCTGCAATTTATGAGAAATAGAACAGTAAACAAATAGGAAGGAATGAAAATAGAATAGCAATAAAATACCACAAGAAGGGCTAGAGGGGAGAAGTGAAACTTCAGCTTATTACCACAGTAAGGGTTTATGACCGGGCCTGACGAGGGCGCTGTCGCGTCATAAAACCTAGAAGGATGGTATGGCTTAAGAGCAAAAGGGGTTTTGCCAACACTTCTGATTGGAGAATATCAAATATTCTGTGGCTTTCACTGAGCGAATGGACTGTATGTCCTTAATCTCGGCCTGGGGTGATTTGTGATTGCTCAGACAAGAACTCAGTGGCGGGGGCACCCTCTCCTAGACGTTCCAACACTTGGCTGCCGTGTTCCTCGGCACCCTGTACCTTTTGCACTGCGATGCAACCTCTCAAACAGGGGCTTTCAGCACAATTGCGTGTTTGGGCAAGGTGTTTGCGCCAACGGCCAGATTGGCGGCCAAAATTGTATTTTTCCCAACCCCAGAGTCTGACCCCGCAGGCAGTTACTCAAAGGGCGGTTCTGTCGTGCAGAAACAGGGAAATTAAACAAAATTGCCTTTGTTGCCAACCTGGACTCGTTGCCTCCTTGCACCTGACACACCCAACCTGCCGATGTCCCTGCGTGTTGCCCGCGGTACGAGGTCAGAAGTGACCGAGGTTCACCCACAGCCAGTGAGAGATCCGCCAGGCTAGTTTACTCCGCTCACTGGAACTCACTGGAACAACCGTCAACTCACCACCGATCGCTAGAGGGCCCTATTTGCAAATACACAAGTGGTCACGCAAACACAGCTTAATTGTAAATTTAAATCTCAATTTAAATCTTGTTTAAACTGAATTTAAATAATCAAGTGTGTAGGACAAAAGAATAGGGGTCTAGAATGACAGTCAGAATGAATTAGCTGAAAGCAGAAAAGAAAAAAAAAATAAGGCAAAGTAAAAAAACAATTCAGAGGCACTTGATTCAAATTTGAATTAAACTCTGTTCAATTGAATTCAAATAAGTGCGTAGAATAACAGAATGGGAAAAAGAAAGGAGAAGGTCTTCCCTATTGGAGAATTCCCTAAAGGGAATTGCTTCTTGAGCAAAATGCCAACTGATTGACACTACTTAATTTTAAATCTCAATTAAATGTTGTTTAATTAAATTTAAAAATAAGTGTATAAAATAAGGGAAACTTGGATGTGAGAATGCTGTTACCAGCAAATCACAAACAGGACACAGACCTAAGAGTGGATAAAAATAAAACAGTAAGTAATAACAAGAAAGGAATTTCCAAAGTAACAGAAAAAAAAAAAAACTCAAGAGAGAAAGAGAGGGAAAAGTATAATGAAAGGAAATCAAGTAGAATAATAAAATAACATAGACAGAGAAAATCTGTGAACACAGGAAAAGCAGGAAAGGGACAAACACTCCGAGATGGGAACTAACTTATCTGGGAGTGTCCACCAGGGGGAGCACTTTCAGAAAGTGAATTCTCTTGTTGGAAGGGAAACTTAATTTAAATTAAAAATTTAAACGTATTTAAATCAAATTTAAATCGGTAAACCACATTCCAAACACGATTGAAAAGCATAACCATCAACAAACATTTATAGCGGCAAGCTAGATTAAAGTAGCCAAAAGGAATTTGGAAACACTTCAGCTCAACGTATGGGGAGCAGAGTTAACCCAGAACGTCCACACGATGGCGTTAGTGAGTCCACACAACAATGAAGTAGGGAGGGGTGCCGCACACCTGAACAGATTGCCTTCTGGCGTCTGGTCAGAGGTACTGCATCCACCTACTTTAATTCGTGATATTTTAAATTAGCGCGTCTGTGGGGTTCTGATTCCCTTACGGCTGATTTAACTGCACTATCACGGTTACAAACTTTAGAATCTCGGCGGATTCTTTGGTGCCAGGTTACTGGACACTAATATGCCCCTTTAATACGGGTACACAATTTTGGGGATTAGTGGACCCCTGTTTGTGCAAACTTAGTGCACACGATTATGTAACTTTTGCAGGATTTCTTCGCTGCTGTTACGAGTCACGCTGGATCAGGTCGTGGCTGGCTCCCAATTTTTACACATCAATCGGATTTCAGATAAACTGTTTTCAGATTAGATTTGCAAGAGGTAACGTGATTGGTTAGCAATGCCAATGACGTTACCCAGGGAGCGAGACGCTATTTTGAATTATTGGACGACACAGTAATTCAAATTTAATAGCGCTACAATTATGAGGCCTTCAGAAAGAGTCTGTGAGAAACTCGTCACAGCTCCTTTTCAAAAAACTACGCTGAATACGATTCAATTCGTTTATTCAAGCGGAAATTAATATTAACTGTATATTGCAAAAAGATTGTCGCCTTTTGCAGATACGAGTTTGAAATATTAATTGGACTGCAGTTTACTTTACGGTCAACAATTGACTACAGTGTTTTTAGGCACAAATAGCTTGTTAACGTTTTTTCAGAATGAGGGACGCGTTGTCGGCTCACTCAATAAGGCGCGCATATACACATTAAATCACACAAAATTATTCTAGGTTGCTCATACACAAAACCAAGTTTAAAACGTTGCCCGCATTCTCCACCAAATAATCTGTAGCGAATCAGTACAGGTATTTAATTAATTTATGGGTGAAATATATGAATATAATAAATCATAAAGCTTTATGATTAATTATAATACATATACCGACCCGAGAGGGAATTATACATATATTGTGAATTAATTACAACGAATTATAATCAATCACATATATGATTAGTTCTGGTTTGATAATAATTTAGAGAAACTATTAGTTTGTCCAGCAAACCGTTAGCTCCTCATAGCCGATTATAAAAGGAAGGTTTTTCTCTGGCCACGAGAAAGACTTCCTATTCTAGCATCAATGCGTAAAGCAAGGATACTGGATCGAAACGTTAAAGTGACCTGGGTTTGTTGCATGAGCAAAAAAAACAATCGAGCATGAATATAATGTATTTAATATATGAAACTACGGATACAGAGACTATACTACTAGACATACACAAACAATACACATATATGGAAAACGAAAGTAAAGTCAAGAAAATAGAGGTGATCAAAGGAATGGCAACTTACTAACAGTTAAAACCTTTGAGAGCCAGCAAGGAAACTCAGCTTACACATCGAGCTTAAAACGCTTTGGAAAGAATGGTTCTATACTTGCATAGGTTCAGGTGCTGTGGTCGTTTCGTGTTTCTGCAGGAGTTTCGGTGCGTGCGGCTGAAGCGATTGGTCCTTTTCCGAGAAGGTGTTCTTCGGCGGGATTTTCAAACAAGGGTTTAACTTAAGAGTAAGATAACCGGAAAGGAAAGAAAAAGAGTCCGTCTCCTAGGCGATGAAGAGTGAAGACTTAGGGCGACGGATGAAGAGGGTTTGACAAAGAAACTTGTTGCCAAAAGCTGGTCGTCCCGAAGAGAGGGGGGCGCGTGATGGAAGCGCGGTCGCCGAGACGTCCGGGAGAGACGTGTGTTAAATGGCGAGAGACAATCGAGAGACAATGAGAGATGCGTGTCGTTGTGTTTTAAGGACAACAGGCCAGAACGCCTCCTGGGATACATCAGCCAATGATGAGGGTGCGATTCTGGCGGGCAAACTCTTTCTTTGTCTCCATTTATGACCTAATTTGCATGGTTTGCGAAGTGTCCGATCTGAGTACATTTTCTTCAAAGTACCATTAAAAATAGAAGAATGCATTTTACAGTCATGTGACATACATTTTCAATTAGAGCATAACGAAAGCTTTACAATGAGACCAAACTTGTCAGATGGCAAAGACATAAAAGGTGAGATACAGTTTATACTTGAGTTTTATCGTTTAGAAGAAAACTAATACAACTACAGTCATAGCTAAGCTTATATACTAGGGATAAATACATGCACCTTTAAATACAGCGACGGGTACATATTGGCACAGTCATATTTGGAGGATAAATGTACATTCACAATCTCCATGCGTGTTTGTGAGTGTCTGTATGTGTGTGTGTATTGGGGTTGTGGCCAGTGTCTGTGACCATATCACCTTTAGTCCCACCAGGGTGACTCTTTGAAGTCTCTGGAGCTGGTGAGACTATGTTCTGTTTTTCTTTACTGGGGTAACAAAGGTGCCAATGGGGCAATTGGTCCCGGACTTGCCGGAGCCGATTCGTGATTTACATGCACAGTTCAGGAAGCTAAAAGCATTCTGAAATGTCCAAAGTTGATTGACTAGCCAGATCTATCCAGACGCTACAGTGATGATGGATGCTTGCCACATGTTGAAGCTGGCTCGCAATATGTTGCAGGCTTACAGTCCAATAACCAGCAGCACTGGCCAGATCAACTGGACATTCATTGTTCATCTAAATGACGTTCAAGTAAAAGATGGACTGCACGCAGCCAACAAGATAACAGACAAGCATGTGCGTTTTGATTCCCAGAAGATGAAGGTGTCTTTGGCTGCACAGACACTGAGTCACTCAGTCGCCGTAGCTCTGCGCACATTGAGAGACCTTGGCTATTCACAGTTTAAACACTGTGAAGCAATGGCTGAATTCATTGAGATAATACTATGTAAAAATGGTGATTAATCAAATGATTTCTCTTGATGCAAACAGTTGCTTTTAGATGACTGACAGGCTCTTTGACATAATGAACAGCCGCAATCCACGTGCCAAAGGGTTCAAAAGTCCCCTGGGTTCTTGGAATTGGAGTGATAGAGTAGAGTTCTTGTTGAGAGCCAGGGAATATTTGATCAGTTTGGTGATGAAAGATGGCACACCCCTTCACCAATCAAAGAGGTTATTTAAAATTGTCAAGCTTCTGTTCAAGTGAAGCGTTCACAAGTTCATGACATAAGTTCCTATGATGCTCTTGTTCCCTTGTTCTGATCTTTTCACTGACTTTTTGTTTCTGTTGACATTCTTCTATGTTAAGTATTTTTCAGCTCTTAGAGGTGGCAAAATGGTATGTATGGCACTATGTTCATATTTTCAAGCCTTCCCAGTTCTGGTCTAAAATTGTCCTTAGTTGGATAAATGTCCTAGAGGTAAATCATTTGCTTAAAGGCTCCTAATCCTGACACTAATTTATACTCTTAAGGAGCATGCAGTAATTTTGTGATACGCACCATATTTTATGTACTAGGAAAAAACAGTTATCAACCAGAGACAGTGTAATGGGGTGGCTTCTTGAAGGTGATCTTCCCTGAATGTTTTCTCAAAAGCCCCAAAGTTTTTGGATTTTTACAAATAACTTATGTTACGTATCATTTGCCCTTAGACTTTAACTTATGTTCTATTATTAGAGCTATCTATTGGTCACTGCAATAGCATGTGAACATGTTGTTGTGTCACATCAAGACCATTTACAACTTTCAGTGAACAAAATTACATTGTGCTCTCTTAAGAGTATCTTGATTTTTGCCATGATCATATTGACAAAACTTTTTTTGAAGGTACCTGTCTGTCATGGGGTTCATCATCAATATTGACACCCTAATGTTGATGATTCCTGAACAGCTACGATTTCAGCGGTACATCTGCACTTACCAATTTAGCCATGATCATTTGGAGCTCCTCTTCAATTCAATTCGGGCATCAGGTATGGATTTCAAAAAAATTAGAAATTAAAAAATATATATAATCTGAAAAGAACAAATATCTTTATTATCTTTATTAAAAGAAGAGCTGCACGATTAATTGTAAAATTAATATTGATTCAAACATCTACACCATCTTATTTCTAAATGACAATTATTCGGCTACATCTATTTGACAAGTACGATCACAGCAAAAATATGTGATTCATCCAGATCAGTTTCTATGGTTACTAATTTATTGTATATTCAGTTCAGGTGTTGCTTGTTTGGTTGCTCTACTTAAGCTTTCAAACTTAGTGTCCCGGGAATTCTCCTTTGTTTATGTTGTTGGATTTAGATAAAGCATCTTTGTTTTTTTGCATCTCCTTCATTGAGCAACTATCTCTACGTTACATCCCTGACAATATGCTATTATCAATATATTATATTATATTATATTGTACTTATACTATTATATAATTGTACTATTCACTATTTTATTTGCTGTATACTGTTTGTTTATTAACAGTATTATTACTTTATTATTGACTATATTATTATATTATATACTACAAAAACTATTTCTTATAGTATATAACAAACTTAACTATTCACACTGTTTACTATTTGCATTACACTGTAGTTGTACAATATTATATGTAATATAAAGGATCTTTGTTGTTGTATGTTTTGGAGTGTCTATCTGTAAATATCTGTATCATTTTAGTGCTATAAAAATACAGAAAGCAGCCTGTTTGATTTCAATTTGACGATTTGTTCCATTTTCTCAATGGTGGTCAATTCTAAGCTCAAGAAAATCTAAAATTGGATTAAAGACAGAAATGCCTTTTTCAAAAGGCAAATAAAAAACTTTATTTCATTTAATGTGAAAATTAAATTATATCTCAGAATGGGCGTCTTAAAGCAGCCAAATACAAGACAAGCCTGAGCTTTGACTATTCCTTATTAAAATAAATATTTTATGTCTAACTATCAATATTTTAAGTAACTAATTTTTTTTTTTACACCACGTACATTATAAACCAGTGAAATCGGTTGATAAATGTAAACATTATTTTTGTTTTTATCCAGACAAACCGCAGCTCGCCAGTTTACTTTCATTTGTTAACAGCGCAGTCTTGCCCCGCACAATATGGCGGACTCGTTGACGTATCGCAGCAGCGTTCCAAAGAGGCCAATAGGGCGTCTAGTGTTAATTATATGTCTATGGTGAAAACCATTCAGTGTTATTGTGCAGTGTTATACTTAGATTTCTTTTATAAGCTAGGCCTATATTACTTACCTGAACACATGAACAAATGAAAGCACTTTATTTCATTTGTATCTTTGTTTTATTGTATTTCAGTTTGTTTTACTTTGTTTCTTTGTTCATGTTTTTACTGTATCTTATATAAAACACCAAAAACGCCGGACACTAGAATATAAAGCAATGTTAATTCAGCTCTTTTTTGCTTATTTTTAAAAATAACAGCAAGGCCCCCACCCTGTCCAACTGACCTCGGAGAGCTAAAAAAGCTACAGGCTGGAGGAGAGAGTTCCGAAAAAGGAGCCATATCACCAACTTTGAGCCAAGTCTCAGTAATAAATAGAAAATCTAAATCATGTGAGAGGAAAAGATCATTCAAAATAAAAGACTTGTTTGAAAGAGATCTTGCACTGATCAATGCCATTGTCACTGAAGTAGAGTCAGAAGAAAGCTGAAAAGACAGTTGAGAAGATGAACCGCAAGCTTTTCCCGGCTTATCGCTACCCAGGAAACGTAGAGTTTGTGAATTAACACCCCAGTCTTCAAGTCGCCACCTCGAGTGGACATTCCGTGAAGACCGCCACGCCAGTCCAGATGAAGATGGGATGACAGGCACCTAGGAAGAACAACTCAGAAACGCTGGCATTTCAACACCATCCAGCGCTGGTAGAGAACTGAAGAGATTATCCCTCTGAATCTTCCTTGTCCTCACTAAGCGTCCAGCCCGCTTCCCATGCTTTCTTCAACGTTTACTCCTGAGGCACAAACACCCAGGGAGAATCTCATTAATGAAGTGAGGCACTAAAATTTCATGAAATCATTCTCCAGAAATTTCAACATACTTAAATATTTTGAGTGGATGTGCTGCTTTTGAACACTTTTGCTGTGGAATACTGTGTTACGCCCATCTAGGGGAAAGGGTGCAACATGAAAGACTCTGAGAAATGTAATGAAATTGAACAATGATAAATTTATTGAAATTTGAACCGACTGGGCCAACATAACAAAACGTCCTTGTTTTAAACCTCTTTCCTAAACCCTAACCCAAAAGAAAAGAACAGAAAAATACAATATACAAACCTAACTCCCTAACCAAAAACAAAGAACAAATAGTTTACAATAAACAAAAATGGCATCAGACTTCCTACTTTCCCAAAAAATTAGTATTTACAATATATACAACCAGGCAAAATATATAAACAAAAAACAAGCAGGTTTATATAAACAAATGATCGCCTTCCAAGTGGTTCCGCCAAAAACGCACTTTCGTATTCTTCAATACGCTGTACAATACAATAACTTATGCTGTATGTCCTATGCCTTCCCTATTCTACTTACGGAATGAACGCAGCGCCAGTTCCGTTTTTTCCATAAGTAGAATAGGGAAGGCATAGGACATACAGCGTAAGCTATTAGAAGAATACGAAAGTGCGGTTTAGGCGGAACCACTTGGAAGGCGATCATTTGTTTATATAATATATATAATATATATAGTATATTTGTATATACATTTACATTTTTTGCAAAAATGACTGATCGTTTCGCTAGATAAGACCCTTATTCCCCGTCTGGTATCGTTTAAAGCCCTTTAAAGCTGCACTGAAACTGTAATTTTGACCTTCAACCGTTTGAAGGCCATTAAAGTCCACTATAAGGAGAAAAATCCTGGAATGTTTTCATCAAAAACCTTCATTTCTTTTCGACTGAAGAAAGAAGGACATGAACATTTTAGATGACATGGGGGTGAGTAAATTATCAGGAAAATTTTATTTGAAAGTGAACTAATCCTTTAATCAGACAACACTCGTTGATTCCAGCGGTTGAAATTAACGGTATGGAACACAAAATTAGTCTTTTTGCAGACTACGTTATGATTTAATTAGCTGAACCCAAAAAACATTTCACAAATCTTATGCAAGTATTAAAGCAATTTAATGAATATGCCATATATAAATTGAATGTAACAAAAACCTAAATTCTTATGTTTAATTGTAAACCAAACATGGAACTCAAACATAACTTTGATATTGATTGGGATGCGAAATGCCTAAAATATTGCAGCATAGCAGTGACAAAGTACACATAGCAACTAGGGTTCATCGGAGTCAGAATGAACCCATAACATCCAAATCTCAAGTCTTTTATCCTATTTACAGTTTACAACTCTTCATGTAAATGTAGTTTCTCATGTTTTACCAGCTGTGTGTATGTTAATGAAGTTGTGACACCTCATTATCTGAGATGTCCCACACCCATTCCCATTCTACAATTGATGACCATTTACTCAGGATGTGATCAACCCAATTGGTACATAAACAATATACCAGTTGACTTTATACTTCTCTATGATAATTAAGCCATTTTGGGGATGAGCTCATTCTAAAATATACTTTGGAGTGGAATCTGGGTTGAGGCTGACTACAATTTCTTACAGTCCCCCCCCCCCCTTTGATGCTCTTGGCCCAAAAGAAGCATCACAAACACTCCATTTTCACAGATTACACCTCCCATTCTCTATTGGGCAGGTGCCCAGTGGCGGTGAAGCCCTGCCTTAGGTTGTCCTCCGCTGACCACCACAGAATCTTACCCATCATTAGGTCAACACCTCCTGCTCACTGGATACAGCTCCATCCAATTGGGCAGAATTATCAAAGAGACTATTCTAAAATTTGGCAAAATGAAGTACAAACATCTTGGGTTTGGGTGACCATCACAGCCAGTGGGAGTGCCCTAAAGTAATCATTGATTTATCTGCAATTTGATGTTTAAACATAATAAGGAAGATACATACACATTCAGCTGTTTTAAATGTTACATCCCAAATTAAACCAGAATAGGTCTCCAACATGCATTTATTTATTTATTTATTTATTTTTTAGCCAAAATCTTGTCCTTATTTTCTTCTTCAAGGCCTTGTTAGGATTTCATAATGTGACTTTCATAGTCTGTCCTTTGCATCAGTATTAATAGCAAATTGTTTCGTTTTGATTAACTTGAATCAAAAATCAATAGGCAATATAATCTGTCTGTGTGTGTGTGTGTGTGTGTGTGAGAGAGAGAGAGAGAGTGCTGTCCATAATCTCTAAAAAATTGTTTGATCTCTTGGTGTTTCTCATATCCATCTTTTCAATTTGGAAATCAGGTCCTTTTAGAAGAATTGTTCCAGTCTATGGATTTTATTTTCGGTTCCATCCATCCTGTGGTTTGTCACAGCATTTCTAGATCTTTTTTAGGCCTGTAGTTCTGGATCTTGCAGGTCTGTAAATCTCTGGGTTTCTAGGTCATGGATCACTGTTCTTTTTCTTGAGAAAGTCCCCTGGCTCCACTGGTTCAACTGGTCTTCTAGTCCTTCAAACGATCAGATCATCATTCTCCAGTAGGTTACCCATTCCAGACAAACATCTCAATGCTTATATCTGAAACAAGAATCAAAAAGAAGAGGTTCCCCGCAAGAATCTTTTCACATTCAAAACATCAAAGTCACATAAGTTGAATCTGAGAACATCACACATCAATAATGCCTTACATTTATTTTAAAATTAATACCATTAAAACATTTCTCATAAATTACATATCAATGCTAATAAAACATTTTTATAAATTATAAATCACCCCCCTTTTGATAGTAAACATTAAAATATGCTACTATCATAAAACTATTCTCTAATTAACATCAGCATCTGCTTGTGACTGAGTTACAGTCATGTTGTTCATGCAGTGATGTGTCTGGCAAAGTGTGAATGTTGTCTTCTTTATTTCCTTTCAACTGTGCCAACTGGGTTTCTAAATTGCCTATTTTCGTTAGCAAATCATGATAGCCCATCTTTCTTTTATGTGAGAAGTGACACTGTCTTGCCTTGTGTCCTGTCTTTCCACATGCAAAACAAACAACTTCCTGATCTTTCCTTCTTTTCTCCAAACAATGCCTTGCAATGTGACCATCTCATCAGATAATCCAGAACATTCTCTTCTGCCAAAGGCAGCAACTGGATGTCTAGATTTGGCATCTTTGATTATTTTTTGATTAATTGATTATTTGTAAAACTGTCATTTTAGCAATAATGTCATTATATTCAGACAGAGGTGTCACAAAAATTGACACAGCAGAACGAGTGAATGGGTCACATTTGTTAATCAAGGCAGACTTGAAGCTGACATCATTCTTAGTAATATCAGGATTGCCACTGAAAGTTTTAAACACCTCCAATAATCGTTCTGAAACTGAAGTGCCAGTGCAGGCTTGTTTGCAGGGGGGGATACCCTCAAGCCAGGACCCCCTTTGAGAGGAAGATCAGAGTATGACATCGCATGTGACGCCATTGGGAAACACTACATCACTGACAGAACAGGGACCCTGAAGAAACTCAACGAATATCTGGAAACAGACATGCACAGTCTGTGAACTCCAGACGGAAACCGTTCACAGCGTCGACTGCAAAGGGGTCAAAGTCATTTCAAATCAATGACCAGTAGTCAGCGGAAGACAGAAGAAATCTAGGCGGAAATTCGCACTCAAGGCCAGAAATCATCTTTGAACATAATCACCAACAACTCACCCCCGTTATACAATCACTTGTTATCATGTGAGCACACTTGTGGACAGCTGAGCCAGCTCCATTCCCTGAATAAAGAATGTATGATTTGTTCAACAGCCAATCCTGTTTTCTCAAGGGTAAACCAAACATCCCTAATGAGCTGGTACTTAAGGTACAATCCTTTTGTTCTGGTCTGGGTATTTAAGGGAAAATGCAAAGCATTCATGTGGGATCTTCTGTAGCCACAAACCCCCATGCAGTGATGGGTGAATGTCTTAAAAACACTAACCCACCACTGTGTGTATATGCATTTTTTACTCTTAGAGTCATCTTTGAGCAACTGATGTTATGTATTTATGATTTCTGAATTGGCTTCTAATTGGTTATTTGTGTAACTGGCATGATACATTTTTACCTGACAAATAAGTGATACATTTTGATTTATTCTGGATTCTCCTGAAATCATTGTGACCAGTAAATTATGGGAGGCTAATGCTACCGTAAATCTGTGTCCAGGGTAGAACAAACTGAAGGCGCATGAATGAAGGAGCAGTAGGCACTTCATCTGAAGACCTTTTGATTTCTGTCTACCACTAATTTAGCAAGATGTATAGAAGAAGTTTATGTCCGTGAGTTTACCACAAACCCGGGGCGAGTATCTCTGAGCGGAATTGGGTCCCTGATGAACGAATAATTGACAGTACAGGATACCCAGAATAATCAAATATCTAAATTAATACATGGCCAAATGAGTGAAATTAAGTGAACTTCACAGGGGCGCTGAAAAGACATACACGCGTTAAACCTTCACCCAGGCTGTCGGATTCCGTTTTTGGGCCGATGGGGGCTTCCTTACAACACTAGTCCTTTATGCACCATTCTCCAGTGCAATACCATTTCATCTGGTGCATGTTTCTGTGCAGAAATAAAGGCTCTTTTTTCATCATCAGTAGTCTCTGTCACTCTGCCACTATCCAGAACAGTTGTGTCTTGACATTTTGTGAAACTTAACTTGCTCACTAACTGCATACCTTGTTGTAAAGAGTGGTATTGCTCTGTGCAACAGGAATTTGTTCACAATCTGCAGAGCTACACACTTTGTTCCATGTACCAGTTTCAATAGACCACCATTTGCATTTTCAAACACAAATGCAGAGTGGCCCCCACAATTTCACTGATTTTGCAAGATGAGTTAGCAGGTGTAAATTATGAGAGGGCAGATTAGAACCAGGGCTTAAAAACGAAAAAAAAATTCAATCGTTTCACTCCGAGCAGAATCGGTATGTTAACGTTTCTGTTCCACTGTTCCTTCTGTATTATTAACGTTCCGAAACTGGTTTGATTAGAAAAAAATAACAGTTAATAACGTTATTTTTATTTTATTTTTTATTTTTATTTTCTACATAATAATAATAATAATAATATGTACAGCATTTTATTTATTAAAAAACAAAGAGAGTGTATTTGTCGTCTTAGCCAATAGGCCTTATCTTTTATAACAAGATTCTGTCCAAATGTAAACCTATTAAACGAAAGGAAAAACAATGGTTTATAAATTAGTATTTTTTCAAGATATTTTAATGTTTGCTGCATGGTTAAAAATATACGTCGCATTTTATTATTACATTCAGAAATAATGATAATAAAGGATATTGGTAAATAAAGTAAAATGTTTACAAATAGTCTAGTCTACATAGCTTTGTTTATAATGGTTATAAACATAAATTATGAACAAAACTGCCCTATATTATTTTACCTATCCACTTATGTACTTCACAACAAAACCTCTAAAGTTAACAGTTGGACTATTTAGGCTAAACAGCCAAAACGAATAAAAAAATTCTCTTTTCTTTTTTAACACCATTCCAGCTTCTATTGCTATATCTATTGGTTTATTTATTGGAAATAAAACTAAATAAGATGCAAAATGAATTCATTTCAAAGTGAATCTGTATTACAGAATTAAATTCTTGTATTACAGAATTGAATTGAGCAGGCTGCGATATAAAGTAAGCAATGCAATAATTTGTGCGCGTGCGAGGCGCCAGCGCGACCACTGGAATTTTTTTTTCCTTCTAAGACAGTAAAATGTACTCCGTAATTATTTATGGTCATACAGATAAAAGCAAGACATCATTCATACATTTACAAAAGACACTCAAATAACAAAAACAAGCAGAATGTCTGTTTCCTTTTCTAGATCTTTGGAGTGCACCACAATGAACCACTTTCATTTTGTTAATCTGTAGACCTAATTATTTAAGTGAAATATTTCACGTAGCCTATAGGCCTAAATATTCTCTTTTCTTTTATATGTGTTATGTAGGTAGGCCTAGTTTTCTCCGTTCACAGAAGCGCTGCAGATGCATGGTGTGACGTTGAAAATTGTACTATCCTGCAATTTTCGCTGGTTTCAAAACGCACAACAAGCTGCATATTACTTGACTGCCAAATCAAAATATTAAACGGAATGATAAAATAACGTTATTAACCAGTTAATGGCCATTTCAATTAGCGTTTCTGTTCAGAACAATTAAATTTGATTTTGTTTCCGTTTCTGGTTACGTTCCGGTCACCAAAACACACACATTCCTCCACTTTTTAAAACAAGTTACGCCACTGGTTACAACGGATTATAACCAATTATGAAAATATATATGTATGGTCTAGAGTTAGTTCTAGTTTTAGAATTACTTTAGAAAAACTGATCTATTTTGTCCAGCAAAATTATCATTCTGGTTATTCTAATCAGCTCTTAAAAAGGAATTTTCTTCTGGCCACAAACAAACTCCGATCTAAGTACTTATAAAAGCATAAGCGAAATCAAATGTTGAAGGGACTTAGATTCATAAATGAGCAGCAACAAAGACAATAAACGTATAACTATAATGGATTTAATAGATACGAACTACTAATATATGACTAAAATACAACAAAGGAACATACATAGAATAAAACTAAAGTAGTCAGGAAAAACAGAGATGATCACAGAATGGCAAATTACAGACAGTTAAAACCTTTGAAACAACACAGAATCAGTTCAGAAAATGTAAGCTTTAAAACGCAGCAGAAGAAATGTTTCTTATACTTGCATAGGCAATTTTGGATGCTGTAGTTCAAAAGATGCGCGTCGTTCTGCAGAGGTTTTAGTGTTTCGAGCTGGAGCGATTGGTCCTTTCTCCCGGGAGGGTCTTCGGCGGGATGTTCAAACAAGTTTTAACTCAAAAGTAAGATGGCCGGAAAATAAGAAAGAAGTCCGTCTCGCAGGGTCCAAGGAAGACAGTGAGGACGGACAAATGAAGACTGGTCAAAAGACAAAAGACAAACTGGTAAACAAAGCCAAGCTAAGCTACTGGTGAAGACACGTTGGTTTGTTATATAGCAAAACATCTCAAGTTTTGACTGGCCAATCACCAGCGTGAATTTTGTAGCGGGAAATATATTCTTTGTCTGGTTTTATGGTCTAATTTGCATATCTTATGAGGTGTCAGATCTGGGTAAGTTTTTCTCTAAAACATTTTATAGTAACATAACATACACATGGATTAAAGCATTCGTATGGGTTTAGAACAAAACTAAACATGATAGGATGACAAAGACATTAACCCTGATGTGTTGTTGGGGATGTTTTCGTCCACTATGGGGTGTTTTTGAGTCTTAATTTGGCCACAACTTTCTCTGTGTTTCAGCAAATGGAATCATTTTTGGTGACAAATCTTTTTTTGATACATATTTTGGGAAAATGCTTTGAATTTTTTTTGAAATTTTCAAAAATACACTGTGGGCACTTATGTTCATGGATGAAAACATCCACTAAATTAAACTGCTGTAAAAATGTATCAGATAAATATTTTTTTCAATTTTTTTTGCTTAAATCTGTTAATCAACCTCAGTCCTGATCAAAACTACTAAATGTTTTTAAAAAATCCAGGATTTTTACTCTTTTATTGACAAGTTTATAAATGATGTCACTGATTTGGGGAAAAAAAGCACACAAAATTATTTTCAATAAAAAAAGTGATTGTGGACTGGATTTTTTTTTTTTTTTTTTTACATTTTATCACAGTCTTGGACATGTGAAAGATTAGTAACAACATTGGTTTTGATGCATTGTTAGTTTTTATGCAGCATCAGATTTTAATTTTTTCTCCCTCATTTACAGTTCGTGGCTGTTTTTGCCCCATTGACTTCCATTATAACGACATTTTTTGATTGCAAAGCCATGACACCATATAATCATGCATTCTTGATTGATGGTGGTTTTCCCTGTTGGGAAGAGGTAAAATTTGTCATTTTTACAGTTGATCACCAGGTGGCACCATTAACCCTTTAGAAAAAAAAGCTTAGTTTCTGGCTTTTATATGGAGTTATATGGAGTATAACAGCATATTATAGTGTGTGTGTGTGTGTGTGTGTGAGTGAGAGAGACTGTGTGAGAGAGAGAAATATTTATCTGATACATTTTTACAGCAGTTTAATTTAGTGGATGTTTTCATCCCGAACATAATGAAAGGGTAGTAAATTTGAACAATACACAAGGGTTAAGAAAGCACACATATGATTACAAGCATTTAAACTTTTTGAATAACTAAAAATCACAACTAGGCTAATTACACATGGGGACATGCATACATAAAGGGATACACCATATACTTTCTAGAAAGGATGGTTAACTTACAAGTAGGATTATAAGAGTTTTTCTCTATATAGGTATGTGTGTGTATATTGGGTTGTCTCCTGGCATCACCCAGTCTGTCTCTAGCCCAACAGGAGGTCAATCTAGCACCTTTGGAAGCTCCCATAGGTGCCATAAGAAAGTATAGTATGTTGTGGTTAGTCTCTTTGGGGAGTATTTTTTTTTTTTTTTTTTTTCCTGCATCATATTCTTCTTTAATTCTTTTTTTTTTTTTTTTTTTTTTTTTTTTTTATTGAAACAACAGTAGGGGAATACAAAGACATTTGAATATATAAAACAATTAAATCAAAATTCTGTATCTTATATCACAAAACAGTCACGTTTCTATTATATTAAGTATCCTTTTCAACAGCTTAGATGTCTTAACAGCTTTTCGATTGTTCTGTATTGATGTTAGAGAGTCATAAAAAATCTTCAAATCAGTGGAAAATAGTCTACCATTTGGTACAGTCGATATACATTTTGCTTTATGTATATGATATTTCCCTAGTAGTATAAGAAGTTTAATTATATTATCCAATTGCATTAAACCAGTATCACAATCCATAAACAAGACCATTACATCAGTTATAGTGACAAACTTGTAAAACAAGTCAAAAAGAAACATAGAAACTTGGGACCAAAATAATTTGGTATAATTACAAGTGAAGAATAAGTGTACAATTGTTTCTGTTTCTTCTTTACAAAAACTACATAATGGCGAAAACCCTTCTTTAAATTTACTAATAAAATTGTTACATGGATAGTATCTGTTTATTATTTTAAAGTGAGTTTCTTTGACTTTATTAGGAATTACAAATTTATTTATATCTGACCACAAATTCTGAAAAACAAGGGAGTGATAATCCTGTTTCCACTTTACCATTGCCTTAGGTGAAACACTTTTTTCTCTGGTTAATATTCTTCTAATATACATATTATTAAATTTTTTATCCCTAATGGAAAGGCCCTCGACAGTCAGAGCAGGAAGAGAACCAATTACAGGATTATACATCTTTTCGTTTTTTATAAGATAGAGTAGTTTCGAAGAGATACAATGAATGAGTTTTAAATATTCTTTAAAAGATACATTTGTCCCAAGATAATTAATAAAATCAGTATAATTATATAAGTCACCTGATTGATTTATCAAGTCTGTAACAAAAATTAACCCTTTGTTAAACCAATCATTCCAAAAGATGGTTTTGTTTTTGAATAATATATATTGATTATTCCAAATTACACAGGAATGGGGAGAGAAATTATGTTTGTAGACTAATTTCCAGGCATTAAGAGCTTGTTTGTGAAAATTAGACAACTTAATTGGGAGTTTAGTACATTTAAAATCACAGGCAAGTAAAAAGTCAAGACCACCACATTCTTTAAAAATTAGATTGGGAATAAAGAACCATGGAAGGTTATTTTGACAAAGACAGTGCTTGATCCAATTAATTTTAAATACATTATTGATAGTGTCGAAATCTAAAGCATTAAGTCCTCCTTCTGATACACTTCTGATTATGGTTTTCCTTTTAATATACTCTGTCTTGCCTCTCCAGATAAATTTGAATAAAATTTTATCAACTGCAGCACACATTTTAGAATCTACATAAAGAGACAAACCCAGGATATACAAGTCTGGAGATCCCTTCAGCCTTGGAAATCAATACACGACCTTGGATAGATAAATTTCTTTGGAGCCAACAGTTAAAAATATTTCTTGTTTTTTGTAATCTTTGCGAAAAATTCTCTGTGACTCTCTCTGAGGCTGATTTACTAATTACAATACCCAAGTATCAAACTACCTGTTTAACCTGTATTCCAGATATACATGAGTCTTCTAGTTGGTGTACAGCCATAATCTCACTTTTAGACTGATTCACAGACAGACCTGAGGCATCAGAGAACAGTTTGAGTGCCTCTAGAATAACAGGAACCTGATTTTTGTTTTTCAAAAATAAACAAGTGTCATCAGCAAGTTGACTGATAGTTAAAGTGAAATCTCCTATCTCAATACCTCTAACTTGGGAGCAATGCAGAGTGTAAAGATTTAATGTTTCAGCTGCTAATAAAAATAAAAACGGGGAAATAGGGCATCCCTGTCTAATACCTCTTCGGATAACAAAACGAGAAGACGTACCACCGGATAAAGAAACACTACTTGAGATATTATTATAGAATGTGTGCATCATATTTGTAAAGGTTGGGCCAAAACCAAAGTAACTAAGGGCCTGATACATGAAATTGTGCTCAACGGTATCGAAAGCCTTACAAAAATCTAAAAACAAAATAAGAGCTTCCTCATTTACTAAATTTGAATAATCTAAAATGTCTAACACCAGTCTAATATTGTTTGAAATATTTCTTCCCTTCATAAATCCAGACTGTGTGACAGATATGATTTCCTCCAAACATGGTTTTAACCTATTGGCATATAGAGACGCTATTAATTTGTAATCCGAGTTAAGGAGTGTGATTGGGCGCCAGTTGTCTAAGTGCAAAATGTCTTTATTTGGTTTTGGAATTAGTGTAATTACTCCCTGTTTCATAGATTCTGTAAGTTCCCCATTTGCTGCACACTCATTGAACACATTCAAAATAAACTCTCTAATATCTTCCCAAAAAACTCTGTAAAACTCAAAAGGTAAACCATCGGGTCCTGGGCTTTTATTAAATGGTGTTTTTTTAATGATATCATCTAATTCTTTCAATGACATTTCCTCCTCACAAAGGTTTTTGTTATTTATACTTATACCAGGAGTGAAAGGTCGTATCTTGTTAAAAAATAAATCACTTGAATCAGGGTTAAAAGATGATGTATATAATTTTTGATAAAAGTCTGAAACAAAATTTTGAGATTATTTTGTCATCTGATATAATAGTGTCATCAATATACAAAGAGGAAATTTTTTTAAGTTCGGCTCGCTTTTTTTCCAAATTAAAAAAGTATGCAGAGTTTTTTTCTTCGGCTTCTAGCCATTTGGCCCTAGATCTAATGAAGGCCCCTTTAGCCTTTTCTATATAAAAGGAGTCTAATTTTTCTCTTAATAGGTATAAACTTTCTTTCTCTGCATCATTTGGATTGGCAAGACAAGTAATACGATTAATTTCTTTTAATATAGATTCAAATTGTAATCCTTTTGATTTTAGAAGTTCTTTACTAAATTTTATAGAGAACTTTCGACACTCATATTTAAACAATTCCCAATTTAAGGTATGAGAAATATTAGTATTTTTTTTAAAAGAATCAATTATGCCTTTAATACCCAAACAATAATTAGAATTGTGTAATAAAGAGGTATTTAATTTCCAATACCCTGGTTTCCTAAACGAGTTACAGTTAAGGTCAGAAATTTCTAACTCGATACCTGAGTGATCAGTTAAAGGTGCATTGGAAATAGAGCATGATTTAACAGAAGAAATCAGACTATCAGATATTAACCAAAAATCAATATGTGATTTTTGTGTCAAATCAGATTTGAACCAAGTAAAGGAAGAGGAAGAGTCATTATGTAAGAATCTATGAATATCTACCAGCGAGAGACTGGAACATATATCACTAATTATTTTGTTAACAGTGGTAGTGCCATATTTTGGAGGAAATCTATCAAAACATAAATCAGGAGCCTCATTAAAGTCCCCACCCATAATTAGTGATGTAGATGGGTATTTTATTTTTAAAGATATTAATTTGGATGTTAAATCTGTAAAGAGACAATTATTAAGACTGGATCTGTTAAAGCCATAGACATTAGCTAGAATAACAACGCTTTCCCCAACCTGGATAACAAT
Source organism: Ctenopharyngodon idella (assembly GCF_019924925.1). Lineage (NCBI taxonomy): Eukaryota > Metazoa > Chordata > Actinopteri > Cypriniformes > Xenocyprididae > Ctenopharyngodon > Ctenopharyngodon idella. Next base: position 52,187,988 of record NC_067222.1, read on the forward strand.
AATTAACCATCTGCCTTCATTCGAACAATGTGATTCAAGTACAGTGTTATTAAAGTGCTGATTAAATAAAATCATAACCCCAGCAGAATTATTGGAACCATGACAGTAGATAATTTTACTCCCCCATTGATTGGACCAGAAACTTTCGTCTTTCACACCTTAATGTGTTTCTTGTAAAAAATAGACATCTCTGCATTTTGATTTACAAAAAAGAAATAAAGCTTTACGTTTGGTTAAGTCTCGAATTCCCCTAACATTGAGTGAAAAACAATTCAACTTAAATGACATCAAACAAGAACTTGTAACAAAAATCTATTGTTTAGTAAATAAAACTAAAACTTCTTAATGGATTGAGGTAGAAAAAAGTAAGTGCAACACTTATCCAGACCTCCTCACTGTAGTAAGAACCAGTTTAACATAACTATTCTAAGTTGGAACCTTAACAAGAAACAATTCCCATAAGGATGAAAAACCTCACTACAGAATATTAGAGTCACTGTATATAGTCATTTATATGTTGTCCACTGTAATTTTCTTCCCGTCGATGATGGCAGCTGAACCCTGAAACCCTGCACGTTTACCTTCCAGTCTAGCTTGGTTCACGAGTGGCCACAGTTTATTTCGAGCTTCCCTTGCGCGTTGTGTTAAGTCCTCCGTTATCCTGATATTCTTTTGTTTGAGAATTTCGGAGCGCTTCGCGTCGGCCCAGATGAGGTCACGGTGCGTGCGAGAGGTGAACTGCACAATAATGCGACGAGGCTGAGTGAGTCCTTTCTTCCCAAGCCTGTGGGCCACGTCGATGGAAGACTGGAGAACATCTGCTAGACATGGTGAAACTAAACGCACTATTTCCATCACAGCCATCTTTACATTTTCACCTTCCACTTCAGGGATACCAGCAATCCGTAGGTTCCACCGTCTTTTGTATGCCTCCAATTCATCCAACTTTTCCCAGAGTTGCTTGTTTTCAGTCTTTAGTGACGTAACTTGATCCTTCATCGCACTGGAGTTAGTAACGGCAAGATCAGCCTTATCAGAGATCGCGTCCATTTTAGTTCCAAGTTCAGTGATGCGGTTTGAGTTACACGAGACAGAGTTTTCAATTGCCGTTAATTTCTCTAAAAAATCGTCCTGTTTTTTCCCTAGTTTCTCAATTGCTTCCAAGAGAACTGCATTTGATGGTTCTGTAGTGTGGCGTCGCATCTTTGATTGTGGACTCTTGGTGGGAGTATCAGGTAATAAAGTTGAAAGAGCAGCTTTATCCTCCTGCACAGGTGCCGTTATGTAATCATGCACACGTTTCACTGCTAAAGCATCTTCCATTTGTTGCGATGAGGAAAATAAATCTTATGACTGAATTGTTATAACCGATAGAGAGAGCAGTCACATCTCAAATAGCAACTAGCAGGCTAATTTCCAATAAAGTGCGTATAGGAAACATCCATCATCCTCAAGAAAAATAAGGGTTCTTAATTTTGTTAGATTAATAACATTTAATACTGTCTTTACTCACATGAGGACAAGTTAGGTCAAGTATTGCACAAAATAGTTTAAGAGCAACTAACAACGCGACTTACACAGGCGCCATCTTGGCCCCGCCCCCATTCCCTCTTTGGGGAGTAATAAAATGTGATTCGACACGCTGATTCATTATGCTCCGAATCTTCCTGAAGCAGTGTTTTGAAATCGGCCATCACTAAATAAGTCGAACTGATTTAAATATGTTTTTAGTACATTAATGGATCTTGAGAGAGGAAATGTCATTGCTGGCTATGGAGGCCTCACTGAGCCATCGGATTTCAACAAAAATATCTTAATTTGTGTTCCGAAGATCAACGAAGGTCTTACGGGTGTGGAACGGCATGAGGGTGAGTAATTAATGACAGAATTTGCATTTTTGGGTGAACTAACCCTTTAATACAGTATTTATAGTTGATCTAGTTTTTTCAGAGTGATCTTTTTCATTTTTTATATTTAATAACATTTCAGTTTGTGTTGTAGTTCTTCTGTAATTATGCTGCCACATTCGGACTGTCAGACGCAAAAAAGTGTGTTTGAAGTCTGTTGCTGCAGCACCTCAAACAGAGGCATGCTGCCGAGTGGGAGAGATGAAAAACGCCCAACAAAATGAACAAGACCACGGCAGCACAAGCACACCCGCCAAAAAAACAACCTACAGGCAAACATTTACAAACTGTATCTGGTATGATAAAAATGATCGAGAAGGCCGCAGCTGTATCTACCGCTCATATATATAATTTGTTTTTTTTTTTTTGCATACTACTTTTGTGCTTTTATTTCCATTTTCTGAAGCAGGTATACTGTACCAGTACCTCAGTGGGCCCAGCTGCTTGTTCTACCCCTTTTACTCACTCAAATGCTGATCATGTTATTATGCTGATCATGTTACTCATGAGCTTTCCCCAAGCCCATTCCATCTGCTGACCCTGTGCAGTTACTGCACAAGTATGGTTTGGAGGACATCAATATCGAAGTGTGTGAGGTCTCCAAGTTATGGAAGGAGGAGTTGGTGAGGTTTTCTCCAGAAACCGACTTAATTGTGGAGAGGCAAAAGATTTTGTACACAGAATTTATTTGTGCGATGAGCGTCCATTCCGTCTGCTCTATCGCCGAATTCCTCCTGCCCACTACCAAAAGTTGAGAGAGGTTCTTTCTGAAATGGAATAAACTTTTGTGATTATTTTTTGTGTGGTTTTTGTGATTATTTTTGTCATTTTACACTTTTGGTTGTTGTCTTATATGTGGAAGTATGCACATGGTGATAAATGTAAAACGTTCATGCAGCAATGTAAAACACATTTGTTTTATAGAGCACATTAAGGGCCATTTAATCTGAGAGAGATTTAGTCTGTGTGTCAAACTTCACAACGCCACACAACGCAGACAAGTTTTTAATAACTGGTGTTGCTGGCCGCGCATTGCGAGCCAGCGGATACACAAGCAGTCTTTCAGAATGCTCACAATTACATGTAGCCTTGATCAGATGCATACTAGTCGCTCTGGGACTGGTGAGTATGAGGCTGGGAGGGAAAGTCACAGTATACCCACCCCGGAACACGATTGCGGGGTTCCACGCCCCTGCTGATATGTATGTATGTTAGTTTGCCTTGGTTATTTTGTATTTGTCACATGTAAATAGTGTCAGAGTTTGTTTGAATAATAATAATTAAAAAAGAAAAAGGTCAGACTTCTCTACAGCATAACACATGTACTGTAGAGGTTTGTAATGATCAGGAACCTCCTAGCAGCAGCCCTGATGTCCTTCCCTCTTCTGAGGACCAGCAGCTGTCCACAATAGTCTGAAGACATCTGCTTGAATCACGACATCAGTGATAAACTGGGGGAAGGAGGATTTGGTGTCATTCTAAGGCAGTTTGATGCAAGGATGGCCTTCCAGTGGCACTGAAATTTGCCAGAAAAACAAGAAACATGGAATATATCAACATTCCTGATCATCCCAAACTTGTTCCCCTGGAAACAAGGACCTGACACTCCTTGCTGATGGGGTCCCAGCTTGCCCCACATCATTGAGGTGCTGGACTGGCAGGACGCCCCTGACCATTATATAATGGTCTTGCAGTGCCCCTTGCCCTGCAAGAATCTCTTTGATTTTGTGGAGAGCTGTGGAGGCATCTTCAACGAAGAGTTCACACCGCATGTGTTCCCGCAGGTCATACAGGCTAACTTGTCATCTCAAGGGGTTAATGCCAATATTCGTTTGTGCCTTTCTGTATTGCTGCCTAGAGATGTGCACATAGTGTTTTCTACATAGTTCTCCACTTTCTTTTTTAATTAAAGCTCCCTATAATGGACACCGCAGTCTCAGAGCTGCTGCCCTAGAGCTTCTACAGGCTAGAGCTTCCTGTCTAGGCCATTTCCATCTTAGCTGCTCCAGTCTTAGAGCTTGTTGCCCCAGTTCCTGTCTCCAGCAGCTTCAGTCATCAGAGGTTAATGCTATGGCCCCAGAAAGATGCAGGCATCTTCACCAAGCTGAACTCATTCACAAAATAAATTGTGGCATTTTAAGTTTTTTCTTTACATTATAATGTGGAAGTTCTACAAAACTGGTCTCTGATATGACATGACTTATTCTAACTTTATTCAAAGATGTAAACCATTAATAATCATTGTGTCACTCCATTAGAATGATAAAAAGAAGTAATTAATTTAAAGGAACGCTCCACTTTTTTTGAAAATAGGCTCATATTCCAACTCCCCTAGAGTTAAACAGTTGAGTTTTACCCTTTTCGAATCCATTCAGCCGATCTCCGGGTCTGGCGGTACCACTTTTAACATAGCTTAGCATAGTTCATTGAATCTGATTAGACCGTTAGCATCTCGCTTAAAAATGCGTAATATCATTGCGCCTGCTGCACCTATGGTACGGCAGCAAAGTTCCTTGATTATTACGCCGGAATGAGAGTATAGTTCCTAGCCATATCGGTCTAGAAAATCGCAACTTTTCATTTTCCATCGGTCTTAGTACACAATGTAACTGTGCTGTTGCTAATATGTCGTTAATATGTCGTAATCACCTCAGGAGTCACGGTCGAGGGGAAGGAAAATCGAAAGGTTGATGGCTTTTTTTTGGTTTTTTGTTTTCAATTTAACTAATATTTTTAGTATTTTGTTACAATTATTCATAAAATATACTATTTCTAATCATTAAAAAATTATTATTAACAAAGTTCTAGAGGAGCAGGTTCAGATAATTAACCTAATTAGCACAACTGGAGAGCATTCAGTTAATCAACTCATTAACGACAAGAGGTATACAGGTGCTGGTCATATAATTAGAATATCATCAAAAAGTTGATTTATTTCACTAATTCCATTCAAAAAGTGAAACTTGTATATTATATTCATTCATTACACACAGACTGATATATTTCAAATGTTTATTCCTTTTAATTTTGATGATTGTAACTGACAACTAAGGAAAATCCCAAACGCTTCTGACGCTGTCTGTTGTTCAAGAGTGGCTTGACACAAGGAATGCGACAGCTGAAACCCATGTCTTGCATACGTCTGTGCGTAGTGGTTCTTGAAGCACTGACTCCAGCTGCAGTCCACTCTTTGTGAATCTCCCCCACATTTTTGAATGGGTTTTGTTTCACAATCCTCTCCAGGGTGCGGTTATCCCTATTGCTTGTACACTTTTTTCTACCACATCTTTTCCTTCCCTTCGCCTCTCTATTAATGTGCTTGGACACAGAGCTCTGTGAACAGCCAGTCTCTTTTGCAATGACCTTTGGTGTCTTGCCCTCCTTGTGCAAGGTGTCAGTGGTCGTCTTTTGGACAACTGTCAAGTCAGCAGTCTTCCCCATGATTGTGTAGCCTACAGAACCAGACTGAGAGACCATTTAAAGGCCTTTGCAGGTGTTTTGAGTTAATTAGCTGATTAGAGTGTGGCACCAGGTGTCTTCAATATTGAACCTTTTCACAATATTCTAATTTTCTGAGATACTGAATTTGGGATTTTCCTTAGTTGTCAGTTATAATCATCAAAATGAAAAGAAATAAACATTTGAAATATATCAGTCTGTGTGTAATGAATGATTATAATATACAAGTTTCACTTTTTGAATGGAATTAGTGAAATAAATCAACTTTTTGATGATATTCTAATTATATGACCAGCACCTGTATACTGCAGACTCGCCTCCATTCATCTGAGAGTTTATCAGCATCTCTCCACTCACCACCCCATCTCTCACTTCTAGTTATCAGTTTATCTACCATTACCCCATCCGGGGGGAATACTCTGGGGGTTCAGGCCAACATTCTGAGCTTGAAGCCCCTCGGACAGCACACCAAATACTCATAACTTTACTCTATTTAATTATATGGATATGTGAACTCATGAAGTTTGTTTCTCAGTCAAAGTAAGTTTGTGTCAGAGGTGGGGAAGTGTGTGTGTGCGTGTACTTGTGGATTTCAAACCCAGCCAGAGCTGTCTTTCCTTCATGAACACGATGATGAACTGGCAATGTTCCTGCCAACACCCATTCATTAATTTTCAGAATACCTGTGAAAAACACCTATGCAGCATTTAAAAGGGCAATGGAAATGGGAATTCATAGTTTAGACCAGTTTGGTAAATACTAAGTTTTATTTGAGTAGATATGTTTTATTTTCTATTGAACTGCTATTTTATAATAAATTGTTTTTTTACATGAAAAATCTGAGGCAAAACTACAGGTAAAATATCTTGTTCTATCATCAATTTGTCATCAGTACACAAAAGACAAGATTAAAGAGACAGAGTAAATACGAACATGTATGATACTGAGATTCAGTTTTACAGAGTCTTCAGGAAACTGATTTGCATGCTGCATGTAGCTCTCATCTCTCCACTGAATATAGCAGAAAGCAGTATTTTCAGAAGAACTTGACCTATGTGCAGCCACAAAATGTTTACTTGGGCACCAATGAGACTGTTATGCACAATACATACCTCTGCCTGACACTTTGAGAGCTATTCTAAAAGATCCTGTTGTGTGGCAAGAGTGTGTTAAGTCTCAGAATCATCTCATTTCCGATGGCATCTCAAGTGATGTTTGTGATGGATCATTCTTCAATTCCAACGAGCTATTTCTGCAAGAGGGTGACATAATCTTAAAACTGATCTTGTATCAGGACGCTTTTGAAGTGGTCAAACCACTTGGGTCAGCAAGAAAAAAACATAATCTTGTTGGAGTATACTTCACACTTGCTGACTTTGAGCCATTTCACTGTTCCAATATTGACAATATGGAGTTAGTAATGTTGTGCAAAGAGGCAGACTTCAAATCCTTTGGTCAGGAAACAGTGTTTTCTAGAATGTTGTCAGACCTAAAAACATGGAATTGTTACCACATCTGGTCATGTAGTTTGAGCAACACTATTATCTATTGTAGGTGACAATTTGGGGTCACTCTGCATTGGTGGCTAGAGTTTCAGCACTTCCAAGTACTTCTGTGAGGTACAAAGACACCAATTTAAGAATGTAAGTCAATGTTTTCCTGTACGAACAGTTGAATCCTACAAAGATGATGAGCAGTTATTGCTGCGGAGTGAAGTAGATGAAATTAAAGTAATATATTGTGACTCAGTCTTTAACCCCATGAAATATTTCCATGTAGGCCTAGGGCATAAGGCAAGAACAAGAATCTGCAGATTTCATGAGCACAGACTCACTGGATGGTTGAAGACTGAAAAAGGTGATTATTTTTTCCTAATCTTCAACTGTACAGTTTCTGTGCCTCAGATTAGGCATTTCCACACCATTATTTTTGCTTACTCAATAGTTTTTGTAACATTCTGTGCAAACTCAGAGACTTTTGTGTGAGAAACATCCTAGCAGGTTCTGAAATATAGCACCAACAACCATGCCTCGGTTATTGTTTTGTTGAGTCTGATAGTTGATGTTAAGACTGGAGCTCCTGAATTGTATCTGCATGTTGTTGTTATGTTTACATTATGCTGCTGCCATATGATTGGCTAATTAGATAACTGCATGAATATACAGGTGGTCTTAATAAGGTGGATGGTGAGTGTATCCCTATACTTCATCTTTTGTTATTTTCTTGTACTGATTGTAAGTTGGACATTATTACAAATAATTATGCTGTTGTGTTTAATTATATTTTAGATGAATGCAGTGATCTGGCTGGTGACATAGTGTACCTGGCAACAAAATTCATCCCCCAGAAAAGAGTGGGTCAAGCCTTGTTGGAATAGGGAAATGTCCATGCAGCCATGGCCAAAACAGAAGACTGCAGTTCATTTAATAACAATTTACTACTACACTTGACATTAACTGAATGATTCAATGATCAGTTGGGCTGGAAAACTAAATAGATTTTTGCATTTTCAAGGAAGAAGAGCTTGAAAGCTGTAAAGGATGCTTTAAAATGTAACTAAGAAACATTTGACCTGGCATGGCAACATGGTCTTGGTCCTGCTGTTATAAAGGGCACTTTTTCATTTATTGATGCAAGTCTTAAAAAATGAAACTAAAATATCTGTGCATGGAACTGTGTCGCTGCAAGATTCTATTCCGCACCCACCCGTTCCCGCCTAAAATTCATTCTGTGTTCATCCGCTATCCGCTTATAATGATTTTCTTCCCAATCCGACGGTGTAACGGTGGTCACCCAACAACAAAGAGAAAAATCGAACCCCGGTCGCCAGCGTGGTAACACTAGGTGCTAACTGTGAGACCACATTAGCTGTGATAATTCAGGCTGCTCGCAGTGTTAAGTTGACTCTCAGTCCCAAAACCTCGAGGAAAAAAATTAAATAAATAAACAATCAGTAATTTAGTTCGGGCGCCAGACAAGTATACAGTTGCCACAGATAATTATATAATCAACCCGGATAGATACAATAAAAAAACCATCCGATACATAAAAAATTTATAGAATAAAGGAAAATAAAACAAGTAAATTGATTTTGATGACAAAATTTCAAATAAGAGAGGAAGTGACAAATATCGGTATCAGCCAATAATTGTTTGTTAATATCGGTATCGGCCCCAAAAAATATCGGTGCATCCCTATTATTTATATAATTAAACATATATGGACTTGAAAGCAAGCCATAAACATACCTGTAACGACACACATAAGGCACAAGCTAATGCTAATCGAAGCATATACATTTAAACGACAAAAATGCAAATACAGTAAATAACTGTACATAACCTCCTGAAAAATTCCAATTAAACATACATGTATACATGTCTTTAATTATTAATTCAGTTTACCAAAGCAGTCAACATTTATTAGTTTAAAATGCCAGCATTACCGCTCTTTGCCAAAGGAACACAACACGCCAAGAGTGCACCACTAATGAGTTCCCACCAGAAACAAACCCTACATACTTTAGTTCCAGGAAGAAACTATGACTGTTTAGCTATGACTAAATGGGTCATTCCACGAAATCGGTGCCTTTTCAACTTTGAAAAATCAATTAAGTTTAATTAAAAAAAAAAAAAAAGAAGATATCTATGAAATGAAGACAACCTAAAATGACAAGAAATTGTATTGTGCCATCTCAGGCTATATAATTTATTTTATTACTTCTTTTCTTCCTCATGTTTTGATATTTTTATCATCCCTGTTACAAACATAATCATCACTATATACTACAGTTTTAATTGGAACTATGTAATAGTTTTCACATATATGAGCAGTATTTTTGTCCCTTTTTTCACTGGGGTTGTTTCAAATTTGGTATTTTTTAAACAAATCTTATAATTGTCATTCAGATGACCAAGGGCATCCTAATTTTGAAGGCTGATCACCTGTCAATTAAACAAATATATATATATTTAGAAGAGAGATATTATAAGAAGGGCTTTGTCCAAAACAAAACAGAGTGATTGTCACAATTGAAAAACTTGGAAGACCATTTGAAATATTATTTTTTACATTATTTATGAAATGAATGACAGTAACAGGATTGACATAGTGGTAACAGGACTGACCAGAGTAACAGGGATGACGGGACACACATTCTTCAGCATACATTTATTTACATAATACTGTAAGGTTTCTAACTTTTTAAATTACATTATATTGTTTTGCATTCACTTTGCATAGCTGTATTAGTGAAACATTCAATTTCTAAGAGATCAAGGGCCTCATTTATAAAATGTTGTGCAGAAACCGTCCTAAATTTGATCTTACGATCATTTCTCAGATGTGCGTATGTGTGATTCATAGGATGAACGTACACACAGAAAACAAGTGTATGCCTCTCTTACAGATGTGAAATATATAAATCGCAAATAATCTTGAACTTGTGCGCAGCTGAATGGTTTCAGTTCTCCGCGTTGTAAACAACGCCTAATTAATGTCATTTACATATAAAATTAAAAGTCAAAAAGTCAGGACTCAGAAGTGCCCATTCATGTGTGAGAATGATTCTTTCTGCTCTCTGAACCATTCTTTAACCCTGATGAATATTGGCTTTGTCATCCTGGAACACGGCCATGATACATATTCCAACATGGTTGTTTAGAAATAAAAAGCTACACACTCCATCTGTTAGGGTTAATATATTATATATTAAATTTGTATAATATATTTAAATAGTTAATACTTGAATTATGAGATTCGTGTACCAACAATACTAATACTAACAATACTAAAAATGTAACTGATGCCCATATGCCACCCACACCGAATGATATAGACATTAATAATACACCTGGGATGACCTTATAAAATGTTTGCATTTTACACAGATAAATATTAAAATCAGTGTGGCTAAATTTTACATCTAATCTGTCATCCCGATTACCCACGTGTCAAGACCTGTTACTCTGAAAAGTAAAACAGGTAACAGGTTTGACAATTTAAAGCTAATTTGCTGTTTGCTAGCTAACAGACCAGATCACAAAAGCACATTTTGTACACTTTAAAGGGATATTACTTGTAGATAATGATTATGTTACATTAAATAAATAAGTATTTAAATGTATACTTCAAAAATGGTAACAGGTTTGACATTGCATGATATCCCCCCTCAGTCAAACCTCATAAATCATCAAAATTAGAAAATTATAGAAGAGAGAGAGAGACTTATTTTTATTTGAACTGTTGGCATCCTGGTTTAAAGATGATGTAACTTCCTGGAAGTGATGTCACTGGAATGCACCATTATTTATACAGGGTTCTTTGGTGAGGGTAACAGGGCTGACATGAAATAGGGGACACCGATAAAATGATTTATATTTTATAAAAAATAATGTATACTTAAGCTAAAACATTGCTTGACAATAAGACTAAACTTAGAACAATATGCAAAAGTGATTTTTGTATCATTTTGCATTCAATTTGCAAATTAAAAGTCCTGCTGAAAAAGAACAATCATATCAAGGGACAGGCCAAAAACTTTACCTTTATGAGAATAAATGCAATTTTAATTATTTAAAATAATATTTAATTGACTTTACTTTGGTGTAACATTGATAAAACAATACACAGTATTGATATGTTTTTAAATCACAAATTTACTTGTTGTTATAGTACTTCTATGTCTGATTATTTCTTAGCAACGCAAAAGGCACCGATTTCGTGGAATGACCCTGCTATATAATACTAAATAGGCTGTGTATTAATAATAATAATAAATATAAATACAAATAAATAAATAAAAACATCCTCACCATCAGCATTTGCTGCAACATGTCCGATGAGGATGTTTGTGGGCTGTCCATCAAGCAGGACACAGACACACACTATCACACACTCCTTGACAGACAGGTCGATGTCTCAATTGATATTGAAAGAGATGTACTGAGCTGACGATACTTCAGCAGGGGAGTTCTCGCGGATGGTATCTGCTATATTTTTTAACATCCACACAAGAACGGGGCTTAACAGTCATATTTGCGCTACCCATACATGTCATTTTCTTTGGTTAAATATAAGTTGTTTTTACACGGATTTTGATCAATCGATGTCTACAATAATTAACAACAATGCTTTTAAATAAAGTCACTTTTCTGTTCATATAATATGCATAAGATATCATGATGTACAATGAGGATTTTTAATTACCATGTTAATGGTAAATCAAAACTATGATTTGTTAGTCCATAAGGCATGAACTAATTTGTATAAACTGTGAACAAATACTTTTAACCATATAATTTTGAAAATATATTAATAAATGTGTAACCATAGCTATAGTTAAATGTCTTCCTTGACTGTGATATTATTTCCATATGCATGTTCATGTTGTGAACTTGTGACAAATAGTATAAAGACACGGCGGTATGGGCATTTAGTGTCAAATACAGGCCTACATGTATTTAATCATTGCAAATCCTTGAACAAGTGAAACATGCATTTAAGCCAATGAGACCTTTAACAACAGAAGGTGTATACAGTGATATTTCTGTCATGATGTGGTGAACGAATTTATATTTATATATTTAAGTGTTTATCTGCTATAGGCTATTGAATCTGTTCACGTCGTTCACATTTTATCATTAAAGTTTTTTTGCTTTTTTTTGCATTTGTCAAAGATATTTATCATGTTAATATTAAATAAATATTAATTAATAAAACCTATTCATTTTGTTTTCAGGGATGAAAATGCCATGATATGGGCTTCATTTCTTTTTTAAGACATGCTTCATAAGATTCATTTCTTTCAAAAAAAGAAAGAAAAAAATTACCCAAAATTTTGAACGGTAGTGCATATTGTTACAAAAGATTTCTGTTTTAAATAAATGCTGTTCTTTAAATTTGTATTCATCCTGGAAAAAAAGTATCAAAAAAAGTATTATAAAAAATATTAAGCAGCACAACTGTTTCCAACATTGATAATTGAGTATCAAATTAGTATATTAGAATATACATAGTATATTAGAATGACACTGAAGACTGGAGAAATGATGCTGAAAATTCAGCTTTGCATCACAGAAATAAATTATAATTTAATGTATATTAAAATAGAAAACCATTATTTTAAATTGTAGTTACATTTCACAATATTACTGTTTTTTCTGTATTTTTGATCAGATGTGTATGTTATGGACTGGGGGAACGCACAGGGGTGTGGCCTCAACAGCCCTGCAGTAAGTAGTGTGCTGTGTGAATGTCAGGGTTAAAATTCAACTGAAATTGCATTAAATCTGGTTGTTTTAACTAAAATTATCCTGTAAGATGTTTTTTTTTTTTTCAATTACATTTAAGTACCCTGTTATGGGCTAACCTGCAATTTTGCAAATTCCCTGTTTATTCCCATTAATTCCCATTTATTCCCGTTAATTTCCACATATTCCCGTTAATTCCCATGGGAAGTTTCCAGCTTTGAAAATTCCCGTAATTTTGCAACCCTAATTACAACAGCAATCTTCTGTGAGCCATGTGCTTGAAGATGTTTATGACTTCACTGTGATCCACTGGGATGTCCCTCTCAACACTTGGGTAAATTTGGTTTTATATTCGCACATTCGGACTTCCGCATAGGCTACAATAACTTTGTACACTACATTGGACATTCAGTGGACGTTCGCAAGTAAGTATGCCATTAAAATAATACTTGCCCATTTTGATTGATTATGAAAAATGTTGTAGGGTTACAATCGTTGGTTGTAAATATCATGTCGCTGTTTAGAATTTGCAAACATTAACTTTATTGCACATTATTAGAACGTTCTTAAACGCGGAAGTCTGAATGTGCGAATATAAAACCAACTTTACCCAAGTCCTCTCAACACACATTAATACACACACATTACATTCTGCATGATGAAATATAAAGAAGCACAGTGACCTGATGATTCTGTAATGTTTTTTAGTTACTACAACATTACTGTAGTAAAACCATGTTTTACTATGTTTATACATGTGAAGACGAGCGGGGAGTATACTAGATTAAAAAAATATTATCCAGCGAGCAAATACATGCATATTAACATCGTAAACATACTGTGTGACCATATATAATATGATTAAATGTTAATAAATTAAGTGTATCAGCAGATACCCATCATAAATCAAATAAGAAATTTATTAGAAATATATTTTACCTAGCTGACGAGGATCACTTGCTTTGTGTCAAACTCAAATGCGCGGGTTTTTGACCAGCGAATGTGTGCAAATGTGCAATTTGTCCGTCATTAAATCGACGGCATCACATTAAGCTAAGTCATCATCAATAGGTTATGAGCGCTCAGTTTTTCCTGTTGTAAAATACGTTTGGCCAAAATCTCAATCTATAAAAGATGTAATACTACTGTATGCACAGGCTATTTAAGGCTATTTGTAGGTTATTGTAGCTGGCAAATGCTAGCCCCCTCCCTCTCTCTCCGCCGCCGGTCCGGTCTCAGGCCTCAAATGCATAAAATATGAGCCTTTATAGACATACTAGTGTTTCTTCTGTAAAGACAACGTTGTACTTATTCAAACAACAAGATATTTATTTACCGTTGCAAGACGTTCAGCTGCTCTGCTGTGAATCTTCAGTTCGCTGCACTCAGGGGGCGGAGTTAAGAGGTTTGACTGACAGTTTGAGCGGATCCAAAAAGATTTTGTCACAAGTTCTTTTTAATACCTTTAATTGGCTAAATATATTTGTAAATCGACAGACAGACGTAAAGGGTGACCAATAGCACTGATTTATTGAAGAAAATAAATAAATAAAATAAAACACCTCCAAAAAAAGGGCACTTCGGAGTGTAAGGACAAAAAGGGCATGTGCTCTGCACAGGTTGAGCCCTACCTGTGCACGTGCCTGACTATCACATATAGTCAAATGGGAAACACTTTACAACACACATTTGTTATTTTTTAAAAAAAATAAAAACTGCGTATAGTTGTAGCCTATATCCTCAAAGTATAAACTACTGTGTTTGTATCCATTCATTGACATTAAGCATGACCAATAGGCCGTTTTAAAATTTTGCTCCTTGTACATCATGATATCTTCTGCATATTATGTGAACAGAAAAGTGACTTTATTTAAAAGTATTGTTGTTAAATATTGTAGACATCGATTGATCAAAATCCGTGTAAAAAAAACTTATATTTACCAAAAGAAAATGACTTGTATAGGTAGCGCAAATTTGACTGTTAAGCCCCGCCCCTCACTTCCGTTCTGTGGCTGCGGTTCTGAAACTGCGGGTCTGCAGCTGGATACTATTGCATCAGTATATCGCACACTGGCCAGGTGATGACAGTGTCTGCTGCAATCTGTACAATCATCCATTTGGAGTGCAAATTTGCCACTTCATAGTTTTTCAGTTAGTTGTGTTTCTATATCAGGATGTCGTCAATGCAATGTTTAATCGTGTTGCCAGATAACGGGATTTTGTCTGTTTCTTTGACAGCGTCCTCCCCTATCATTACCCCTACGATTTTCTTGCAGGCTGGTAAAATGAATGATTCAGCAACGGTATGGGGCTTCTTTGATTTGGTGATTAGCTATGTAAGACCGTTAGTAAGGTAGCTTTCACTGTACTGCCTGTTTTTTATTTATTTTTATTTTGTTTTATTTTTTTTATTTTTTTCTGTTGGTCTTCTGGACTGTGACATTTCTTCTTTTGTTTAAACATATACATTTATCCATCTTTGCCCTATCCTGTCAATCCCTGCATGAAATATAAAATTGAGCGCACACCAGTATAAACCCACACAGCAGGAGACTCCTAGGCGGATCCGCATTCAAGTCGCCAAACCCACGTGACTATCACACTCGTTTTGGCGCCGCCCAGAGGATCAGCTCCGCCTCCGGGCGGCCCCGTAAATTCTACTGTCAATCAGCAGATCCTGAGCGGACCCATGTCGGATCCACGGACGCGCCTTTACTGTAACGGTTGTATCAATTTGCGGGTCCCAAACGGACCCGCCGCGGAAGTAAGGTTTTAAGCGCAGATGCAGCATGGAGCCACAGCGGGTCCACAATCCGCCTTCGTTGCAGATCCGTCACTGCGCGCAAGTGGACGCCGATACGGGTCCGTTCGCAGATACATTCCGGATACCGCGATACCTCCACGGCCGATCCGCCGCGGAGTCCTTTTGCTGTGTGGGAAGGGTACTTGTCAAGCTGATTAGATAGACCGTTTGAATGCACTCCTCCTGAACTTTGTTTATAAAACAACATTTGTTGCTTGAATTCTGCGATCTCTCAACATGCAGACATGTAAGAGATGGACAATTAGATGAACATATACTAGTATTATTAGTGACACTTAGCCTACGTTTTAAAACCTTTATTTGAATATGGCAACACGAGTAGACTCCTCTTTCTCCGAGAAGTGTGATACTTGCTGATCTTATTGAAGCCCAATAAACAACCCTCTGGTCCTCTTCGGTCATTTTTGACCGAAAAATTTTATATTTTGAAATGTTAATTAATTAATTGAAAAGTAAATTTTTCTGATGCATGTCCTTAATTTAATTTCATATGTCGGTATTAATTCAGTGTTTACAATGCTAATACTAGATCTTTTAAAGAATTTTAACCCAAACTGACTGGGTTTCTAGAGAGCAAAGGTTTTGTGAAAAAAGTGGAAACACAAAGTGTGTAAAATAAACTTAAAAGGATTTGATGATCACTAGTGATAGTATTTTATTCTGTGTTGTCATCATTCAGGTTGGATTTCAGCTTTAATGTACATTTTTTTTAACAAAGCAGCTGATATTGCCATAGAAACTAGTGGACTGCCGACTCGCTTTCACCCCAAAATGGCGGAAACGCAGGGCTGCTGCTGGGCGCCGGTGTTGCAATGGAACGTTCTATTGAGTGTCGCTTCTTGTTAGCGTATATTCTGTGGGCCAGATACACAGAGCAACAGAGATAGGCCGGGGAGCCGGATATTTGGATGGGCACACCATGCGACCAATCACATGGGAGGACAGACTAGGATCATACCATTATGTGAAAGAAGGAATAAGAATAAGACTTGGTGCATGTGCATAAACCTTGCGCTATGTACACAAACTATAGTAAAGCTTAGAAATAATGCTTTATTTTGGCTCAGTAGCTTCTGCAGCACGAACACAAGCATCTGGAGTCTGCTATTGTTGTTGTTTTGTGCTGCGTCTGACTAGGGTTGACATGGTGATGACATCAACGTTTCACAAAATATACGGATAGGCTGTACACACGAAAACGCAAAGACGCCGTTTTCAGATTTATCCACTCTGGGACCCGGTTTCAAAAAATAGTGGTTTCACCTTCTGAAAACGCCGGATCTGTGTGGACGAAACGCCTATCCGATACAAAATGTGTGCGTATTCACAAAAACGCGTCTCCATGTGGACGGGGCCTAAATGAAGAGCCATTTGGGAGCCATAAGAGCCAGCTCTTCCAAGTGAGCCAAGCCAAAAGAGAGCCGGACTTCCCATCACTACACTAAACTCACGAAACTTAAACCGACCGTGCAGCACTGTCTTCCATTAAATCTCAGGCGGAAAAATATCGACTTCTCGCACAGCGATCATGCAGGTGTGGCGAGGGGGGCGTGGTTCAGCGGAGTCGGCAGCGAGAGAGAGAGTCAGGAGACGAACGGTGAGTGAGTGGGTTAAATGCAAATGACGAACACCTGTCTCTTGTTTCAGTAATTGGTGTGGAGAGAGTATATAACACCAGGAGAAACAGGAGTGGGGGAGAGAGAGACGGACTACTGACTGCTGCCCCGCTGGTGATCTACGTGTGAGAGAATTGTGAATGATTTATGACCGCTTTGTGCCTGTCTGCACCCCTTTTGTTTTGTATTTTGAGAATTAGTGCAAATAAAAGCAGTCAGTAGTCAAGCCGACCCTGTCCTCTTCCTTCCTGAATACTGAACCTTGCTACACTGGTGCCGAAACCCGGGAAGGAAGACGGAAGCCGCCGCCATGCAGTCGTCCTCCGGATCGCCATTTGCGGAGATTATTACCTCCCTCGCGGTCATGCAACAAGAACAACACCAGGCCCTGCTGGACTTGAGACAGGATCAAGAGAGGTGCTTCCAAGTCGTTGTTCAAGCCCAGCAGGAGGACTAGCGAGAGGTTCCGGAGCTGGATTGACCGGGAGGTTCGACCGGAAGCCCTGGAACCTCGAGCTGTGCCCGCCCACCTACCACTCCACAAAATGGGATCTGAGGACGACCCGGAGGTATTCATCGATCTTTTTCAGAAGACGGCCGAGCTGTCGGGCTGGCCGCGGGACCAGTGGCCGATGCGCCTGGTCCCGCTGCTCTCCGGGGAGTCCCAGATAGCGGCACAGCAGCTTCCGGTGCAGAATCTCCTGGTCTTCGACGACCTAAAAAGGGCCATCCTCCAGCGGGTCGGCCGGAGCCCTGAAGAACATCGCCAGCGGTTCCGTTCCCTGGAACTGGGCGAGTCCGGCCGACCGTTCGTGTTGGCCCAACAGCTCCGGGACTCCTGCCGCAAATGGCTGTTAACTGAGGGAAGCGACGTGGAGAAGATTGTCGATCGAGTGGTACTGGAGCAGTTCATTACTCGGCTCCCACGGAGGACAGCAGAGTGGGTCCAGTGCCACCGCCCCACGTCGCTGGACTCAGCCATCCACCTCGCGGAGGACCATATGGTGGCGTGCCCAGGGGTCGGCGAACCCCTCCCATCTGTCTCTCTCTCCCCGTCTTCCCCTTCTGTCTCTCTCTCTCGTCCTGTCCCTCTCCCCAGGTCCCGCCCACCTGTCCATCCTCGAGTCCCGCCCCGGGGGCGGGGCGGGGTTGACCAGAGCCAGTTTGGGGGTCCCAGAGCCCCGCCCAGGAGGGCAGGACTGACTTCCGCTGGACAGGACCCCGCTCCTGTTTCTCCGCTCTCTCCACGCCAATCATTTACCCCACTCCCTGCCACTGGGGCGGCGGGGAGGTCTGGGCCAGCCTGTTGGCGTTGCGGGGACCCGGAGCATTTCGT
Organism: Ctenopharyngodon idella; assembly: GCF_019924925.1. NCBI lineage: Eukaryota > Metazoa > Chordata > Actinopteri > Cypriniformes > Xenocyprididae > Ctenopharyngodon > Ctenopharyngodon idella. The sequence continues at coordinate 52,206,380 of NC_067222.1, forward strand.
GGACAGGTGCCCAGTGATGGAGGTTGGGACAATGGTCCGGGTCCCGGACGCCCCGCAGGCTGCCCCCGGTCAAGCTGGCTGGTATCAAATACCTGTGAGTATCAAGGGGGGTACCTATCAGGCCTTGGTGGATTCAGGCTGTAACCAAACCTCGATCCATCAAAGCCTGATTTCATCCGGGGCATTGGATACAAGCCGCGTGGTTAAGGTGCGGTGTGTACACGGGGATGTGGTGGTATATCCGGTAGTGCCGGTCATTATCCAGTTCAGGGGCCAAAAGCATAGCGTTGAGGTGGCAGTTAATCCGCACCTCCGGCATCCGTTAATTTTGGGGACAAATTGGCCAGCATTTTCTGAATTATTGGGTTATTTATGCACGGATGCCTCTTGGGGGAAAAAGGCGATGGTTGGGGATGCGCAAGTACAGGCGGGAGAGACTGAACGGGGACCACTGAGTGCTGCTCCAGGGGAACAGAGTGAAATTGAGAGAATAATTCTCTCGGATCGCGATGACTTTCCCCTGGAGCAGTCTCAGGATGAGACCCTAAAACGTGCATTTGAGCAGGTCCAAACCATCGACGGTCAGCCTCTCCAGCCTGGACGGGCGCTTACTTATCCATATTTTGCAGTTATAAAAAATCGGTTGTATCGGGTGACCCAAGACACCCAGACAAAAGAAGATACAACCCAGTTGTTAGTTCCAAGGAGCCGCAGGGAAATGCTTTTCCAAGCGGCTCATTCTAATCCAATGGCTGGACACTTAGGACAGGCAACAACACTAAATCGCATCATGACCCGATTCTTTTGGCCGGGCATTCACGAGAATGTGCGCAGGTGGTGCGCGTCTTGTCGTGAATGTCAGTTGGTAAATCCACCGGCCACCCCAAAAGCGCCTTTGCGCCCCCTCCCATTAATGCAGGTCCCCTTCGAGAGAATTGGTATGGACCTCATCGGGCCATTAGAGCGATCAGCCAGGGGACATCGCTTTGCATTAGTCATTGTGGATTATGCAACTCGATATCCTGAAGCAGTGGCCCTCCGCAGCATTTCCGCGAAGAGTGTTGCGGACGCACTGTTTACTTTAATCTCCCGGGTGGGGATTCCAAAAGAAATCCTCACCGATCAAGGCACGGCGTTTATGTCACGTACTTTACGCGAACTTTACGAATTATTGGGCATTAAAACGATCCGTACCAGCGTCTTTCACCCACAAACTGACGGGCTGGTCGAACGTTTTAATCGCATGCTTAAAACCATGATTCGTAAATTCGTACAAGAAGACGCCAAAAATTGGGATAAATGGTTAGAACCCCTGTTGTTCGCTGTGCGAGAAGTCCCGCAAGCCTCCACGGGGTTTTCCCCCTTCGAGCTTCTTTACGGACGCCAGCCCCGCGGGGTACTGGATGTCCTGAGAGAAACTTGGGAGGACGGACCATCTCAGAGTAAAAACGAAATTCAGTATGTAATGGACTTGAGAACAAAACTCCACACTTTGGGGCGGCTATCAACGGAGAATTTGTTACAAGCCCAGGACAGACAGAGCCGGCTGTACAACAGGGGAACTAACTTGCGTAAATTCGCACCGGGAGAGAAAGTGCTTGTATTACTTCCAACGTCAAGCTCTAAATTATTAGCAAAGTGGCAAGGACCATTTGAGGTCACACGGCAGATTGGAGATCTCGATTATGAGGTTATACGGTCTGATAGGAGAGGGGCACGTCAGATTTATCACCTCAATCTCCTTAAAAAATGGAATGAGGCAGAGGCAGTGATGTTGGCGATGGTGATTGGTGGAGAGGATGATCTCGGGCCAGAGGCGAATACCAAACACCAATCTCTCGCACTGGCCCCCGGAGGAGATCATCTCTCGCCCTCCCAGCTCACTGACCTAACGAAATTACAAGCCGAGTTTGCGGACGTGTTCTCGCCCCTACCGGGCCGTACTAATTTGATTCAGCACCATATCGAGACAGAGCCGGGCGTGGTAGTTCGCAGCCGGCCGTACCGTTTGCCTGAACATAAGAAAAAAGTGGTTCAGGCAGAATTAGGAGCGATGCTTGACATGGGCGTAATAGAAGAATCCAACAGTAACTGGGGGAGCCCGATAGTTTTAGTTCCGAAAACGGACGGCTCGGTTCGGTTCTGTGTGGATTATCGCAAGGTGAATGCTGTGTCGAAATTCGACGCGTATCCAATGCCACGGGTGGACGAACTGCTTGATCGGCTCGGTACGGCTCGGTTTTATTCGACACTGGACTTAACAAAGGGATATTGGCAGATCCCCTTGTCTCCATTATCTAAAGAAAAGACAGCTTTCACCACGCCGTTTGGATTACACCAATTTGTTACCCTTCCGTTCGGGCTGTTCGGGGCTCCGGCTACCTTTCAGCGTCTCATGGACAGAATTTTACGGCCCCATGCTGCGTATGCTGCTGCCTATTTAGATGACATAATTATATTTAGTCATGACTGGCAGCGGCATATGCAGCATTTGAGGGCTGTCTTGAGGTCGCTGAGAGGGGCTGGGCTCACGGCCAACCCGAAGAAGTGTGCAATTGGGCGGGTGGAAGTAAGATATCTGGGCTTCCACTTGGGACATGGGCAGGTGCGTCCCCAAATTGATAAGACGGCAGCAGTTGCGACCTGTCCGCGTCCCAAGACCAAAAAGGAGGTGAGACAGTTCCTAGGGCTGGCGGGATATTATAGAAGGTTTGTACCTAATTATTCGGACCTCACCAGCCCTTTGACTGATCTCACTAAAAAGGAGGCACCAGATACGGTCCAGTGGACGGAGCCGTGCCAGCAGGCCTTTACCCAAGTGAAGGCTGCTTTATGTGGCGGGCCGTTGTTACACTCTCCTGATTTTTCTCTCCCTTTTCTGTTGCAGACAGACGCGTCGGACAGGGGGCTGGGTGCCGTCCTGTCCCAGGAGATAGAGGGGGAGGAACGGCCGGCTCCCCGGCCTGAGTCGGGCGGTGGGGGTATGTGGCGAGGGGGGCGTGGTTCAGCGGAGTCGGCAGCGAGAGAGAGAGTCAGGAGACGAACGGTGAGTGAGTGGGTTAAATGCAAATGACGAACACCTGTCTCTTGTTTCAGTAATTGGTGTGGAGAGAGTATATAACACCAGGAGAAACAGGAGTGGGGGAGAGAGAGACGGACTACTGACTGCTGCCCCGCTGGTGATCTACGTGTGAGAGAATTGTGAATGATTTATGACCGCTTTGTGCCTGTCTGCACCCCTTTTGTTTTGTATTTTGAGAATTAGTGCAAATAAAAGCAGTCAGTAGTCAAGCCGACCCTGTCCTCTTCCTTCCTGAATACTGAACCTTGCTACAGCAGGGTTTCCGCGGGACATTTAAAAGCATTAAAAGTCATTAAATGGAATTAGCGAAAATTATTCCTACAGGCATTACAGCAGAACACGAGCGATACAGAAGAGATTAAAAAGGTTTATATTGTTATAATTCATTCAATATGGTCATGAGTATCTTAATAATACTTTATGGTTGATGACGATAAATCGTTTAGAATGATGATTGCTGATTTAAGTGTGGATGCTAGCCGATTGTGAAGCTCCTCTGAATCTGAAGCGGGTGTTTATGAAACTGTAACACTCAGGATTTGGTGAGTTTATATGTATGTTATTTTTATTGAAAGATGTACTGTAACACTTTTTTGAGATTCAGTTTGTGGCGGCACAGCAGCAAAACAATATACTGGAAGAAATGCTCTTGATCTTATCTTTGTTACTGACTGGTAACAAAGGAGGAGAGAAAACAGCAGGAAACAGCAATAGAGGAGGAAGTGTCAAAAGTTGAAATCACCACAGATTATGATCCAGACCAAGACACAACCGATGAGGAACAATCCAGTGATTAGGAAGAGGACCCCTTCTCATTCTCTCTCTCGTCTTTGTTCTTCTTTTCCTCTGGGTCCCTTTCTGGAAACATGCTTTCTTTGCCTCTTATCTTCTTTGTCTCTTTCTCTCTCTCCTTCACTTCCTATCTCTCAGGTAACATTCAACATACAGCATGAGTTTGTGTCATCATTGCACCACAATTGCCACAAGTTCACCTGTGAGTGTTTACAGCAATCGTATTTTATTTGATATCACACCTTTTTATGTAGAATTGTCATTTGGAGGGTCTTTAGAATATCACCTGTTTATATAAACACCTTCTTATAAGCCAATTATAAGAACCTGCTACTATAGTAAACAGTTCCGCACATGTTCTGACTAGGGGGCGTTAATAATTAATGCATAGGCACTGATGTTAGCCAATCATAACAGTGGGCGGTTACACTGAACTCCTAAAGGGGGAAACCCCCCAAAACCAACTGTTTGAGTCAGAGGGAGAGAAACAGAGTTGAAAAAGGTCTTCACGAAAAGTGTATAACATACTTTGAATAAAATTTCTGAATGGTTGTGTAAAAAAACACCCTTTTTACCTGTCAAAACAGCTCTGTTTACAGCGTAAGTAAATTAATGCCAAATGTTTTTGAAATAAAAAGCTTGTTGAATTGCACTAATTGAAAAAAAAAATTCATTAACTGTTCTTGCATTTTAATGCATTGTATTTTTAAGGCTTGCCTATTTATGGGCTGAAATTCAACATGGTCGTATATTTCAATTCAAAATATTTCACACACATTTTCATTATTAAAAATTCAATAATTTACATTCACCTTTCAGATTTCACTTCCAAAACATTCATTCTGTTTAAAAATACAACCTATAAAATTCGACTAGCAATTTTCAGTCCATTTTATTTCGCTTTACAAATTCACTTCCACAAATTCAGTGGTTCAAATTCGGCAGAAAATTCAACATTTCACATCCGGGAACTGCAGGAAAAGCAGTAGAGTACCGATGCATGATCTCCATCTGCTGTTAGTCGTTCTCACCAGCAGGTGTCGCTAGCGGCTGTTTATGAAGACCAAAACAACAGGTCATTCATTTAATAAAACGGATTTACAGAAATAGAGCAAGCAGTAAGTGAATGTGTGATGATTATCAGGGCCAGTATAAATGCAGAAAAGCTGATAAACATAAATGCAGCTTTTGTGTCTTTATTTCAGAGTCTTTACGGTTACTTGAGCTGTCAGTAGGCTACATGTAAGCAGCTTTCTCTACAGTGAACCAGATTATAATGTTATTGCCCGATGCTGGTGTACAGATCAAACCTTAAATCTGAGGTAGACATATATTTCTCTCTGTTGTTTAATTTTCTTAACTGTATATCACAGCGCTGTGTTGTAATACTAGGTATTAGCTCATTGCATCGCATCATTGCATTAAGCTTAACAGACTAGTAAAGTGATATAAAAGACCAAACTCACACCTCATTTGTTATGTAGGTTGTACTACATAGGCTCCAAGAAAGCAGATACTGGCATAAAGATGTTTTTACGTTGAACGTTTGATATTCACAAATTTAGGGACCGTCTCTAAAGTTACGACATTCGGTATTCACATTTCTACCGTCAATAGCAGTTGAAGAGAATGATTTACAGTCACAAAACCAACTGTAAAGTGTGACATCTATAGACATAGACATCGTCTTTAATTTGAAATTTTAGACATTCCCTCACATTTACTGCTGATAATGACAGCTACGATAATTATACATGCGTCTATATATATGATAACTAATCCAAAGTATTTTCCACTCAGAATGAAAGACACAAACGATGTAGAATGATTTGAATTATTTTATTAACAGTGTATAAAAAAAACTTTACATTTATATTATTTAAAATCCTGAAAAAAAAAAAAAAAAAAAAACAGGATTAAAAAAAAAAAGAACAAAAGCAGTTTACATTCTCCCTGGGGCCAAACTTGGGTAAATTTGGTTTTATATTCGCACATTCGGACTTCCGCGTTTAAGAACGTTCTAATAATGTGCAATAAAGTACATGTTTGCAAATTCTGAACAGCGACATGATATTTACAACCAACGATTGTAACCCTACAACATTTTTCACAATCGATCAAAATGGGCAAGTATTATTTTAATGGCATACTTACTTGCGAACGTCCACTGAATGTCCAATGTAGTGTACAAAGTTATTGTAGCCTATGCGGAAGTCCGAATGTGCCAATATAAAACCAAATTTACCCAAGTGTTCGCAAGTAAGTATGCCATTAAAATAATACTTGCCCATTTAGATCGATTGTGAAAAATGTAGTAGGGTTACAATCGTTGGTTGTAAATATCATGTCGCTGTTCAGAATTTGCAAACATGTACTTTATTGCACATTATTAGAACGTTCTTAAACGCGGAAGTCCGAATGTGCGAATATAAAACCAAATTTACCCAAGTTGGGGCCAAGCGGAGATAACCTTTGATGTGCTTTTCAGCCTCTGCTTCAATTGCTGACGGAGGCACGGGATTCTTCATAGCTGCTCCTGAATGTTAAAAAGGTAAAACTAGAATAAGTTGAACAAATAAAACATTTTTTTTTTTTTACTTGCAGTCAATTAAAGATTGAATTAGATTTTATTTAGATGAATTTGGGCAAAATACGTCCCAGACTACACTCGCCATAATATTCGTGTGTCAGTATCAATTCATTTATCTTCAATTAGTCCTGACAAGCATATTTTCCGTGCTTATATAGCTAAAGAGCACATCGAGCCAATCTGACCTTTCAAAAATGACGCATTTACTTGGCAATTAAAAAAAATACATTATTTAGGTCTTTTTGTTCATATATAACCCTGCAGATCCCGTGGGCCAAGTTTCTGTCTGGGAATGCTTATGTTAATAAGATCTAATTAATATAGACATCTGATGTGCAGTTAATGCTTGTCACCTGTTTTGATGTCAATCAGCGTTTCAGGATTTAATATAGCCCACATATGGGACATAATTTTACACTTAAAACGCTTACTGTGGCTTAATGTACTAAGACATTGATATTAATAAAATATACTATGTACAGAAAAGCAGTCGAGCCCAGAATATTCACGTTAAGTGTTTTCCTTAACCTGTTACAAGGAAAAAGCTTGTAAACTAATGTAGCCGAAAGTGATATTAAAAGATCGATTTCTGCACACACCAATTTTTCTGTATAGTATGCTTTATTAGTATAGTGTTTACCAAGTTTGGTATTTTAATATCACTTAAGCATTTACATTGGGAGGAAAATGCTTAATTAAATGTGTTGCATTTTCTGTACATATTTTATTAGTATGGTGTTTACTAGGTTTGGTTTGTTAATAACACTGACTTAGTAAATTAAGCCATGTTAAGCTTTTTCAAGTTGATCACAACTTCCTGTAATAATAATAAATAAAAAAAAGAAACCATTTGTTTTGTGAAGAAAAAAAACAATATCATACTAGAGTCTACTCTGATAATTTGGCTAGTCAGATTCAGGGAATCGACTCTTTTGGAATCAACTCCCCATACTGCGCATGTGCTATTTAAAGATCATCACAATCACACGTGTGATTGATCTTCATGTCCAGCTCATTTAGTGTCTCCAGAATTGTCCTCGCAACAGCTGCAATACAGTAGGTTTATCAGGGGGAGTATCTTTATTAAACTATAAAATGAAGAATTTTACAAGGTTAGCGTTTCAATTTAACGTACGTGTACATTTGATCAGTGATGCAACTCCGTCTCAAACCAGAAGCACCTGCAAGCACTAAAAGCTCCTAAATGTCTTAAAAACAACACTTACACCATGACAACAGAACAAAGAAATTTATACAGGTTTGGAACAACTTGAGGGTGAATAAATGATAGAATTTTAGTTTTTGGGTGAACTATCACTTTTATGGATCCACTGTTTTAAACGTCTAATTTATTTTTAAACAGTCACTTATTGCCACCTAGTGGAGTACTAATGTATTCAACATTACTGAATTTGCATTTTAATCTCTCTTATGTTACTGCCTGCAATAGCAACTGCCTGTTATATATTTTATGTTTTATATTTTGTGTTATACCTAAATAGTTTGTAATTGCTTCTAATCTTTACTTATTGAAAGTGTTATTTATTTCTAGTTACTAGTTACAGCTCACTGGTTATAGCCTCAATGTGGCAAGAATAAAAGGTAAAAACATTATTCTTTAAGTATTTGCTCTTTTTTTCTCTCCATAAAAAAAAATATTGGAATCGGAACCGAGAATCGATAAGAACTGGATTCGATAAGCAGAATCGGAATCGCTAAGATTAAAACGATACCCAACCCTAGAGATGACTGAAGTGCTGTCACCAAAATACAGAAAAATAGCACAGCTCTAAATAGGCTATTAAAATTTTAAATGAGTGAAGTCTGTGGTATTATTTTCAGACCTTCAGACTTGAGAAAAGAAGAGATTGCATCTTCGGAACACTTGAAACTGTCTGTGCAGCTTCTCATGCACAATCTGCATGAAGTGCTGGAGGGAAGAACTCTGCCTTGGCAAAGTTATAAAGACCTTGGGCTGTTGGTTCTGTTCTAGCCTGAAGTGACAGGTCTGCCAGAAGGGCTGGGGGGATCTTTCGAGCTACATCAGTGGCCTCTTTGGCCACGTTCACACTGTCAGTTTTGGGGATTGACAATCGCATTTACTTACAGGTGTGAGTCTTGAAATGTCTCGTTCACACAGCAACGTACAGTAGCGTTTGGAACACTGTCTGTATGAACGTGCAACCAGAGTCAAGCCCGTATTCTCTTACTAGTAACCATAACGACAGTGACCAACGTAATATTAAAGATGGCGACGTCCATAAACTGAAAAGTATCATCACTTTTGACATGACAAGAGACTAATTGATCAGCAAGTTTATCCATTCAGACTTCATTAACCAACAGCAGCATGTAAACACACGATAGCCAGAGTTTTACCTGTTGCACACACGTGTCAGGTCCTTTGTGACGTCTCGGGCATTACACAGCATTTGAATTTGGAAAAGAAACAAAACCGACAGGAACCGCTCTGGTGGAGAACAGTGACTGGCTCTAACACCTTTAGGCTGGAACACACCAAGCCGACGCCGATGAACCAGTTGCGACGAAAGCAGACTGCAGGGTTGGCTCACGTGGGCAGCGTCTGTGTCCAAAGTTGGCCTGACACACCAAACCATTGCTCGAAAGCCGACGGCTAAGTAGCACGTCCCGTCTGCGCCTGCGTAAGATGAAATGCCTTTCCGAACCAGCAGGTGGCAGTAGCTGAACAGCCAATCAGAATGATCAGATGGACCGACGAGCTCCGACGCCGATTCAACATGTCGAATTGGCTGAAAAAAGCCGACGAGGACCAACTGCAGCCGACTGTGCGGAACACACCGAAAAAACTTAGTCGGCCGACGAACAAAAACTGCCCGACGGCCGACCGTCGGCTTGGTGTGTTCCTGCCTTTAAGATGATGCACAGCTCATATCTCTGTCGCTGTAAGTTACAGAAAGCGAAACCACACACAAAACACCTTAGAAGAGCGGCTCCCTCGCACTGTATGACGTGACAGACAACTGGTTGTCCAGTCCTGTTCCGTTCACACAGCGTGAATATTCAGAGAATGCGGTTGTGAGTCCTGAAAATTTACAGGTGTGAGTTTGGTTATGGAATGCGGTTGTCACTCCCGTAAATAACCGCACTGCATGTGAACGCAACCGTATTAAGGACTCAAATACAGGACTGACAACTGTATTCTGCTGCTGTGTGAATGTGGCCTTTGTTACTCTCCCATCTAGTTTGGTTACCAGCCTGTATTAAATAACAAAAATTACTTCAAAATGTATTTTATATCACTGTTGTCATGTGTCATGATGGACAAACACTCACGAAGAGGAGGATGCAGAACAGAAGACTTTAATGAACCATCCGGGAAACACCAACACAAATGTAGTATACTAACATAAACCATTGACTTACTACATTGACAACAACCGACCAAGACTAAGGGAGAACACAGGGAATATATACAGGAAAAACAGAGAGGCAAACGAGGCTAATTAACAAGGGACAGCTGAGACTAATAAACTCAAATCAGGGTAACCAAGGAAACAAACAAGTGGTGGGAAAACTGAACAAAGGAACATGTGACCAACCAAACAAAAGAACATAACAGGAAACAGACAAGAACCCTGACAACTGTTCTCCAATTCAAATATTGCTTAAATTTCTCAAATTACTGTATTTTTATTCTATAATTCAGATTTATACCTGCAGTTGTGGAAGCTCAATAATTTCTCCATCTCTCTGAGACTGTTAATTCTTGTACTGCTTGCTTGATAGGACCAAAACATTGTTGACTGGTTCTGCAGTATTTGGTTAGGTAAGACACCCCCTTTTTGTTCATGCAATCTGACACTGGAAGATTGAGGTGATGGCCAACACAGTGGGCAGTAATAAGTCAAGGGAAATGGTCTTTAAGCCTCTTACTCACTCCAGTTTTCTTGTCTTTAAATTAAATTCAAAAGTTAAAATGTATAACATATTTTAATAGAAGTTAGAACTATCATTTTCAAAGGTTACCGATCATAACAGAAGCACCATCACTTGCAAACGATGCAAGAGTGGCTATAGGAAGACATTTTTCTGCTGTTATGATGTTGAGTATGGTTATGGTGGCGGCATCTCCAGCCTTAAAGGATTAGTTCAATTTCAAATTAAAATTTCCTGATAATTTACTCACCCCCATGTCATCCAAGATGTCCATGTCCTTCTCTCTTCAGTCGAAAAGAAATTAAGGTTTTTGATGAAAACATTCCAGGATTTTTCTCCATATAGTGGACTTCACTGGCCTCCAAACGGTTGAAAGTCAAAATTACAGTTTCAGTGCAGCTTCAAAGCATTCTAAACGCTCTAAAAGGTCAAAGTTTGAACTAAATTGTCATATTGTGAGATTCTAGAAACATCATGTGCCCTGTCTCTCTTCATCATGTGATCTTTCTCTGTACACCCTAAAATGATGCAGCCCTCACGTCATAGTTATGAGTGAACGTATAGTCCTTTTTTGTACTTTAGTTACTGAGCTGTCAGTTTCACTTCTTATATTCTTCTTATATAATGTACCCCTGGACAATAGACTGTGTGCCATGATTTAACTGCACTTCGTGTCTGTCTAGTCATTGGTACCCAAGTATACCTGCTTTTCTTTGCTAGATCGCTCAACCTGAATAGATCTTCTCGAAATACTTGTTCTCCAAATTATTTTATCTCACACATATACAATATGATTAGTGCATAGATTAAAAGTAATGAAAATGTTACATTTTCTTTGGAAGTTAAAATGGCTTAAACACATTGTACTTGATTACAACACCAAGTTGTTTTTCAACGGAGATGTCTGTGGTCTCATCCACCATAAGGCCCCAGGCAGGTGACTTTTGCCTCGTTTCCACTGAGCAGTACAAAATCAAAAGGTTAGATACTGTTTTTTTTTTTTTCGCATATATGACACTGTGTGCTTGTTGTTAACTCCTGTCACTGCCATGCAGAATATTTGTATAGTATTTATTAGTCTTTCTGGTTGTTATTTGTGACATAATCTTGACACTCAGAGGTCGGCGGTCACGCCAGCGATACCACCTTGCTTTTTTTCTTATCAGTATGAAAGAGACTCAAAATACTCCACCAATCTTGCACATACAATTAAGGGTTATACACCATTTTAATCTGTGAAATATCTTCTTTTATTTGTGTACACTCAGAGTAAAAACAAAATGTTGTGCTTTTTGCAAAATAAAGAAAACTAACATGATGCGTTGAACGAAGTCCAACGCGATAGTTCTCAGAAAATGAACTGTAACTTAGTGAATCACAAAAAAATGAAACATTGAAATGTCAGATTTTAAATCGTGTAAGTCAAATCGAAAACAAATATTCTGTTTATGTGATCTGTATGAAAAGAGAGACATGTCAGACGTCCGTGAGTCAGCTCATTATCCGCTAATGCGCCCTCCGGCTGCAAGTATGAATTGAAAACAGAGTTTCCAGTGCTCATAGTGATGACAATAAATATTACTCCTCTGTATAGAAAATTGACATAAACATATGAGAATCCATCAGTATTTCTCTAAATGTGCATGTGCAAAATGTGAAGCTTGAGTCTTAGATCTTTTAAATGATGTATGGTTTGTCAACTGCACATTAACATTTAGGCTATATAATATAACAAATATAATAGCCTATATGAAATGCCATAGAGGTAACATGAATGTTCAGATGCCATTATAGAAAACCATTATTTGGTTAGAGACTTGAGACTTCTTTTAAAAACATTATAATAATAATAATAATAATAATGCGTCCAATCTGTAATTTAACCCTCCGGGGTCTGAGGATTTTTGGGGCCCTGGAGAAGTTTTGACATGCCCTGACATTTGTGCTTTTTTCAGTTGTTCATCAATGTATTAATGGAAAAGGTGTCATTACACTGTATTCAGCACGAACTTGGCTACCATAATATGTGAGCAACATGTATGTACATGTTTGTATTTTTGAAGGAATAACGTTTATGCATGGTTATTGAAAAAACAAAAAACTTAAGTCACTGAAATAAGGCCACAAAACTAATATTATATATGTGTTCACAAGACTTCTGCGTATTGGAGGTTGTAGACTAGAGTTTTTGCTTCAAAACGATGTAAAAATGATCCTGCCTACTCGTTCATATAAAACAATATATTGATATAAATTTTGTAAGACACTTTTTGTCAAGAAACACAGTATGCGTGGAGGCGTGAATCTTCATGAATAATGCTGTGATTCACACCTGAGAAGACAAAGACCCGCATAATGACCTGCATAATGACCCGCATAATGAGCCCTTTCAGTCAGGTGGGCTATGTGAAAAAACCCTCTGTGATCATGCTGATAACAGTATTAATGTCCACTCTTGATTAAAAAAAAAAAAAACATGATTTTTGTGATCTCATGCATGTATTATTGCATATGTGAAGAAAATTTTGCATAGGCCTGTTATAGTTTAAATTACAGTACCAGTCAAAAGAATAGATGCATTACTATTATAATGTTCTTAAAAGAAGTCTCAAGTCTCTAACCAAATAATTGTTTTCTATTTTAATATACTTTGTTAATGTGCAGTTGACAAACTATACATCATTTAAAAGATCTAAGACTCAAGCTTCACATTTTGACCTCTGTTTTACTCTTATAGTGACCGTAATTTGTTAATAGCCTATGCGTCAGGAGTTATGAATATGAAAAACCGTCGTTACCTTTGACAAAACAACATCCATCAGGGCTTTTAGCTTACAAGCATACACATTTGGAGAAATATTGATGGATTCTCATATGTTTATGTCAATTTTCTATACAGAGGAGTAATATTTATTGTCATCACTATGAGCACTGGATACTCTGATGTACTGTGTTTTCAATTCATACTTGCAGCCAGAGGGCGCTCTGTCCACATTTAGTCCACGAATGTCTCAGTGAAGAACAGGCATACCATGTGACATTCCAGGAACTAACAACAGAGGCTTCCAGAGATTGCTAACCATGGCTATAACATGCAGATAAACACTTTTGAAGATAATAAATACACGATTGCGACGATGTATACATGTATTGCCTCAGAACACTTTTGTCATTAATATGTTTATGAACAACTGAAAAAAGCACAAATGTCAGGGCATGTCAAAACTTCTCCAGGGCCCCAAAAATCCTCAGACCCCAGAGGGTTAAAAACAGCAGAGGGGTTTGCAGAATGTGGCCCATTCCTTTAAGTCTGCTTTGGTTTAGCCTGTCAGCTGTTACTGTATTCGTCACTTGCATTGAACCGGTTGTAGAGTAAAACTTTAGCATTCTTGTAGTCCATCTGCTCTCATCTCTCTCTCTCTCTCTCTTGGACTGTTTACCAAATTTTGTAGAAATTTGGGTTGTTAATGAGGTATTGTGTACTTCTTGCGAGAACAATGAAACGGTGTTGACTTTTTAATCAAGTAAAATGTTTTGAATGAAGTGTGAATAATAGTGTAACTTAAGAGAAAATTGTTGTAATAAAGATACATTGAAAATTTCTATGGTTGCTCCGATGTTTATAATTGTTTATAATAAGTTGGCTATTTTTCTATCTATTTCTATCTACTCTTTGAAATATTCACCATTTGCCCATTAATTCAACAGTTGTAAGAATTAAAGTTATCAAAGCTACTAAACAGATGCACACTGAATTGGATGCATTCTGCCATGCCAAATTATGCACGCAGCACTTTGCCCTATGCTTGCTTTTATGTTTGTGAATGTTATGTTTGTGTTGTGTGATCTGTAGGTTGCGGCTAGGTGACACATCTTAAAAAACGTTTTTTATTTTTTTTAAACGATTAGGCTATTGTATTTCCCGTGTGCAGTCAATGTCCTGGTGTGTGGGCTATGCAGTGTTTTCTCAGTGATTTTTTTTTTTTTCTTTCTCAGCAATATGCTTGTTGTGTTTCCTGGAGATTTGACGCATTTTATATACTCGGTATTGTTTCCTAATGGTTTTCTAATAAAATCAGCAACATTACTACCCAAATCCCCCGCCCCCCACTATCACATCACGATTAGACTATTGCAATTCCTTATTTGTAGGTTTGCCTAAATCCACTCTCCATCGCTTGCAATTAGTTCAAAATGCAGCGGCTAGAGGGTGCAGGGAAGAGGGACCACGTCTGTTCTGTTTACCAGTTGAATACAGAGTCAAATTTAAGGTTTTGCTTTGTTTATAAAGCCTTGCACCACAGTAAATTGTCAATCACATTCAACCATATTCTGCAGTGAGATCTCTTCGCTCATCAAACTAGTTGCTTCTCTCTGTTCCTCATTCCCTCTAAAAACCATGGCCGACCGGGCGTTAGTAACTTCGGCCCCCAAGTTGTGCAATGCACTTCCTTTTTCCGTTAGATCCTCTACCACATTATCCACATTCAAATCTAGGTTGAAGACACATCTTTTCTCGCTAGCTTATGGTGTTGCTTGAGAGATATTGGGTTTTATTTTAATGATAGAAATCCAATCTGTATTAGTATGACTTGTTGATTTTAAGGCTTTGTTTTCTCTCTCTTTCTCTTGTTTCTGCTACTGTCTGTGTCCTTTCTTTTTCTCAAATTGTACAGCACTTTGGTTTAACATTTGTTGTTTTTAAATGTGCTTTAAAAATAAACTTGACTCACACTTACAAGCTCATATTCGCCATCATACACCCACTTACTGTACTGTACATACTCACTCAAAGCGGACGGGCCGGGATTAGCGTCCTGCTTGTACATTAGAGCTTGTTCAGAAGCAAGTGAATTTCTTTCTGCATTTCACTTTTGTATTGTTTTTAAATCATGTGTGCAGCAGTTGAGTAAGAACTAATAGTTTGAGGATGGGAGGAATTTGAGGACAAGGTTGAGTGCATTAGTCTTTTTTTTTTTAGCATATCTATTAACTGGTATGATATTTCTAACAGGTTCCTGCTTAGAATCAATCCTGAAGATTCCAGATCTTCAGGATGTACTGCCAGACAGGGTGTCAGCAAGAGGACCAGCGCAGAGGAAGGTGACAGCCATCCACCCACAGGTCAACAGTTTTATTCGGTCCTTGAGTTTGAATGGAAAACTTCAAACTGAAGCCTGCACCCACCACCGACTGTTAGTGGGACACTTGTTTTTTCAGTAGTTGCTCACTCAACCCAAACCTCAAGTTTTCTTTTTTTGTGTGTGTGTTTGTTTCATTTACATTTGTGCACACTTAAAGGGATAGTTGACCCAAAAATGAAAATTCTGTCATTGTTTTTTCACCCGCAAGTTGTTCCAAACCTGTATGAATTGTTATCCTTCTGTTGAACACAAAAGAAGATATTTTAAAGACCGTTGGTAACCAGACAGCTGACGGCACACAGACTTCTATATTTTTTTTTCCTACTATGGAAGTCAATGGCTACCATCAACTGTCTGGTTACCAACATTCTTCAAAATATCTTCTTTTGTGTCCAACAGAAGGAAGAAATTCATACAGGTTTGGAACAACTTGAGTAAATGATGACAGAATTTTCATTTTTGTGTGAACTATCCCTTTAAAAGCCATTAATACCTGTAAATTGCTGATGCACTGAGCATGCAATGGTTTTAATAGTTTTAATTGATTGAATTAATTCACTTGAATAAAACATTTTTAATAAGAACATTGTTTGGGTTGTCTTTTGATTTGCAGGTATTCTGAAGTAGAATTATATTACTTCCTATAGATTTATATACTGTAATAACTACATATTATAATTATAATATTTAACATTATTAGTAATTTTGAAAATTATAGTAATATTTAGCAGTAATGTATCAATATAGATATTACAGTACAGTATTATTAATTACAGCAGAAGCAGGCTAAAATTAGAAAATGCCATAAAAATACAGTAAAATACTGTTTTGTAGAATTACTGTTTTGTAAATTGAATTACAGTACAATTACTGAAAATCAAAATACAGTAACTTGCTGGCAACCGTGCTGCCAGTACTGTACTGTAAAAATACAAGAAAATCGTTAACAGTGACGAATAAACAGCCTATACGTGAAATATATTTCACTTAAATGATTAACAGATTAACAAAATGAAAGACAAAAACTGCGACAAGTAATAGACTATATCTATGCTGAATTTCGGTTCATTTTTGAGAAGCTCACGGGAAAGGAAAAAGAGACGGCCCGAAAATTACTTTTGTTTTCTTTTTTATAAGTAGTTTTGTTTTTATTGTGAGTGTACAAAAATAATAAGCCTAGTTAACCCTTCACAGATTCAAATGAATGATGTTACTCTTATGACCATAAACATCTGAGTATTATTATATAAATGAGCGCGTATGTATGCACGTAAGCCTCTCACAGAAAACACCTGCAATTGCAATTATAAGAGATAAAGACAAACTAAACTGTAATAAGTGATGTAATGTAATTTAAGATGTAAAATAAGTTGTTTAATCCTCTGCTGAGAATGTGGTAGATTTATTCTGCACACCTGACTTAAATGAAACCAAGTGTCCATGACACCCCAGAAATGTATACTCTATAAGGCCTTCAATACCTGTTCAAGTCGAGTGATGTCTCTCCCCTTATGGACACTATCACCTGTGAATAAGATCTCTAGTGTTCAACTTAATCATTATCACTTGAGAATGGAAATAAGATATTTAGTGCTCCACTAAACACTATTACTTGAGAATTGAAGTGAGATCTCTAGTGTCTAGCCTGCTGCAAATTTGGATTTCTTGATACTTCAACTTGTTGCTCAAGTCGTGAGGTTAAATATATATTTTCTTCAGAAAGCTGTCTAGTTTTATTTCCTCTTCTTATATTTAACAAACACTAACTGTATTCCAGAAAGCAGGTTATGTAAGGGGAAGTAAGTGGATAACTTCAGCTTACAAAAATGGAGGTAACTTTCAGGGTATGTAAGTATGCATAGCAACTTATTCTTTGAACATAACCTGCTCTATAATAAAAAAGACATATGAAATATCTCACCTTTCAATCAATGTGGAAGCAAAATGTCAAAACATAAAAAAAAAAAAAACTTGTTATCTTTGCATGCACAGACTATTATTTAGTATAATCAGTCGTTCTATTTTAATTATATTAATTTGATTACCATATAATAAGATACATTTATACATTATAATCAATATAATCAAACAATATAGTACTTATTCAAAGTGATTAAAAATAAACAAAAAGATTTAAATATGATTGCACAACCACCAAACAGGTGGCAACATGCACAAAGCATGTCCATAGTCATTAAACAAATGAAGAAGGAAGTAGTATTGCACACTTTTTCTTAGCATCCATTTCCACGGTGACTCGTTGATTCATCGCTCGGTTAAAAATGTCTTGTGTGATAACTGTAAAAATACTCTGTTAACTGAACTTACTCCCGGATGTGTTTTTGGAACCATACTTTAAAGGGTTAGTTCACCAAAAATTCTGTCCTTTATTACACACCCTCATGCCGTTTCACACCCGTAAGACCTTCCTTAATATTTCGGAACGCAAATTAAGGTATTTTTGTTTAAATCCGATGGCTCAGTGAGGCCTACATAGCCAGCAATGACATTTCCTCTCTCAAGATCCATAAAGGTACTAAAAACATATTTAAATCAGTTCATGTGAGTACAGTGGTTCAATATTAATATTATAAAGCGACGAGAATATTTTTGGTGCGCCAAAAAAAACAAAATAACAACTTATTTAGTGATGGCCGATTTGAAAACACTGCTTCAGGAAGATTCGGAGCGTTATGAATCAGCGTGTCGAATCCGCAGTTCGGAAACCAAAGTCACGTGATTTCAGCAGTTTGGCGGTTTGACACATGATCCGAATCATGATTCGACACGCTGATTCATAACGCTCCGAAGCATAATTATTATTATTTTTTAACATGCTGTGGACATTTCAAACTACTGCAACATTTAGACAGACTGAAATAAACAATCAGCATATGAATCTTAACCATGGTCAAAAGTTTCATGCTGCAATGCATGCTAGGTACCAGCATGTAAAAAAAAAAAAAAAAAAGGTAACCCAGCATGCATCGCGGCATGAAACAATTTCGCAGCTGAATTGTTGTATGATTTTATGTTGTATGTTTGTTTTTTTTTTTGTGAATTTTTAGTACCTTGTTTTGTGATGTTCAGTATTGATCTGTTTATCTATTTTTTATTGTCGCTATTGTTAAGATTCATATGCTGATTGTTGATGTCTCTGTGTGTTAATTTCGTGCAGTAGAAACTCTTTAACTGGCTGCAGCAACACTTTGTGATGTTTTTTGTAGTCTCATTTTTTTTTTTGCCAAAACAAATGTGCTTCATAAAACACTGTTACAGCAACCCAAGGAAAAAAAAAAAAAAAAAAAAAAAAAAAAAAAAAACACCACTACAAAAAACACACTACACAAATTACCATGACGGTGACCTCAAATGAAATACTTTCAACCAAACATTAACATCTAAAGCTCTGATCATTATTAATAAGAACTTCTGCAGATGCATGACAGAAATAAAGTTAAAATATTTAGTAAGAAGTGAAGCCATTAATGCGGTTTGTGGAGTTGTTCTTAGATTTCATCTAAGGCTGTGGTTGGATGTTGAATGTAGTTCTTGTGCTTTTTCAGTTCTCGTTTCCCTTTCCTTCAGTGATTCTGCGTGTTAACAGCAGGTGTTCATCAATGTCTAAATTTGTTTTTAATCACTATGTAATGGCATCAGAGCATCAGAGAATGGCTGTTTTACAGCAACTTTTAACAGTGTATTGGTGTAACATTTGCTGACTATTGAACGGTAAGATCCTCAGATGAGACGACCAATCACAATTGAAGAATGGAAAGACAGTGTCAGTGAAGGTGGTTGTGAATGTGTATAGATGTGTGTTAGTTACAGGATCAGAGAATGACACCAATCCTCTGTCATAGTCCAGATAAACTCTCACCCTCTCAAGATCCTGTTTAACAGGAAAACCAAACCCAGTCAGTCCATACTGATGGTACCATACACTCCAAACATCAGCGTTGAAGAAAACACCTCCCTTCCTCTGGTTTGATGCTGTAGTTACTCCAAGACTCCAGTATGAACTCTCTTTAACCTCCACATCCCAGCAGTGTGTTCCTGAGTTATAACCCTCTGAACCCAGAACACAGAGAAAGTCAAATCTCTCTGGATTATCAGGAAGCAGTTGTTCATCCGAGCTGTATCTCACACTGGTCAGATCATCAGACAGGACAAGACGTGGATTTGCAGTGTTTGGATCCAGAATCACAGGACCTGATGAGACACAATCAACAGCTGCTTTTATTCTGATGTTCATTTAATGATCAACAGTGAACGTCCACATATTATAAATCATGAACACTCATCCTGTTGACCAAACACATCAGACATTTTCCTCTAATCACTGTCAGTGTCAATACTCTTTAGTATTTGGTGTGCCTTAAAAAAATGAAAATTTACTCACCCTCAAGTTGTTCCAAACCTGTATAAATTTCTTCCTTCTTTTGAACACAAAGAAGGATATTTTGAAGAAAGTTTGTAACCAGAATGCTTTGGGGTACCAGTGACTTCCATAGTAGGAAAAAAATACTATGATCAATACTAAGTCAATGGTGCCCAAGAACTGTTCAGTTTCCCATAAAATAAAATCTTCTTCAAAATTTCTTCCTTCGTGTTCAGAAGAAAGAAATGTATACAGGTTTGGAATAACATGAGGGTGAGTAAATGATGAAAGAATTTTCATTTTGGGTGAACTATCCCTTAAGCAGTCATTTTGAACCAGTAATCACTTTTTGGAATTAATTTTTAATGAATTTATTTAAATTATGAATACATTATTATGTAATAATTTGCCCCATTTTTTTTTTAAATATCATAAACTGTATATGACAGGATGATTTATTATGTGTGATTATAGCCTAGCTAAATGATAAAGTAATAACATTAATTAGGCTATAATCCATTAATTAAATCGGTCTAATGTCTAAGTATAATAACTAGGCTATTTGTCTGCCAAGCTCTGATAATGTATGGAATAATATATTAATATATTACTCAATTAAAAAAAAAAACTAACACCATTATGGGTCTATGTAAAATATGACTAAGAGGCTGAATATTAGCTGAACATATACTTGTTTAATTAATGACACTAACCTACATTTTAAAATCAGTATGGCAACATTTTTATTTTAAAGTCTTTACTTGAATATGGCTACATGATTCCTCATTCTGCAATATTCCTATGATTAAATCACTGACAAAGACCCCTCCGCTATGAGCCAATCACAGTAGGCATAGTTAGTAAGCTTGATGATATCATCCATAGCATGGATGGAGACTTAGGAGACCTCTAAGTGGCAAGATAAAATGTTTTGTGAATACGGCCCCACAGCTATTATGATCTTCACTTACTACAAACTGAAATATAGATCCCTTGTGTCATGAAAAACCTGTCCACCCATACATGATTTCCAGCACAGATCTTCTCCAGACTCACTGTTTTGGACGATGTCCTGCATCTTCTTCCAGACTCTGAATGGCAGGTTGCCCAAATAATGTGGCACATGAATCAAAGCTCCAGAAGCCATCTGTGGATCCAGCTGTGAGATCTCAACCCTGGAAGAACATTCAGACATCACACAGCAAAATCACCAGTGTTCAATTAACACGCTGGGTATATACAGTCAAGCCCGATTATATAATAATAATTTTGGACATGCCACTTTTTGTTCAAATGTAAATAAAAGATGAGTAATAATTTTTTTTCCACAATGATGCCTCTTGTACATCGTCTTATTATCTTCTGGGAGACGCCTGTGTCATTTATAATCAAGAAAAAACTTGCTGGTTGAATAAAAGTAACTTTAAGTCAGAATTTGCCAGCGGTATGAATAATTTCGGGCTTGACTGTATACGAGTCTCACCCACAGGTGTACAAACTTACATTAAGGAAAGCTGTGTAGGATCTACACTTCGTAGTGTTGAATATTGAATTGTTCATGCAGTTAATTAAATCAATTAGTTTCAAATAGTGATGACATCTGCTGTTAAATGATACTTTAGATATACAACTGATTTGCTTGATAGCACTAGGTGCTACTTTTGCTTCAGCCACAGCCATTGACTGCTTCTTTTGGTAACAGAGGCAAGTTCCTTAATTGCAAAATTGTCAATGAATTAGTGAAATGGATGCCATTTCTATGGGCTGCATGTCTTGATTCTTGTATTGAGAACAATCAATGCCCGAAGTGTCTTTGAAGTGTATGAGTGAGGCAGAAGAGTGATAGTTCTCAGTGGGGAAGCCAGATATTATGGAGTCTGCATTAGGGATGGGCGGGGCGTGTCCGTCATGAAGATAAAGAAAAATATTTTAAGACTTATGTAAATTAATGTTGATAAATAAAAATATGACATTAAAACAAACATGTCTAGAAACAATAACACTGCTAGCACTGATGCTTCAATGTTATCGATTACAACTTCTGCACTAAAGGATGCGAATGCGCAAGTGAACTTGACCATGCTAGTTTGGCTGCATTTACACTTGGCATTAACAAGTGTAAATGCATTTGTGATTGGAATGTTATCCGATCAACGTGTCCTGGTTTGGAGGTAGTCGAGGACGCATTGTGGTCGGATCTCAGTGTAAAGTAAACGCAATCCAGCCATCGTATCATCGTCATTGAAATCCCTGCCCAGTCTCTCCGCGTGGCTGTCAGAAAATAATGGACAGATGCAGTTTTGACAAGAAATTAAATAACTTTGAACTTTACAATTAATGTCAATCTTTAAAACAGTTTATTTAGACTAACATGATACCTTGTGTGTCATTTTTTATTTTAATTGTGCAACATTATCTAAACGAGGTGATCGTGTATGTTTTTATTGTTTTTAGTTTATTAATCTCCCATTAAAGTCACTGCACGCTATAACCTTAAACCTAGATAATGTGATCAACCTAGTTATTTTTGTATGATCAACTCAATTTTTTTCATTTAAAAAACTTAATTTGCTCTAAGACTTGAGTTTGCTTTGGAAAAAAAAATGGATCTGGCGCCAAGTAGAATAGGGAAGGCGTAGGACATATAGCGTAAGCTTTTTGAAGAATACGGAAAGCGGAAGCACGTGTAAGGCGATCATTTGTGTTTATAAAGCATATACAGTTGTATTTATTTCGAAAATGGCCGATGGTTTCTCTAGATAAGACCCTTATTCCTCGTCTGGTATCGTTTAAAGCCCTTTGAAGCTGCACTAAAACTGTAATTTTGACCTTCAAACATCTGGAGGCCATTGAAGTCCACTATAAGGAGAATAATCCTGGAATGTTTTCATCAAAAACCTTCATTTCTTTTCGACTGAAGAAAGAAAGACATGAACATCTTGGATGACATGGGGGTGAGTAAATTATCAGGAAAATTTAATTTGAAAGCGGACTAATCCTTTAACACTGACAATTTTGATGTGCAGAACTGCAGTGGCTTTGGATCAGAACCAGAGAGACCAGAGACAGGAGCAGATCACTCACCTTTCCATTGAGACTGGAAACTCCTGCAGAACAAACACACCATTTATCATCAAGAACTCAATCAATGAACCAATGATCAACCAATCATCTGAAATCAGACCTTCAGAAAGCAGAGGTCACTGGCTTTCATCATCTCCTCCATGTCTTTGATTGTGTGTGAAAGAGCTGAGATGTGTCTGTTCATCTCCTCCAGCTTCTCCTTCATCATCTGCTTCTTCTGCTCCTCTTCCTCCCTCAGTGCAGTGATTGTAGCTTCTTCTTCATCTCTGAGAAACTGATGAAGCTTCTCAAACTGCTGTTTAATCTGACGCTCTGTGTGCACAGCTTGAGACTGAAATCAAAACATTCACTTTTAACGGTTAGGGGTAAGTTTCTTGTAACACTGTATAGCCTACCTTTCAGCATATAACGATTAGTCCAGACTGAAGGCAAGCTTGATGAACCCAAGTGCAGTTTTTTGAAGTAAAGTGAGCAAACATACCAAGCAACCAGTTGATTTGAACATGAGACGACTTGAACATGAGACTCACAATAACAATACACAACCAAGAAACATGGGGAAGACAATGGCTTAAATACTAGAACTTAGAGAACACATGACTAAGACAACCAATGGGGAAGTGACACAAGGAACAAGGGAACCAATGACAGAACAGAACTGAAAACCACATGACCATAACCAACCAATGAGAACATGACACATAGACTAAGGGAGAACATGAGGAGCAAGGGAAGCATGACACAAACAAGCAACATATATCAAACTACAAAATAAAAGACATGAAATCATAAACATGAACACAAAACCAAAACATACGCGACACAGCACAACCATTACGCACATATGCGAATGAGTATGATTGTGTGTGAATATATTGTGTATCAATAAAGAAATATAATTATGTCAGTATAACATTGTGAATATGTCAAAAGAATCAGTTCTCACCTTGATGTGTTGAATTGTATTCTCAAACTCGCCTCTAATGTTTTCATTGTGTTGAAGTTTCTCTTGTAAAGACTTCAGCACTGTATTGAGCTCCTCCTAGAATTTAAAGTGAAAATCTATAAGACACCAGATCTTTCTGTGATATGATCATGTAGATAATACATAAATGTAAATCTGTCTTACCTTATATGATGAAGCCACTTCACCGATGGGTCTGAATGTGTGATAGGCGTGTTTCCGTGAATCTCTGCACACTACACACACAGGCTGTTTGTCCTCCAGACAGAAGAATTTACATTTCGTACTGTGTAAACTGCAGATCTCCTCAGACCTTGCTGAACGCCTCTCATTTCTCTCCTTTAGGAATGACTTGCTTAAGTTTTTTAACGCAAGATTAATCGGAGGATCATCTCTTGAGGATCTTCTCTTGCAGACAGGACACTCCTGAGTTTCCTTGGTTCTCCAGAACTGTTGAAGACACTCTTTACAGACACTGTGACTACATGATAAAATAACTGGATCCTTGAAGATTTCATGACACATGGAACAAGAAAGATCGTCTTCAGATAGTGAAGCCATTTTCTCTCTTTGAGGTCCAGCAATCTAAACTTTACTTTTCCTTTCTGAATCAAGGTCTCAAAAATGAATAGCCATGAGAATCACAAATATATGCTATCTTTTCAGAAACAAACATAAAAGTCCTTCTTGAAAGTTTTTCCTCTTTGTTCTTCATTGAGCACTGATTTTTTTTATTGCTTTCTTCAAGACAAAGTCAGTATAACAGAAAGGAGAAATAAGAAGTTAACCTCTTCCTGGTAAGTGCTGTAAGACTGTGGTTTCTGATCGTGTGAGTGTGTTTGTGGAATCTTTACCTCACCCTGTCTGCAGTTCCTTTCAGTTTCAAGTCCACCACTATCATCTCTGTTCCACACAATCTCTTGTGTCAATGACTGCAGACCAGCGGTTCTCATGGAGTGTTTTGAGAGACTTATTAAGAAACTCATCATGAGCACCAAAGCAGACTCCTCTGATCTACTGCAGTGAACAGGACAAATAGATCCACAGAGGATGCAATTAAATTTATCATTCACAAAATTCTAACCCACTTGGAAAATAAGGACATTAGTCCTTATTTTTTAAAAGTATTACCTTTTATTGACTGCAGTTAGACATTTAACACTATCATGCCCTCAAAACTCATTACAAAGCTGCATAACCTACTGTGCTGTGTAACTTGATACCGTAAGTTCCTTACTGGCAGATCCCAAGATATTTGCCTTGTTAAAGTCAGTGTAAAGCAATATTAAATATGTGTTCTGAGTTTGTCACACCACAGAAAAATGTGTTATTAACCACCCAGCCAAATCTGATTTAAAAAAAAAAAAAAAAAAAAAAAAAAAAAAGGCAAGTGATTAAAAAAAAGTTATCAGTCTTGAAAAAAATAAACAGTTTTCTCTGCTGTCAAATGTTGGGGGGTTTCTCCGCTGTCAAAGCTGAAACCATGCCCACTCGCGGGAACCTACACTCATTGGTGGGCACGTACTGCTGACGATGGCACCAGTTGTCGGTGCTTCGAAGGATGGGAGGATGAAGGCCAGGGCGGGAGATAGTCGGTTCGGCCCCATTCACCAGTAACAGCGGTTCTTCATTGAATCCCAGTTGTCTCCAATGAAAGTTTGTAAGACTATCCTGTGAAAAATGTTCACTGCAGAGTTGTTCGTGGTGATCCTCAGCTCTCTATCTGTAATGGGTCTGTTCAAGATGAGGATCGAACCCGGGTCTCTTGTGTTCAAAGTTACTGAGGCTCTTTTTATACCCAATCATGTTGCCAATTGACCTAATAAGTTGCAAATTGGTCCTCCAGCTGTTCCTTATATGTACATTTAACTTTTCCGGCCTCTTATGATACCTGTCCCAACTTTTTTGGAATGTGTAGCTCTCATGAAATCCAAAATGAGCCAATATTTGGCATGACATTTCAAAATGTCTCACTTTCAACATTTGATATGTTATCTATATTCTATTGTGAATAAAATATAAGTTTATGAGATTTGTAAATTATTGCATTCCTTTTTTATTCACAATTTGTACAGTGTCCCAACTTTTTTGGAATCGGGTTTGTACTTCAAATAACAGCATTGAAAACTTTGAAATAGGGAAAATAAAAGTGCAATTATATTATCACTTTGTATGAAAAGACTTTGTTCAAAAATAAATAAGATTAATAATTAAATTGAATTAGGATTAAACCCTTTCATGTGTGAGTTTAAATTCAAATGTTCTTGTTTTTTTGTTTTTTTTGAACACGACCGTTATTTTAGAATTTAGAATCGACTGAGCGTGTCCGTCTCTGGCTCAGCGCCATCCAAAGCGCGAAACCACAGTTTGAATCTGGCAGTTAAGTGACGTTTCTGAACGTTATAAATCCCATATGTGGGACCGTACTCTCAGGGGCACAGAAATAAAAATCCTATATGTCGGGACCGGGTGTGCCTCATACGTCCTGAAAAGTGAAGCTGCGGGCTCTTTGATCGCCCCCTGGTGGCTGGATGCAGTACAGATCATAAACCCCGCCCTCTCAATGCAAACGAACGGGAATGAGTCAAACAAAAAAATAAATTACGCTTCAAACAAAACTTTCTGAAAGATGGTTTTGGTCATTTAAGGTAGTTGTTATCACGCTGATACATATTCAATTGTTCGTTTTTGTGATAAGTTTGATTTCAGCTAGCAATTTGATGCTATAGAAGCGGGGCGTGTCGTCATGATTGACAGTTGTGATTGACAGCTTCTCTGAGGACTGTTGGAGCTTTGAGAGGAGATTGAAGATATATCACTAACTATTAATTTTCAATTTCTGTGTTATTTCACACCAACAAAATGAGTTGTTCAGCAGTAAACTGTACTTACGGCCTACAAGATCTGACGGATCATTGAGCTTTTTTCGGTAACGTTAAATGTGGGCTTTATAAGCTAATTAATAAAGGTTATTAGTTAAGATAACACGCCTAACGTTTACCATGTTGGGAAAAAAGCAGGTGATCGTTTTCTGGCAGTTACTAATTATTTTTATGGGTATAAAATAATAGTTAGCAGGACAAAACTAAGATTATAGAGACTAATTAATCATAGAGCACTGTCTACAGCAATCGATCTCCTGTAACGTTAGTTCAACTTTATTTAAAATGGCAGGACCGTTTATGACATTTTAGAGTTGTTTCTAGTGTCATATTATATTGAGTTTATCTACTGAATTGTGTATAATTTATATAGCCTATTTAAAACACATCAATGATGACGCAGTCGTCTGGGTGGAAGTTTGATACCGTGACTCCGCCTCCGGGCTCCACTGACGATTCCTTCTGCGCGTGCCCAGGCTCCAAACTGACGTTTTTGCGTAACATGTCAACGTCCATCGTCGTACGTTTTACATTCAGTTAATTACAATGGAAGGAAGCGCCGTCGCGTCATCCATCTTTTTTTACAGTATATGGTGAGGACGTCAATTCACCATTTGATTTTCTCATGTTTTTTTTTTTTTTTTTTACAAAATGATATTTAAATGAGAAAATATATGGAAGTAAATTAATACCAAATGTTTTTGAAATAAAAAGCATGTTGAATTGCACTAATTGAAAAAAAAAATATGCATTACATTAACTGTTCTTGCATTTTGATGTATTTTTAGGGCTTGCCTATTTATGGGCTGAAATTCAACATGGTCGTATATTTAAGCTGTGAATATTTCAATTCAAAATATTTCACACACATTTTCCTTTATAAATTATTGAATTTTTAATTTCACCTTTCAGATTTCACTTCCAAAATATTCATTCTGTTTAAAAATACAACCTATAAAATTTGACTAGGCAATTTTCATTCCATTTTATTTCGCTTTACAAATTCACTTCCACAAATTCAGTGGTTCAAATTCGGCAGAAAATTCAACATTTCACATCCGGGAACTGCAGGAAAAGCAGTAGAGTACCGATGCATGATCTCCATCTGCTGTTAGTCGTTCTCACCAGCAGGTGTCGCTAGCGGCTGTTTATGAAGACCAAAACAACAGTTAGAAACAGGTCATTCATTTAATAAAACGGATTTACAGAAATAGAGAAAGCGGTAAGTGAATGTGTGATGATTATCAGAGACAGTATAAATGCAGAAAAGCTGATAAAGACACAAAAGTTGCGTTTATGTTTAATTCAGAGTCTTTACGGTTACTTTCCCTGTGTAGGCTACATAAGCAGCTTTCTCTACAGTGAACGAGATTATAACGTTATTGTCCAAAGCTGATGTACAGATCAAACCTTAAATCTGAGGTAGACGTATATTTCTCTGTTGTTTAGTTTCCTTAACTTTATATCGCGGCACTGTGTTGTAATACTAGGGTTTCCCTCATCCGTCACAGGATTCCCCTGCCATCAGGATAAAACGCTGAACATATCTTAATGGACTCGTACAGAGATATAAAAGACCAAACTCACACCTCATTTGTGATGTAAGTTATACTATATATGCTCCAAGAAAGCAGATACTGGCATAAAGTTGGTTTGACGTTGAACGTTTGATATATTCGCAAATTTAGGGACTGTCTCTAAAGTTACGACATTTGGTATTCACGTTTCTACCTTCAATAGCGTTTAAAGAGAATGACTTAGTCACAAAACCAACTGATTGTGTCATATTTGACCTTTACATTAGCATGAGAAAAATGTCCAAAGAATTAATATTTAACATTAAAAAATAATGAATGAATAATCAAGTAAACCCAAGTTGCTTCAGTACAATAAATGTTTATCTTACATTTACTTGATAAAAATCATTAAAGATTTCTGAGCAAAAAAGACTTTACTTGATAAAAGTATGAACTATCAATCAGAGGACAGAAGGCATGAAGTAGATTATGTAAAACAAGGTTTTCAGCAAAGTTTTGGTCATAATGATAAGAAAGAGGAAGTCCATGGCTTATGTAGCATGTCTGATGGGAATCAGTTGTGTAATCAGTGCATTCAGCTGTGTGTCATCATTGCAGTGGATCATGGGAACTGTAGTCCGGGGTGAAGTACAAAAGTTATTGTGGTGCAAGAGTCCATGTGGTAAGCGGGTGACCTCTGGTGGTGAGTATGAACAGAAGTTCATAGACCAGATTTGTGACAATCTGATACCACTTGGAAACCTTTATTTGAAAAACAACTCATTTCAAAACAGATTTACAACACTTCATATTAGTTTCTCTTGCTTGGCTTCCTCCTCCTCATGTTCCTCTTCTTCTTTCATTCCAGTGATGAATCTTAAGAGGGAATCCCATGTCTCTTGCTATTCTGTATGTAATAAAAGAAAATACAGTACACCCAGAAATATCCTCACCATTTACTCATCTTTTACCCTCATGCCATCCAAGATGTATATGACTTTCCTTCTTCAGATGAACACATGGGCAGTATACATAGGGGTACAGTATGCTCTAAAAAAAATAGTCTTCACAGATTCTGAGCTCATACTATATTTACGAATCAACATATTAGCTTGTGCATACATCATACGATGCTGAAAATGTCCCTATCATCAGACAGGTCATCATTTATATAATTATATTTAACCTCATCACATACTTTAAGGACAGTACCAGACAGAGAGAAGTCAGGAACTGACAATTTCCTGTCCTCCCTATTCCTAACAATCATATTACTCTCATTATATTTAATGTCAAAACCGTACTGAGAACTAACCCTCAGTAACTGTTGAAGTCGTCTGCGTACATCAAGTGGCTGATGATAGTGTTACGAACCATACGACCTGTTCCACAACTGTTCAGCAACTTTGATAAATCATCCATATACACATTAAAGATTTTTTTCACTAAGTTTTGCTTTTGAATTAATATTAACATTATAAAATAGCAAGGTTTAAAAATACATTTTGTCAATGTGAAGTATGAAGTACTCACAAAATCTCATGAAAAACAATAACTTTTCTTGTGAATGAATTACACAGAGAAAGCACTGCACTCTCCCTTTGTAATCACAGCAGCTGTCAGTCAGTGCAGCGTAAGATCAATGATTTCAGCACACTTCTGAAAACTCACATTTTATTCAATTAATCTAACTAAAGTGCACAATAAATGTTTAATTTGACGCTTTTATCACACAAAAGTGATGGTTGAATTGAATTTAGCCGAGGAGGAACACTGAGGTAAGTCTTTATTTATTAAAGGTATGTGTATTTAACCGTTCAATCCCAATTAGGCGGCAAAAAGCACTCAGTTCAGTCCTCACACGCTCTATTGAGCAGCGGCTTTACGTCGCTCGTCTTTTTGACGGCGCTGAGAAACAGTGTCTCGGAGAGTGCGCAAATATGATAAATTAGTTACTAATTGCGCTTCAACGGTTTAAAACCACTTTGTTTTTTAAAATGCAATGCTTAAAAACTCATGCAAATGATAAGCTTTCGTGTCTGCGCAGCATAGCAATCTCACATGAGCGTAACCGCGACAGAGACGATAGCCCAAGATCTCTACTGGTTGACAAATTTCTACCTGCTAATCGTGTCTACCAGTTTATTCCCAACCCCTATTCTAATTTAATTTTAATTTGACATTTTAAGCATGTCGTTTAATGGTTAAAGGGTTAGTTCACCTAAAAATGAAAATTCTGTCATTTATTACTCACCCTCATGCCGTTCCACACCCGTAAGACCTTCGTTAATCTTCAGAACACAAATTAAGATATTTTTGTTGAAATCCAATGGCTCAGTGAGGCCTGCATAGCCAGCAATGACATTTCCTCTCTCAAGATCCATAAAGGTACTAAAAACATGAATCAGTGTGTCGAATCATGATTCGGATCGCGTGTCAAACCGCCAAACTGCTGAAATCACGTGACTTTGGCTCTCTGAACCGCTGATTCGATAAGGTGTTGGATCTGGGCCAGAAATAAAATGAAGTGTTGGCCAGATGTGGGCCAGTTCTGCTTCATTTGTTTTGTTCATGGCTGACATGCGGCATTACTGTGGCTTGCTTGTGGCCCAAATATGGAAAACAGGAGCGGACCGCTCAAGTCCCAAAATTCCTACCAAAAGTCGGCCAAAGGAAAGTGTCAAGTTTGCGCCAGATCTGGGACACAGCAATTTTCTGGGATTGCTATAAAGGTGCCATCTGAAGAAGAATTTGCATATGTGAATCAGAAACATTTCCATTCAATAAATGTGCAGATAATATGTGACGCACAAATGCGCCTAACAAATACTGTGGCAAGGTGGCCTGGGTCAACCCATGATTCATACATCCTTACAAACCGCATGGTTGGGATGAGGCTTCAAGCCTGCAGGATGTGCAATGGGTGGCTTCTTGGTGAGTGATGCATTTAAAGTTATGGTTCTATCTAATTGTATTTTATTATTTTTATTATTTATTTATTTGCATTTAATTATTCAACTGCCCTTCAGGAGACCACGGTTATCCACTAAAGACGTGGCTGTTAACCCCCCTCACCAACCCACAAACTGACCGAGAGCGCAGATACAATGATGCCCATTCTCGCACTCGGTCAGTTGTAGAGCGGGCGATTGGGCAGCTGAAATGTCGGTGCCTTGACAGGACTGGGGGGGTGCTGTTATACCGCCCTGACAAGGTGTGCCGCATCGTGCTGGCCTGTGGTGTGCTGCACAATGTTGCACACAGGCATGGCATACCACTTGGTGAGGTGGCAGCACCGCCAGATGACCCCGACCCAGGACCAATGTATGTGCAGCCCAACCAACAAGCCATTCAGACCCGTCAACATGTGATTGCGACAATATAAATGGTAATCAGAGACAAAGTAAATTTTTTGACCAATTCCTTTAATGAGTGGCTTATGTCTGTGAGTGCGTCAATTATATTTTTCAGGTGACTGTTAATTTCTCTGATGCCCATAACGATTTGCTGTTGTGACTCCAGAACAGTATGCGGCCAGACGGACGGGCCTCAGCACTGGGGGGAGATCTGGAAACACCGGAGACACTGGAGATGCCGGACACAATGGGCATTGGCTGCTCAGGAGGGGCAGATTCCGAGTGTCCCAGTGGATGTTCCGGCTGTTGCACCATATGAGTCTAAATAAACACAGGCACGTTAACTGTGATTTGAGTCCGTTCCTTATTAATGGGTACACGCATTTGCCATAAATGCAATGGATACGTAAAATCTCTGGTGTACTTTTGGTCAGCTACATTGCATGCATTTGAAAATTAAATAGGTAAGCTATGTGTACCAAACAAGCAAACAAATGAGTAATTGGTTACCTTCGTGGCAGTCCTGTAGTAAAACTGAGTCTCCCACAACAACAGATACTATTCCAGAGAGTAAAGTGTCACCCATAATAGAGGCAACTCTCTGCTCAAAGGGTGTAAGTTCATCGACCCCTTCACCACTGCCTGTTCTGCCCACACTTTTTCGGTGCACAGCAGTTCTCTGTTAAACTTCCACCTTTACATCAGACCATTTCTTTTTAAGATCATTTACAGTGCGATTTTCAGATCCCACCGCATTGACGGCGTCAGCCAAACTCTCCCACTCATTTTTTTTCCTTTTGTTATTAATTCTGGAAGACAAAGTTCCAAATAAAATATTTTTTCTCGTTTCTACCTCCGATAGTAGCACCTCCAATTCACTTTCTGTAAAATTTTGTTTCTTGCTGCTTGCTTTTGCCAAAGTGGACTCGTTACCATATTAAAATTGATTTAATCAATGGAGGAGACTGGGTGGGGTGTTGTGCTCATGCATGTGAGCTCAATTTTACGTTAATTGGGATGTACAAAGAGAATATGCGTGGGATCCTTCGTATGCAGAGATTCATACATCTGTTTTTTGGGGTGGTTTTTTGCGCGTATGCACATTTACAGCTTTGTCTGTACGCAATATGTTAGTGCAAGTATATAACAATTTAGTTCAAACTTTGACCTGTGGAGAGCAGTAATACACTTAGCAGTGTCTACACTGCTGGAATTCAAATAGAGAAGAAGAGAGCTAGTTCAAGATGAGCATTTATGGTTAAAACGTATACATTTAAATTTTTTTTTTTTTTTTAGAAAATGAGCGATGGTTTCTCTAGATAAGACCCTTATTTCTCGTCTGGGATTGCTGTAAACTGTAATTTTGACCTTCAACCGTTTGGAGGCCAGTGAAGTCCACTATAAGGAGAATAATCCTGGAATGTTTTCATCAAAAACCTTAATTTCTTTTCGACTGAAGAAAGAAATACATGAACATCTTGGATGACATGGGGGTGAGTAAATTATCAAGAAATTTTAAAGGGTTAGTTCACCCAAAAATGAAAATTCTGTCATTTATTACTCACACTTGTGCCGTTTTACACCCATAAGACCTTCGTTGATCTTCGGAACACAAATTAAGATATTTTTGTTTAAATCCGACGGCTCCAATGACATTACCTCTCTCAAGATCCATTAATGTACTAAAAACATATTTAAATCAGTTCATGTGAGTACAGTGGTTCAATATTAATATTATAAAGTGACGAGGATATTTTTGGTGCACCAAAAAAAAACAAAATAACGAATTATTTAGTGATGACCGATTTCAAAACACTGCTTCAGGAAGCTTCAGAGCGTTATGAATCAGCGTGTCGAATCATGATTCGGATCGCGTGTCAAACCGCCAAACTGTTGAAATCATGTGACTTTGGCGCTCCGAACTTCGGATTCGACACGCTGATTCATAACACTCCGAAGCTTCATGAAGCAGTGTTTTGAAATCGGCCATCACTATATAAGTCGTTATTTTGTTTTTTTTTGGCACACCAAAAATATTCTCGTCGCTTTATAATATTAATATTGAACCACTGTACTCACATGAACTGATTTAAATATGTTTTTAGTACCTTTATGGATCTTGAGAGAGGAAATGTCATTGCTGGCTATGCAGGCCTCACGGAGCCATCGGATTTCAACAAAAATATCTTAATTTGCGTTCCGAAGATTAACGAAGGTCTTACGGGTGTGGAACGGCATGAGTGTGAGTAATAAATGACATTATTTTCATTTTTGGGTGAACTAACCCTTTAATTTGAAAGTGAACTAATCCTTTAATAGTTATGAGTGGATCGCGATTAGCGCTTATGAGAAATATAGCCATGTAATTAAAGAGTATAAGGTGTATGTTAGATATTTTATGTTTAAACTGATAAATTGAGCTCCCTCTTACATAAGTTAATGTGAGCTGTTGTAACGGTTTATTTTCAAATCTTCGGCCAACAGAGACGTACAGTATTATTAATATGAGTAAATATGTTTATATGTCTGTCTCCTCAAATGTCTTTATCCAAATGTCTATTTCTTCGATTGTATTGTTACAAAACTGTGTGAAAGAGTATTAAATTATTCATGACTCTAACATGATATGTTTATGCATTACTACTTTCATTGTAAAGAATTACAGCTGGAAAAAAAAAAAAAAAAGTAGTGGTAAAGATGCAGTTTTGTTTCTGGAAAATAATTTGTGTGAAAAAAAAAAAAAAACATTCATGGTAACATGAAAAAGTGCTTGAATTTGACTTTTTGAAATGGCCTGGGAAACCTTAAAAATAGTGATATTCCTGAAAAGATACTTGAAAAGTGCTTGAATTATTGGAAGACGATGTATATATGAAATAAGTGTTTAATTTTCTCAATAACCATAAAATCTTTTAACACAAAATTAACGCTGCAGCCCGTCTGATACAGACCTTGCGTGTGTCTCAATCAGCTCCCTATAGTCAGGTCACTGATCAGGGAATCGGCCGCATTCATTTACATGATATACTGATTGACGATACTGAGTGATGTAAGTAGAATAGGGAAGTTGTAGGACATCCAGCGTAAGCTTTTTAAAGAATATGGAAAGCAGAAGCACGTGCAAGGCGATCATTTGTGTTTATAAAGCATATAAAGGTGTAGCCCTTTGAAGCTACACCTTCATTTCTTTTTGACTGAAGAAAGAAAGACATGAACATCTCGGATGACATGGGGGTGAGTAAATTATCAGGAAAATTTTATTTGAAAGTGGACTTTAATCCTTTAACATTGAAGACTTTACTTGTTATTGATTTAATAACAAATATGTGAAAGATTACTTTTTTAATTTGACTGAACCTTTTAGCAATAATTTTTGTATTGAATGAATTGCATTTAATTTTGATGCTTCTTTTACTTAAACTGATTCTTGAAAGATAACTTTTTTACACATTTTATACCCATGTTTAGGATCAAATGAACTTGTCCACATTTTTATATTGAAACACACTGAGTTTAAATGAGTTTCAATTCGGAATGAACTCTGCTTTATGAACTCAAACAACGTTTTTAACATTTGTGTTTGTATCATATTTGTCACTGTTTGAGTTTTACTAGAAAGATTATCTAATAAAAATTGTAGATTTCTATGCACTTCTGTGATTGTAGACAATGCAGCGTCTGAACAGGACTTTTATTTTGGAGTGACGACATGACGTCATAAGACTGCGCCGCGCTCCTGCATCTGTTGAAGAAAGGTTTGTTTTAAGAATTTAAGCTGTTTAAATCGATGAAGACAGTTCAATGATTAATAGTTGTTGTTGTTTTTTTTCTTTTTTTTTTTTTTCTTACAAGCTATGTGGAATTAGTTTATTTACTATTTAATGTTTATTTATCTAAGTGTAATGAAGGATATTTGTGTGAGTAAAGCTCATCCACTGATGAGAAACAGTAAACCTGCGTCTCATTTCTCTCTATATATCATAAATCAGTTTATCATGAACACGAGTTCAGTCTCTGGCGAGTAATGATGGAGAAACTGAACTTTTCAACTCCGAGTCAATTGAATCAAATACTTTGGTAAATGATTCAGTGAATCACGACACGTGCTGCTCAAACAGTGAACGTGAACGACAACAACAAACACTAACGTGTGATGAAAACTTTTACAAACTGATCATTTTTTCAGCAGTGTAATCATTTCAATATAATTTATAATTCACTAAATACCAAATGTAGATCATTAATGTCTAAATATGAAGTTTATTAATTTACACCGTTAGTTTTTATTTTTTTGTCTATCCAGGTCATTGAAGACTTTTAACTCTGTTAATTATTCTCTTCTTAAAGATGGCGTTTATTAAAGATGAGACTGAAGATATGAAAATTGAGTTTATTAAAGAGGAGACTGAAGACATGAAGATTGAAGAAGCTTTCAGAGTGAAACATGAAGATACTGAGGAACAAACAGGTTGGTTTTATTCTCACAGCTGAACTCAGTCATTTGATCATTATTAAAATGTCCAGCTCTACAGAAATCAATATATTCTCTAAGTATAATCTTACAGAGAATATTACAGAAGTAGCCAAAACAAAATTATTTTCTGCAACATTAAACCTAATATCTTCTTCTGAATAGAGAACAATGGAAAAGATTTTTTTTCTGTTCATGCTCAAAAGTGCAATAAATAAGTCCTAATTGATCCTTCGCCGGGAGTTTGATTGACAAGCGATCTAACCAGTCATAACGCCGAATCTGCCATTTTGTCCAAATAAGCAGTCAGGAGTTAGAAGATTAACCTCGGTGGACTTAAACTTGAAAAATGGTGTGTACTGACGTCTTTCCACGTTTTAAACAACATTCCTTTTCGTGTTCATTCATGTTTATTTGATGCTATAAATTAACTAGTAGGAAGAGATGATCAGTTCACGAGGCGCTACAGCAATCTGTCACGACACATTAAAGAGCCACAAAATGGTATATTGTTCTAATTTCTTAAATTACACAACTTGAAAGCTGGGACTTTGTTTAATATCATAAGTAATCTGCTTTGTCTTGTCTGTCGACGTGTTGTCAGTGTCCTCTTTGCTCCCCGATGTATTTTTCACTCTGTTTCAATTGAAACATTTTACATCAATAACCATTTCATGTGTGTGTGTCATATGGAGGAAAGTCAGCAGGGGAAGTGTGTAAAACATTTTGAAGTATAACAGAGTGAACTGCTAATATTTGATGAAACCAGTGAAAAATATTTACCTTGTCATTTGTGGTACAGGTGTAGGTTAGAAATCAATAAGCAGATTGAGGCTAGAGGTGAAATCGTGTTAAAATTACATATCGTGATTATTGTGACAAAATTATCATGGTTATCATTTACATGTTTTTGTTAAAGTTCTGATACAAACTGAAATAAGTTTAAAAAAAAAAATGTTCAGTCCAAATTCGGATCCAAAGTTTTTGACGTCCACACTGTGTACTGCAGCTGTTCAGATCCAATTTGTGTGTTCAAGCCACTCTTTCGTTTTCTGGAATATCTGCATTGGTTTCGATGGCAATGACATTGCATTGGTAGGCATAAGCCAAAAAACAGCAACAAGAAGGGTTTGCAGTACAGATGTTGTCTTATTTACATCATGACATTGCGCAGCCGCATTGGACTCCTGCATCTTCTGAGGCAGCGGCAGTAGGTATGGGCGGCTTTATTCTGTGCTGTCGTCTCCACCGGTCTCAAAACATTGTCTCCGTTATATTGTCTTGTTCTGCTTGTCCGGCACTTTGCAACAAACACAACCTTGTTTCTGCAGTGACTTTAATCATGTTTCCTATAACAACGCCTGATGTGTACATTTTATGTGGCGTGAGAAAGTCACATAGTCAAACACATTCAAAGCGTCTCTGCCAGGTGCAAGATCAAAAAAATAATCGAACAATACAAAAAAGATCTGCTCATTGTTCTTACTTTTATTTAGAAAAGGTTAAAAGTGGCCACGCACATATTCAAGGGCTTTTAAAATCTTTACTTGAGTGCAGCCCTGGAGTACCTTAACAGGACACTTTGTAGATTTATTTGAAATATCCATTTCTGATCATGAGTCTCTAATAAAGAGCTGATGAGTTGAACCTAGAGCAGGAATGCCCAATCCTGTTCCTGAAGATCTACATACAAGCAGAGTTCAGATCCAACCCTGATTGAACACACCTGCCTGTAATTATCAAGTGCCCCTGAAGATCTTAAAGCCTGATTTATACCCGACGCGTCCACAAGTTCGCTTGGGTGCGCATGACAAAATGGAAGTGTGCATTAAGTGCGCCTGAACCCATTTCGCCTGGGAGTGAGCACAGGAAATTTTTGTAACGCTCCGCATCTGGAGGCGAATCTGGCCGAGCATGTACGTTTCAAAGTTTTTGAGCAAGTTTTTTTAAGTTTGAGTCTAAATTAGTTCCTTACATTTATAAAATGTGCCAACAATACCAGAAATAATCCCTTTTAATGAAAATAAAGTCCAGTATAAACTTCTCGTTCAGTGGGGGAGATGCGCGCAGTAATTCACTGCTTCAGGTGTGCTTGATCAGGGTTGGAAATCTCCAGATCTCCAGGAACAGGACATCTAGTGTTTATTTAAATTACAATTCAACTGCGCTCCGTCTGTTTGACGCGCATGTGCACTAGGGGTGAAACGGTTCTCAGTAAAAAATCAAACGGTACCGTTCTGCACACTCGGTTCGGCACGCATTGCACCGCGGTTCATCTCATATCTGACTACGCATACGCATTTATAATATGGTTTGTAGAAAATAAATAAAACAGATTAACGTTTGTTAGCAGTCATTTACGCCGTCATTACCCGAGTGTTGATAGCGCGCCAGCTACTATACTATTCATAGCATGCGAGCTACTATACTATTATGACTTAATAGTAACTTATTAATTAATAATGATCGATCTTTATTTAATTTATACAGTGAATATCTGAACATACAATATGTCAAAATAAAGAACACAGCATCTGCTTTTAATCATAATATAAACTTTTTATTCTACCTTCATGCAATATTTTTATTAACACTTTAATGTGGGTAAGTTTCATTAAAAATTAGAAACATTTTGAACAAAAAGCTGAGAAAATCAAGCTTTTTTTAAAGACCATGTCCGGATCGGATTCATAGATCACGTCCATCAACCCACCCCCTCCCCCCAAAGCTTGCATGTTATACTTTTGATACCTTCTATATTATTTTGCACCTCTTCATGTGCTCAACATTTCATTCAATAATGTTATAAAGTTTTAATTTTTATGTCGATTAATGTTTGATGATTGCGTGAGTTGGCATGTACTGGATCAAAGCTTTTATCGTTTGTTTCTGCTTCTTCTTCGTCTGTGTTTGGATTCCGCGGTTTGGTACTGATTCGGATGACTGCCAGAAAATTCCGTCAATGGCGGGAAAGTGTGGTGTCATAAATGCTAGAAAATCTCATCAATGGCAGGGAAAGAGTTAGCCACTTTTCCTGGATGATATAGATTTTTGATAGATGTTCTTTTTTTTAATTAAAATGTGTCATAAAATAGAAATTAAGGGTGTATTTGCACTAGGCGATCCGAACTGTGCCAAGCACTTTTGAACCCCCCTGGTTCATTTTACTAGTGTGATCGCTCCGTACCGTGCCCTGGTCCACGTGAAGAGGCGCAGTTGGATTATGCTTGGGTGCGGTACGGATGTATTGAGATCGGTAACGGAGTACGGAAGAGCTTTTCAGTGAATTAATTTGAGTACATTTAGGTCTATAATGGATCCAGTTCTATCCCCATTGATGAACAGTAGTTTGTGGTTAAAGCTGCAAATTCCTCCATCAGTGTCAGCTCTCTTCTAACAAGCTGATGACCTTAACCAAATGTGATAAATAAAGGAGACATATAAAACATGCAGTGGTGAGTCCCTTTGGACCAGGTTTGAAAACCACTGGTGTATTGAGTATAAGATCTATAGACGGGATGGGCAACTCTGGTCCTGGAGGGACACTATTCTGCAGAGTTTAGCTCCATCCCTGATCAAACACACCTGCAAAATTGAACCCAACCCCAAAATTTAACCCTAAGTCTTCAGGACTGCTTGAAAATTACAGGTAGGTAGGTTGATTAGGGATGAAACTTTACTCTGCAAAACAGTGGTCCTCCAGGACAAAGTTGCCCATCCCTGATCCATAGGATAGGATAGGATTGGGTATAGATCATACATGTTGTTGGTTTTGATGCATTAAATGTCTAAATTGTTTTGTGTCTGTTTTTGCCCTAGACCTAATGGCACTGAAAGAGGCGAGTCATGAACTTAATGAAAGGAAAGAAGAGAAAAAACATTATGATAAACATCACGATTTCATGACTGGGGAAAGAGCGACACAGGCTAAAAAGTCCTCCTTACAAAAAA
Source organism: Ctenopharyngodon idella (assembly GCF_019924925.1). Taxonomy (NCBI): domain Eukaryota; kingdom Metazoa; phylum Chordata; class Actinopteri; order Cypriniformes; family Xenocyprididae; genus Ctenopharyngodon; species Ctenopharyngodon idella. Next base: position 52,246,512 of record NC_067222.1, read on the forward strand.
GAGCTCAAAAGACTGGAAATAAAAGTTATTTCATCTGCCAACAGTGTGGAAAGAGTTTTGATCAACATAGAAACCTTCAAGTCCACTTGAAAGTTCACGCTAGAGAGAGCCCCATCACTTGCCAACAGTGTGGAAAGAGTTTCACACTTAAAGAAAACCTTCAAGTCCACTTGAGAATTCATACTGGAGAAAAGCCTTACACCTGTCAACAGTGTGGAAAGAGTTTCACTGTAAAAGTAAACCTTAAAGACCACATGAGAATTCACACTGGAGAGAAACCTTTTACCTGCCAGCAATGTGGACAGAGTTTCACTGTAAAAGGAAACCTTAAAGACCACATGAGAATTCACACTGGAGAGAAACCTTTCACCTGCCAACAATGTGGACAGAGTTTCACACATAAAGGAAGCCTTATAGTCCACATGAGAATTCACACTGGAGAGAAGGCTTACACCTGTCAACAGTGTGGAAAGAGTTTCGCACATAAAGGAAGCCTTATAGTCCACATGAGAATTCATACTGGAGAAAAGCCTTACACCTGTAAACAATGTGGACAGAGTTTCAGTCAGAAGGGAAGCCTTACAGCCCACATGAGAATTCACACTGGAGAGAGCCCATTCACGTGTAAACAGTGTGGACAGAGTTTCAGTAGAAAAGGAAAACTTGAAATCCACATGAGAACTCACACTGGAGAAAAGCCTTATACCTGCCAAGAGTGTGGAAAGAGTTTCAATGAGAAAGGAAACCTTATAGTCCACATGAGAATTCATACTGGAGAGAAACCTTTCTCCTGCCATCAATGTGGAAAGAGTTTCAGATTTAAAGGTAACCTTAAGGGCCACATGAGAACTCACACTGGAGAAAAGCCTTAACACCTGTACTGTGCGGGAATGGCTTCACACAGGAACAAAGCCTTAGGGAACACATGAATATTCACACTGGAGAGAAGCCATTCACATGTGATCAGTGTAGAAAGAGTTTCAGACATAAACTGACCCTTTATTCCCACATGAAAATTCACACTGGAGAGAAGCGTTTTACATGTGGTCAGTGTGGAAAGAGTTTAAGATTTAAAGGTAACTTTAGGGGCCACATGAGGATTCACTCGAAAGAGAACGGTTTTAGAAGTTGTCACTGTGGAAAGAGCAGAGCTGTAAACAGTACCTGAAAACAATACTTGAATAAAAGTACAGACACCTTACATCAAAAATGACTCTTTTACAAGTTACAAGTCACCGATTCTAATACAACTTGAGTAAAGGTCTTTAGAGTATCTGATTTTAATAGTACTGAAGTATTTTACTCATGCTGAATGTAGGCTCAAAGATCTACTAGTCCTCGACAATTGAGAGACATTCCAGTGAAATTAAGAAACAATTGATTTGATTGATGAGAAATCATGTTTATATTCTAAAACCAAAATAAAACGTAACACCTCAATATTGCAATAAATCAAGGTTGACACAACAGCCTCTCAAAAGTCTACAAGTCTCAGTTAAGCTCAAGTACACAAAAAGGCCACAAGTAAACCAATATCTTTCATAAAGGTCTTGTCAATATAGTTGGTGCAGTCATGACCTCATCTCATATATGAAACACCTGCGATTCAGCAACTACCTGCTAATGCACTCACATTCATTTGAAGTAGCCTTGTTTACAAGTTTTGGTGAGTAAAGTCAAAATGCACAAGATATACAGTGGTGTGGAAAAAGTGCTTGCCCCCTACCTGATTTTTTTTTTTTTTGCATGTTTGTCACTTTAATGTTTCAGATCATCAAACAAATTTAAATATGAATCAAAGATAACACAAGTAAACACATGCAGTTTTTAAATGAAGGTTTTTATTATGAAGGGAAAACAAAATCCAAACCCACATGGCCCTGTGTGAAAAAGTGCTTGCCCCCTAAACCTAATAACTGGTTGGGCCACCCTTAGCAGCAACAACTACATTCAAGCGTTTGCGATAACTTGCAGTGAATCTGTTACAGCGCTGTGGAGGAATTTTGGCCCACTCATCTTTGCAGAATTGTTGTAATTCAGCCACATTGGAGGGTTTGAGTGTGAATAGGATTGAGGTCAGGACTTTGACTAGGCCACTCCAAAGTCTTCATTTTGTTTTTCTTCAGCCATTCAGAGATGGACTTGCTGGTGTATTTTGGATGATTGTCCTGCTGCAGAACCCAAGTTCACTTCAGCTTGAGGTCACGAACAGATGGCCAGACACTGTCCTTCAGGATTTTTTGGTAGACAGCAGAATTCATGGTTCCATTTATCACAGCAAGTCTTCCAGGTCCTGAAGCAGCAAAACAGACCCAGACCATCACACTACCACCACTATATTTTACTGTTGGTATGATGTTCTTTTTGTGAAATGCTGTGTTACTTTTACGGCAGATGTAATGGGACACACACCTTCCAAAAAGTTCAACTTTTGTCTCATCAGTCCACAGAGTACTCTCCCAAAAGTCTCGGGGATCATCAAGATATTTTCTGGCAAAACTGAGACGAGCCTTTATGTTCTTTTTGCTCAGCAGCGGTTTTCGTTTTGGAACTCTGCCATGCAGGCCATTTTTGCCCAGTCTCTTTCTTATGGTGGAGTCATGAACACTGACCTTAACTGAGGCAAGTGAGGCCTGCAGTTCTTTGGATGTTGTTGTGAGGTCTTTTGTGACCTCTTGGATGAGTCCTCGCTGCGCTTTTGGGGTAATTTTGGTCAGCCGGCCACTCCTGGAAAGGTTCACCACTGTTCCATGTTTTCGCCATTTTGTGGATAATGGCTCTCACTGTGGTTCGCTGGAGTCCCAAAGCTTTAGAAATGGCTTTATAACCTTTTCCAGACTGATAGATCTCAATTACTTTCTCATTTGTTCCTGAATTTCTTTGGATCTCAACATGATGTGTAGCTTTTGAGGATCTTTTGGTCTACTTCACTTTGTCAGGCAGGTCCTATTTAAGTGATTTCTTGATTGCGAACAGGTGTGTCAGTAATCAGGCCTGGTTGTAACTAGAGAAACTGAACTCAGGTGTGATAAACCACAGTTATGTTTTAACAGCGGGGGGCAAGCACGTTTGTCACACAGGGCCATGTGGGTTTGGATTTTGTTTTCCCTTCATAATAAAAACCTTCATTTAAAAACTTCATGTTGTGTTATCTTTGATTCATATTTAAATTTGTTTGATGATCTGAAACATTAAAGTGTGACAAACATGCAAAAAAAAAAAAAAAAAAAATCAGGAAGGGGGCAAGCACTTTTTCACACCACTGTAGTACCTTCAATGCCTTTAGATCAGGGGTGGGGAACATTGATCCTGGAGGGCGACTGTCCTGAAGTGTTTAGCTCCAACCCTAATTAAACACACCTGAAGCTAATCAAGGTCTTCAGGTTTACTAAAGTTACAGGCAGGTAAATAGGGTTGGGAACCAAGAACCGGTTCTCATCAGGAATTTTTAAAAGAAACCTATCTTACTGAGGACATTGCATAGACTTCCATTGATTTTATATCAGGTCAATGATATTTTCTATCACCTAACCCAACCCCTACTCCTAAACCTACCCATCACAGAAACATGTAACCATCACTAGATTAAAATAAAAACATATTTTGGCCACTTTATAAGCCTTTTAAAATAGTGAGGATCAGTCAATGTCCTCACTTGTGGGTTGTGAAAGTATTCCACAAAAAAAGTGAGTGGCTTGGGCCCTAATGAAATTCATGTGGGCAGTTGGCATGGGGCCATTACGGAACCCATGGACAATCCCATATAAAGGCCACACATGGGCCCCACATAAAAGTATTGTATGGGTTAAAGCTGGGACCAAGATAGGTCTTGTGCATGCTTTCCACTTGGGGCCCACCCAGTGGCAGGTGCAATCCTGCATGAAATCCATCTGGGCAATTAACATGGGGCCGTTATGGAACCCGTGGACAATCCTACATGGGGCCCATTTTTCAGCCCATTTCATACCCATATAGGCCCCACATACAAATGTAGGCTGGGGTTATGTTATCATTGCAAACCATCTGATACATTAATTAATCCATTTAATAACACTAAACTGAGCATTAAATAAATTACCGTTTTGCAGCTGAGATCCTTTCTCTCGAACATGAAATGTCAACTGCAGGATTCTCCTCAGGATTTAACCGCTCATTTTTAGGCGACTGAATTCCTTAATCCCAGTAGTGGCCCACCTGTGACAAAACGAACTCAGGCCGAAAACAGATAACGAGCTTTCAGTCAAGACTGGCCCAGATAGAAAAATCCGTCTGTCAGCCGTACAGTCTACATGACTCTGGCCCATTATCTTTTCACAGACTCTGACAATAAGTCGATGTTGGCGCATTTCAACCTGAAACGGCCCAAAGGTGCTTGCTATTTGGGGGCCCGCCTATTACGAAATGAACTTGGCTGAAAGATCTATACAGAATATATGGACCTGCCGCAAGTACATCTATTTCAGCCGAGACCGTTTCAAAACACTGCTTCATGGAGCTTCGATGCTTTACGAATCGTTTGTTTCGAATGAGAGCTTCGGAGTGCGTATCAAACTGCCAAAGTCAAACGCTTATGACGTAACAAAGCCTTGTTTACTGAAATCATGTGGATTTGGCACTCCGAACCACTAATTCGAAACAAAAGATTCGTAAAGCTTCGGAGCTTCATGAAGCAGTGTTTTGAAATCATCCATCACTAAATATTGTTGAATAAAGTTTTTTTTTTTTTTTTTTTTTGGTGCACAAAAAGAATTCTCATCGCTTTATAATACTAAGGTTTGAAAGCTGTAAATCTCTACATTTATATTAAGTTGCCATGAGTTTGCCTACTCATACAAGATACCTCTGAACAAGTCGACCATGACCTTCAGTCTTTAAAACTCTGAAGAGGAGAGATCCGAGCCTTGTGTTTTAACCTGAGTTCTGGATGCTGTGGCCTGTACTTGTTGAAGAACTTCTATTCTGGTCTTTTCCTGAACTGTCACTTCATTTCTATCAAGCACTTAAGAAGCCTTCTGTAGTACACAAACACACAAGAACATTGTTTCACTGCTGATTGGCTCCTTCCTAAATAAAACTAAATAAAAAGGCAGGACATTATTACGTACAGCATTACAGCCCACAAGCAAAGCACTTACTACAGATTAACAGTACAGCAGTACATTACAGCAGTACATTAAAAATACTTAAACTGGTTTAGATTACATGATTTGTATTACCTGTATTTATTAGGAGTGTAACTATGCTCTGGTCACGATACAGTACGTATCTCGATACTGAGTTCACAATACGATACGTATCACGATATTTTGAACAAAATGAAACTGAAATTCAAATGAGATTTATTTAAAAAACATTAACAAATTTCAATAACTTTCTTTGTTGTACATACAAGATCACATTTCAAGGTTTAATAAAAACCTTCTGTATTCAAATTAACAGCTGAATAGGTCTCTGTCACTGAAAAAAAAAGTTAAATTTAACACAAACTTAGAATTAAGAATCCTAAGGGACCGTTCACATATCTAAAAACGCATAGAAGGCGCAGACGCACCACTTCTCCTTCTTTCCAAAGCACCTGCGCTCCCGTGGCATCGGTCGTTGCTATGCAACCATGAACTGCACTACAAAAATTGATAAATTGATTTCTAGCCCTTGCATTAGCTTTACTACTAGATATATTTATGGAGATAAGATATAAAAACTACCCTGTACAGCTATGATCAGCTGTTCAGCTGAGTTTTTGATGTTTTGTTATGGAAAGGCCATAGCTGATCGGTTGGTTCTTGTCACATGGCCTGCGGTGCACTTGCGGCATTCTGAAAAGTTGATAACTTTTCATCTCGATGCGCCTGGAAAACGCACCGCATGCGCGTCACGATCCCGTTGCTTCCATTATGAGCGCGCCTGCCGCGTGGCTACATTTGAAATAACTGACTTGCACGTGGAAAAGACGCAATATGTGAACGCCCCTAAGACAGAACTTCTTAAAGCAAAGCATCGCAAGCTTCTTTTGCTTTTGTGAGCACAGCTGTTGCTGTGGCACTGCGATGAAAAAAAGCCACGACTTTTCTCACGCGACCAAGCAAGAAACTGATGCAAGAAATGTTTAAACCTGCTTGTAAGATTCGATGTGTGCGCGAAACACTTACTGAACTAGAGAGCTGATTGAGACACACCCTTAATATGCTGTGACAACCCGGCTTCTCTCACTGCCACCTCCATGTTGCAGAGTAGGTCACGTCGGCAGCTCAACCAATAAGATTAGACCGCCGTCATATCGTAAAAGTATCGACATCACTCTACGATACGTAACATTTTTGCATCGTGAAATATAGTACTGCGATATTTTGTTACACCCCTAGTATTTATGTTCTTCACTTGGATCCAGTATATGGTAGTAGTGCACCACCAACAGTACATCCAGGAGTTCATTCAGCCTGTTGCACACCTCCAGCATCTGAAGAAATCTGTTGCCGATCGGTCTGATCATGCTCTTGGGAGGGAGATGGAGCAGACTCTGAAACTCTGAAAAATCTCCTTCTGTTTTGGTGACTTCTTAATAACATAATATACATCAGAGCAGAAATCTTCAACTTCTGAGCTGAATGGGCTCATGAGCGCATTGGCAGCATTGGAAACCATATGGCGGTGTCTCCAGATATGACTAGGAGGTAAGGGTTCTCCTTCCTAGCTTGCATCTTAAGTCCAGTCTTCTTTCCCCTCATGACTGCACAATTGTCCAATAGAATACTGGTGACTTGTTTCCACTCAAGACCATACGACTGCAGGACATCTTATAGTTCCACCGTAAGTGCTGAGGCATTTGCAATATTAAATTTCCTGCTTGCCAGATGTTGGGTAGTTACTCTGGTCGTATCTTCATCAAAAAATTGAACAACGACACTGAGAATTTTGTCCATTCTCTGGCTAGAGGCTTCATCAATATTCAGTGAAAACATGCAGTTTTTGAGCTTCTCAGACAGATGTCTCTTAAACGCTGGTGCTATGCCATGTGTATTTATGTAACTGGCATGTTGATTTGAAACAGACAGTTTTGTTAACGCCTTTTTGTCTTCCGCAATTTTTTTACACAGATTTACCAGTGGTTGAGATATCGTGAAAGATAAGTTGTGTTCTGCAATGAACGTGCACACGCGTATTTTCAAATCACAAACACGGTCAGTCATTGACACCGGTACGCCAGCTGTGGTTGTTGCTCCCGGTAATTTTGTTGTGTGTTGGAGAGCGTGGACAGCTGCTCTATGACCGGGGTCTAATTCTTGATGTGATTGCACTTTTTTACAGTTAGATGCATAAATTAGCTTTCTCGAGCACAGAATGCAGAAGCAAGCACCTGGTTCTTTTGACTTTTTCTACCAGCTACCAAAAGGCTTGCAGTCTCTTACTACCCGCCCCATTCTACTTCTGATGTAAGTAATGTTAGTTTGGTTAAGAGTGAAAGCTGTATTCCTCTCAAACCATTGGTAGGTGAACTCATGAACTGAACGTGATATCAAGATTTTGATATCAATTTATTGTATTTTTTTCCGCACCCAAACGCCGCACGCTGGAGATCCGGCACGGTGCCAGAAAACTTTAAGCCCTGTGGGTATAGTGAGAAGACGGGGGGGATTTAGCCTCCTAGAACCTCCCAAGAAATGCACAACGAGGCTGTTTCGTCCCACCGACTGGCCAGCAATAGGTGTGTGAAACGCTGCTATAGCTGCCACGTACACCTTGAGCGTGGAAGGAGTGAGGCCCTTGTCCAGACACTTCTGGAGAAATGACAATATCGGGGATATGTCACACTCAACAGGGTCTTCGTTTCAAGCTGCACACCAGTCGACGAAGACTGACCATTTCTGGGCATAGAGGCGTCTAGTAGACGGGGCTCTCGTCTAAGAAATGGTATTCAGCAGGTTTACAGGCTCCCATCGAGGGACCACAGGTGCAGAGCCCAGATCTCTGGCTGGGGGTGCCAGATCGTCCTGTTCGCCTGAGAGAGGAGGTCCCGTCACAGGGGGATCAGCCACGGGGCTTTTGTCGAAAGCCTGAACAGCTCTGAGGACCAAGATTGGTTCCTCCAGAGTGGGGCCACCAGGAGGACTCTGTGTTTGTCTTCCCTGATTCGTCTGATGACCTGAGGGATCCGAGTGATCGGGGGAAAAGCATAAAGGAGGAGGCTGGGCCAGTCATGGGCCTGCGCATCTCTGTCCTTCGAAAAGAAGACTGGGGAATGAGAGTTGTCTTCTGATTCCGAGAATCGTCTGGGGGTGGAGCGTCCACTCGAGGGGACATTGCTCCGAGATAGCATGTCTGCTCCCAGATTCAGTTTGCCCAGTATGTGCGATGCTCTTAGCAATTGCAGTCTGGGCAGGGCCCATTCCAAGAGCTGCTTTGCCAGCGCACAAAGGCATCTGGATGAAGGCCCGCCCTGGCGATTTATGTAGTACTGCAGAGGCCACATTCGCAAGAGGTCGAGCTGCAAAACCGGGGAGGTGGAAGCCATCAGCCCTAGCATCCTCTGGAAAAACTTCAGAGGGAGAGGGGGACTGAAGCCGTGAGCTGCTGAATGGCCAGAACGCGCTCTGGTGAGTCCATTGCCCTCATTTGGGCTGAGTCGAAAACTGCACCCAGGAACGAGATACGTTGGCTGGGGAGCAGTGAGCTCTTGGCAAAATTGACCCTGAGTCCTAGGCACTCCAAGTGGCTGAGGAGCATGGATCTGTGGTGTGCTAGCTCGTCCTGCAGCTGGGCCAATATGAGCCAGTCGTCAAGGTAATTCAAGACATGGATCCCCATCTGTCTCAGAGTGGAAAGTGCCGTATCCATGCACTTCGTAAAAGTGCGAGGAGCTAGGGACAGCCCGAAGGGAAGGACTGTATATTGGTAAGCCATTCCCTCAAATGCGAATCTCAAGAATCGTCTGTGACGGGGGGAAATCTGGATGTGAAAGTACATGTCTTTCAGGTCCAGTGAGAAGGACCAGTCCCCGGGGCAAATCTGCGCGAGGATCTGATTCAACGTTAACATCCTGAACTTCCATATCATGAGGGAGCGTTTCAGGAGTCTGAGGTCTAGGATGGGTCTGAGACCACCATCCTTCTTGGGGACAAGAAATATCGGCTGTAAAAACCGTGTTTGCTCTCTGAGAGAGGGACTCCCTCTATGGGTCCCTTTCCCAACAGAGCCATCACTTCGGTGCGAAGGACATGAGCGTCGTCCGTTTTTACCAGAGTGGGAACCACTCCGCTGAAGCGCGGCGGTCTTCAGGCGAACAGCAAGTAACCTCGATTTATTATCCCCAACACCCAGCTTGACACTCCGGGGATGGCCTGCCAAGCCTCGGCCCGCGTGACGAGGGATTGGATTAAGTCAGTTGACAGGCCGCTGTGTTGGGGCCTGTGCACTGATGCAGAGAGCATGTGTCATGAGCATAGCTGAGCATAAATGGGCATTGAGCTCGCTCTCTCAGTGAGAGCATTCATCCTCAATGAATGTGGCTTGCAAGGGCGGGGCTGGCAAGCGATGCGTTGAGAGGCTCGGCCTTCAGGAAAAATATGCTCTCGCGCCCTCATTGCGGGAATGCTCATTCTCAATGAACGCGGCAACCTGCAAGCGACGCTCTGAGAGACTCAGCAAACACAGCAGAAATATGCTCCTTCAGATTGAATATATATCATGAGTCCCACCTGGGTCAGGGGAGAGCGTCATGTCATATTCAGCTGAGCAGTGTCAGAAGTGAGACCGCTCTTCCTCAATGAACGCGGCTTGCGGGGGTGGTGCCAGCAAGCAACGCGTACAGAGATCCAGCATAATAAACAGAGAGCATATGTCATGTTTAACTGAGCATAAGTGAGCATTGAGCTCGCTCTTTCAGTGACCGGGGGGGGTGCGCCTGTGCGTGCCTCAAAAGAGAACTTACAATGACTTACAAAAATACATATAAGCTACAAGTGTATGCACTACTTGCTTTATGCAAGCACTATATGATAAATCACTATACAGGATTTACCCTATTATACTTTATCGACACAAATTGATAGGTGAAACAACAAACAGCCACCCACAAATAGTCTATACACAAAACATCAGGCTGTCTTTGAGTTCACATGAACAACGGTTAAAGTTACTCGTCGGGCTACAGAAGAATACCATAATTCCTCCGTTCAATTAGGCCTAAGACATCGAGAGTCACGCAGACCTATAACAACCCAGCCACAACACATATATTGCAAATAACATGCCTTACCTTAACACAGAATTGACCACAATTCCAATGTTTATAATTTTTTCTATGAATCTTTGAGTTAACGTACTAAACATGAGTGGAATTTGCACCACAGCGCCCCCACAACTTGATGCTCATGACAAGAATAGCATGTATAGTTATCTTTATTGAAGTGAATTAGGTTTAAATCACCGTCACGCATGAATGAATATTTTTGAAATTTTACACATAATAATCCACGTTCACATTACACAAAACTGAAATTGCACGTCAAAATAACACATTGTCAATATTTTTTGAGACCCCCAAAATTTCACAAATCACGTTTTCAGGGGAGCCCATGTCTTATTAAGGGGAGCCGAGCTCCCTCTAGCTCCCCCGTAGTTCGCACCCTGCTCTTGCGCCCTCATTGTGAGAACGCTTATTCTCAATGAACGCGGCTTGCGGGACCAAACCGGCAAGTGACGCGTTGAGAAACTCAGCAAACATGGCAGAAATGCGCTTTATCAAACTGAATATATATAACATGGGTCTCACCCGAGTCGGGGAACAGCGTCATGTCATATTTCTCAATGAACGCGGCTCAATGAATGCGGGACTGGCAAGCAACGCACTGAGAGATTCGGCATTACGACAAACGCCAGAGAAATGTACTCTATCAGACTGAATAAGTATCATGAGTCTCACCTAAGTCAGGGGAGAGCATCATGTCAAATTCAGCTGAGAGTCAGAATAAGCTCGCTCTCGTGCTCTTGTAATGAGAGCACTCGTCTACGACGAACGCGGTTTGCGGGGCCGGACCCAGCAAATGACGCGTTCAGAGGCACGGCATTTTGAAACAAATGCCAGCGAGAATACACATAGAAAAATAAGCTCTGTATACTCACCTGACGGAAGACAGCAGGGGATGAGCTGAAACGGGTGCTCTCAGATGCTGAAGGCGGCTCATAAGCGGTACGGTGAACAGCTGCCAGAGAGCGACGATCCGCAGAGCGATCGCCGTGAAAACGGCGGGGAGACTACTCTTTTAAGCGGTTAAAACTGCAGGAAATAGCTCTTTAAATCGCTCGCAAGACGGCGGTAGGGGAAGCACTGAGAAACCGGAAGCGGCCAAGCAGGCGGCTCAAGAGCGGCACTCGAGAGTGGGCAGTCAAAAAAGCAGCAGACAGATCCAGTAAGATGAATACTGATGATTGTGAAGTTGCTCGTGCCAGTCTCAGGGCTTCAGTGACTGAGAGCAGGGCAGTCTCAGTCGAGTGGCCACTCTTGAAGCCAGACTGGTTGTTGTCAAGGAGGTTGTTCTGTGTGAGATAAGTAGACAGTTTTAAAAAGTCCAGAAGCGACTGACTGTCCCTCGACCTCTTGTGAGGTTGCTGGCTGCTCCTGGCTTCTTCTGAAGAGATAGAGGCTGGTGTGCTGACCGAGCCACCTGAGGTGGCAGTCAGGTTTGCTGCAACAACCAGAGGCAGACTAATTGAGTGCTGCCCCTGGAGTGCAGCATCCATTGCACTGTACCACTGACAAAACAAAACCATAAAGAGTGACACACTGGCACTTCAATAACATGGATTAAGAAGACTACCCAAATCTGGCAATACAAGATTACAAGGCATTACATACAGGCAATACAAACACTCAAAATCAATAACACTCACTCCCATCCACATTTGGAGGAGTTGCGCCTCCCAGTAAAAAGGTTCTTATTGGCCGTCCGCCATTCAATCAATGCCCGAATTTCCTCAGCAGTCCCTTGATGAAATATATTGCTTACATGTTAGATTTAATGAACAATAATACAACTTTAAAAGAAGTTGGCACTAGTACAACTGTAGTAGCATGTGTGTTAAGTTGGAGTGTGTGGTGGGTTGATACGTCAGGTAATCACGTAATTATATATTAGTCACAGGTGAGATCTCAGTTTCCTCGTGGCATTGCACTGATGTGAACTGTTTGTGTGGGTCATGTATCTTCACTCGTTCACTTTTAAAGTCTTTTAGATTATACATTTAGAATATAGGTGTTTGTGGGGAAATTAATCAAATTCGTATTTGGATTAATGTGATTGTTTCATGTAATTTTAGATTAGTCGTGTGCGTCCAGGCATTGTTAGTGAGTATGTAAGTGTTGTGTGCATGAGAGGTAACTTTTCTTTTGCCTTATATGTATATTCTAAAATGTTTGAGGGAAGAAAAGCGGGAGGGAGAAGCAGAAGAAAAATGTTTATTTGTCGTTTTGCATAAGTTGCCAGCTGCGGCTTAGGGGAGAGTGGGGTAAGGTGAGCCAGTGGGGTAAGATGAGCCCCCCCCAACCTTTTAACAAAACAGATGTAATGGCTGTTTCATCAAAGAAAATTTGTCCAGGTCTAAAACTATTTGTGATGCATATTGGTGATTTAGCAACGTATAAAACCATGCAAGTCATTTAGCTAAATATTATTCTGAATTGGTAAGCTAGCTAGCTTTTCCTAAAATGGCAGCTATGGGGCAAAGTGAGCCAAATGCTGTGGGGTAAATTGAGCCAGCGTTTTAACTTACCCCACGATAAGGCAATGAATTTAAGTTAAATCTGAAGTATAATCTGGTGTCATTGAAATGTAATATTACACAACTGGTTTAGTTTATCTTTATTTTTGAGTTTATTTGATAGGAATAGTGTACAAGTACACCAAATCCTTCTCTGATACGAACCAGAGGATGTTTAATCATATATATCTTTCCACCTGTAGTCTCTAATGGCCTAACATGGTCGACATTGCAGAAAAACTACCATGTCAAGAACCTTTTGACTAAAATGTTTAGTTTCAGTGACATTTATTCATTCTTATGTAGATCAACATATTGTTTCAGAAATGCAAACAATTAAAGATACTGAAATTTCAACTTCATTTAGTTGGTTTTATGTTGTTAAATTTAGCTTTAAAAAAGAAATATTTGTAAAATATTTTTAGGAAGAATATTTGTAAAAGGAAATTTGATTATTAAATTAGTTTTTAAAATAGGTACATTATCTTTAAAATTTCGCATGGGTTTAATTCAGATTTAGTTAGATCGTCAGTTTACACCCACCTACTGACTCGGATCAACTTACCCCTAACCTGGGTAAATTGAGCCAGAGGAACACTTTTTTATAAGAAGCCATATTTTTTGAACCCTTTGTCATAGATGTATTCTGATCATTTAAAATGATAGGAAGCTTCCTGAAATTACTTAAAATACTTTCATTGTACTTTTGCCTCATTTTCCCTTATCTTGAGGACCACATAAGTAAAAAGTGGCTCTTCTTACCCCACTCTCCACCTATATACCTGTTCCAGTTTTGGGACGTCGGAGTGTTGCTTGCGCACTGTTGCTTTGAACGCCTTCAGTTCACTATTGTTTGTACATCGCTTGCCTTGGAGACGCAAGACCGTTGCCTCTTGTTCCGCTGCCATCTGGTGGTCATTTGAGCCAGTACATTGTTAATTTGTGTTGTTTATCTTTTGTGTGTGTGTGTATTTGAGCTGGATTGAAGTTTATTTTTTGTTGTTGTTGCTTGGTTTGTTTATTGTATTTTATTTATTTGTATTATTTGGTTTTGTTGTAAGTTAATTTGGTGTTTTTTTTTAATTTTGTTATTGGGGTTGATTGGATATTATTTCTTTGTCATACTTTACATTTATATAGCTCAGTTAAAGGGGGTAGGCATACTAGTGTTTCTTTCGTAAAGACAACTTTGTACTTATTCAAACAACAAGAAATGTATTTACCGTTGCAAGACGTTCAGCTGCTCTGCTGTGGAACTTCAGTTCGCTGCACTCAGGGCACGGAGTTAAGAGGTTTGACTGACAGTTTGAGCGGATCCAAAAAGATTTTGTCACAAGTTCTTTTTAATACCTTTAATACACCTCCAAAAAAGGGCACTTTGAAATGTGTAAGGACAAAAAGGGCATGTGCTCTGCACAGGTTGAGCCCTACCTGTCCACGTGTCTGCTCAGTGATGACTGGCGAGCTTATAGAAGACTTGCTTTATTCATTATTAGGTCAATCACAGTCATTTCTTTGTGCATCCACAAATGGGAGCTCATATGCAACATACAGAACATGCATGAAGAACCTACAAAAGTGAAATATACCATTACAGGGGTAACACGACTCTGAGATAATAACTTGCCTTTATTGAGTGGCATTATTGGAGGGGGAAGCTACAACCTAAAGGTGTCCTTGGCTGTCTGCTTTCAAGACATTGCTGCTGCATACAGGATATAATAAAATGAACTCAATATTATTATTTTTTTATGAGTAAACCTGCTGCTAAAGATTAAAACAACACATACTGCATCAGTAAACACGCAAACCTTAGCTACAAGGACAAGTACTACATAGTTACCGTGTAAATACCATTAGTAACTTCAGTAAATTGTCTTACTAATTACCACACATAAGTGCCTGTAAGTACTACATAGTTACTGTGTACATACCATTAGTAAGTAAAGTGTCTTACAAGTTACCATAAATAAGTGCCTGTTATTACCCACACTTGTCTGTAAGTACAAAATAGTTTCCATGTACATACCATTAGTAAGTACAGTAATGTGTCAGCATATACGAACACTATAAGTGCCTGTTATTACCCAACACTTGTCTATAGGTACAAAGTAGTTACCATGTATGTATCATTGGAAAGTACAACAGTGTTTCTTATTAGTTTCCATGTCAGGTGAGTACCTTGTTTTACCACTCTTTTACCTGTATGTACAATATAATTACTATATATGTACCAGGAAAGTACACATACTGTAAAATAAAGTGCTACTAATATAACACATATCTTTGTCTGATTTGTCCAGATGCTATACTGGGATGAAGGAAGACACCAGCTTCAAGAATTTTTTCCTCCAAAACCAGTAAGTCACCTTTAAGCAGTACGGCTTGCCCCCATGCAAGGCTTGCCCCGACACACACAACCTGACACCAGAAGGCCTTTAAAAAACACAAGGCCTCCTCAGAAAGGGTTCTTAAGAACCCTTTGACTCTGAACGGCAACCCAGAACCAAAACTGGCACCAGAAGGCACCCAGAATGGCCACAATGCCTTCTACATTGCCTCTACAAAAGTCTCTAGTCAACATAGGGCATAAAACATTTAAAGTAGGTGAAAACATGTTCACAAAAAAGCAGGAGTCTGCATTAGTACAGTGGGTACGGAAAGTATTCAGACCCCCTTAAATTTTTCACTCTTTGTTATATTGCAGCCATTTGCTAAAATCATTTGTTTATTTTTTTTCCTCATTAATGTACACACAGCATCCCATATTGACAGAAAAATGCAGAATTGTTGACATTTTTGTAGATTTATTAAAAAAGAAAAACTGAAATATCACATGGTCCTAAGTATTCAGACCCTTTGCTTTGACACTCATATATTTAACTCAGGTGCTGTCCATTTCTTCTGATCATCCTTGAGATGGTTCTACACCTTCATTTGAGTCCAGCTGTGTTTGATTATACTGATTGGACTTGATTAGGAAAGCCACACACCTGTCTGTATAAGACCTTACAGCTCACAGTGCATGTCAGAGCAAATGAGAATCATGAGGTCAAAGGAACTGCCTGAAGAGCTCAGAGACAGAATTGTGGCAAGGCACAGATCTGGCCAAGGTTACAAAAAAATTTCTGCTGCACTTAATGTTCCTAAGAGCACAGTGGCCTCCATAATCCTTAAATGGAAGACGTTTGGGACGACCAGAACCCTTCCTAGAGCTGGCCGTCCGGCCAAACTGAGCTATCGGGGGAGAAGAGCCTTGGTGAGAGAGGTAAAGAAGAACCCAAAGATCACTGTGGCTGAGCTCCAGAGATGCAAGTCAACCATCACTGCAGCCCTCCACCAGTCGGGGCTTTATGGCAGAGTGGCCCGACGGAAGCCTCTCCTCAGTGCAAGACACATGAAAGCCCGCATGGAGTTTGCTAAAGATGGTGAGAAATAAGATTCTCTGGTCTGATGAGACCAAGATAGAACTTTTTGGCCTTAATTCTAAGCGGTATGTGTGGAGAAAACCAGGCACTGCTCATCACCTGTCCAATACAGTCCAACAGTGAAGCATGGTGGTGGCAGCATCATGCTGTGGGGGTGTTTTTCAGCTGCAGGGACAGGACGACTGGTTGCAATCGAGGGAAAGATGAATGCGGCCAAGTACAGGGATATCCTGGACGAAAAACTTCTCCAGAGTGCTCAGGACCTCAGACTGGGCCGAAGGTTTACCTTCCAACAAGACAATGACCCTAAGCACACAGCTAAAATAACGAAGGAGTGGCTTCACAACAACTCTGTGACTGTTCTTGAATGGCCCAGCCAGAGCCCTGACTTAAACCCAATTGAGCATCTCTGGAGAGACCTAAAAATGGCTGTCCACCAACGTTTACCATCCAACCTGACAGAGCTGGAGAGGATCTGCAAGGAGGAATGGCAGAGGATCCCCAAATCCAGGTGTGAAAAACTTGTTGCATCTTTCCCAAAAAGACTCATGGCTGTATTAGATCAAAGGGTGCTTCTACTAAATACTGAGCAAAGGGTCTGAATACTTAGGACCATGTGATATTTCAGTTTTTCTTTTTTAATAAATCTGCAAAAATGTCAACAATTCTGTATTTTTCTGTCAATATGGGGTTGCTGTGTGTACATTAATGAGGAAAAAAAAATGAACTTAACTCCCTCGGGTCGGCGGTCACGCCGGCGATACCACCTCGGTTTTTTTCTTACCAGTGTGAAAGAGACTCAAAATACTCCGTCAATGTTGCACATATAATTAAGAGTTATACACCATTAAAATTTGTGGAATATCTTCTTTTATTTGTGTACACTCAGAGTAAAAACAAAATGATGTGCTTTTTGCAAAATAAAGAAAACTAACATGATGCGTGATCTCTCGTCTCCCTCTGAACGAAGTTTAATCTGATGGTTCTCAGAAAATGAACTGTAACTTAGTGAATGCTAATGACACAAAAATGAGACTTATGTCTAAAAAAATGTTGAAATGTCAGGTTTTAAATCGTGTAAGTCAAATCGAAAACAAATATTCTGTGTTTATGTAATCTGTATGAAAAGAGACACATGTCAGAAGTCTGTGATTCAGCTCATTATCCGCTAATGCGGCCACGCCCACGGAGCGAGCGCTATTCAGACGCAAATTCTGAGGCAATACATGTATATATCATCTCAATCGTGCATTTATTGTCTTGAAAAGTGTTTATCTGTATGTTAAAGCCATGGCTAGCGATCTCTGGAAGACATGCCGTTAGTTCCTTAATGTCCTGTTCTTCTTTAGAGTAATTTGTGGACTAAAGGTGTACAGAGCGCCCTCCGGCTGCAAGTATGAATTGAAAACAGTATCCAGCGCTCACAGTGATGACAATAAATATTGAATAAATATTACTCCTCTGTATAGAAAATTGACATAAACATATGAGAACCCATCAATATTTCTCCAAATGTGCATGCTTTTAAGATAAAAGACTATATGAAATGCCATAGAGGTAACATGAATGTTCAGACGCTTTGCATCACAGAAATACATTATATTTTAAAGTATATAATAGAATACCATTATTTTAAATTGTAATAATATTTCACAGCATTGCTGTTTTTTCTGTATGTTTGATATACACCATGATGAGCTTGAGACATGATCACAGAGGGTTTTTTCACAGCCTACCTGACTGAAAGGCCTCATTAATATGCAGCTCATTAGAGGTTCTTTATGCGATTCTTTTGTCTTCTCAGGTGTAAATCACCCATTATTCATGATGATTCACGCCTCCACGCATACTGTGTTTCTTGACAAAAAGTGTCTTACAAAAACTAAATCAATATATTGTTATAAATGAACGAGTATGCAGGATAATTTTTACATCATTTTGAAGCAAAAACTCTAGTCTACAACCTCCAATACCCAGAAGTCTTGTGAACACAGATTTAATATATATTTTTTGGCTTTATTTCAGTGACTTAAGTTTTTTGTTTTTTCAATAACCACGCATAAACGTTATTCCTTCAAAAACACAAACATGTACATACATGTTCCTCACATATTATGGTAGCCTAGGTTGTGCTGAATACAGTGTAATGACACTTTTTCCATTAATATGTTTATGAACAACTGAAAAAAGCACAAATGTCAGGGCATGTCAAAACTTCTCCAGGGCCCCGAAAATCCTCAGACCCCTGAGGGTTAAATGATTTTAGCAAATGGCTGCAATATAACAAAGAGTGAAAAATTTAAGGGGGTCTGAATACTTTCCGTACCCACTGTATAATTTTAAATTTTACTGATTGAAAGAAATCCTTGATGAATGTGTAAGCCTCATCTCCATCTATGACTATGCATGGCTCTTTGAAACATACAGACATTAGACATATACTGTTTGATTTGGCACTGCTGTGCACTGGTTTCCATGACAATGACTTGGAAAAAAAAAACACAAACTCCAGATAGCGCATACGTCACTGTGACACCAGATTGAGCTGGTTAAGCTAGCACGGCTAAGCACCATTCGCTTAAACAACCATCCACATAAAAGTGTGCATTTGATAATTCCAACACAACATTTGACACATTTGATACGCATGTAGATCGCTAGTTGCTGGCTTGTTAGATGCTGATAAAATAGCTTGAATTGACATCTCTACTGTTCTACTAGCTCAGCGGTATATAAACTGTACCAGAATTGATTAATCTGCTTTGGTTGAAGAAATCCCAATTGCAGTATTGCTTAACCTGTTTCTGATGAAGAAATCTCAGTACAGTGTTATATACATATAGATTTGGGTGATGCTCCCCTTTCTACAGTGTAATTGTTACATACAGAGGAGGTCGGAGACACAGGTAAGGTTTACGATGTTTTATTGAGACAACCAGAGCAGTGAGCAGGAGAGTGAAGCCAGATAGAGTTCGTGATGATCGATGACAGAGATACTGATACTTGGTTTCTTCTAGGAGTCGTGGGTGGCGGATGGTCCTTGGAGCTGAAGACACACAGAGACACTCACGGAGGACAGGAGAACACGGAGGATCTAGGAAGCACACTGGAGACAGGTAAGTAGTTGATCGAGGAGTCCGTAAGGTAACCATTAGGGTAAGTATGCGTTAACGAGACTGGACAATGACTGTGGCTGTGAGTGTCTCTTATAGTGCTGCTGACAGGGGTGGTGATGAATGTCAGGTGTGCGTGATCAGAACTCTGGTGAAGGAGTGCGTCGTGATTGGGTGAGTGAAGAGCCTGGCGTGTCTGTGACAGTAATAGCCTTAGAAATTAAAAGTTCTTGAATATCTGAAAGTATAAGCGCCACATTTTAACTCGTTCTAGTCTGTTTCTGTTTCCCCATAGAGCCCAAAAGGAACCAGTGATTCTGTTTATTCTTAATGAGTGCACAAGTTCTATGACCCTGCTACACAAGTAATCTCAGTAATTACTAAAACTATATATATCCTGAGCACCAGTGATGAACAAAAACAATAAAGCTGTTATTTTTTCCCCTCTTCTTCACCTCTATGGAGAGGTAGCCTGTTGTGAGCCATCAGGAGATTCTGAGAAATAATTTGACCATTAAATCTCAGCTTACACCTTTCAGAAACATTCTCAGAACCACACAAATCTTAGCATCCTAGCATCCACAGCTAAGATAGCAATCATAGAATATACACTTCAATAACAAGCATCAAACTGTACTTTATATCCATAGCTGACCCATTAAACCTTTAGCTATGAACTCTTTAGGGTCATGCACTGGTCTCTCAACCTTACTCTCAATAACAAGTGTGCCAAAATGTTGCACATGCTCAGCTTAACTTCCCAGGTGGGAGACCTAAATGACTGACTAGCCAGTGCAAGTAACACCATTCCACCCAGACCTGCTGACAACCTACTGCACCAGAGCCAAACACAACTGGATAATGAGAGACAAGGACCAATGATACATGACCCAAGCCAGAGTTACATCCACATAGAGTGACTAAAGTTATCATCTCCTTAGCCCGCCTCATGGATCTTAAACAGAAGGTAAACAACCTCACACAGATCACAGAGTCCCACAAAAAGTGGACATGTGCTCAAAGCCTCACAGACCAGCTAGAGACAGAGGCTCAAACTAGAATCAAAGGCTTCAAAAGTCTCAGACAGCTGCTGAACAATGAGAACAGCTATACGGAGAAAGCACAGGACCAGCTCTGGGCTGCTGTCATGGCAACATCCCAGGTACCAGCAAAGCAACTAGGAGAAGCATTCGGAAAGGCACATGGGGAAAAAAACGCAGTCTACAGAGCCCCGAAAGGGACATGGTTAGTCCCTTGCTAGCAGGAGCCTGTTATTTTGTAGTACAACAGATTTCACTTACCACATAAAGAGAGTAAGGAGAGATGGCTGATAGGACAGTGGTGAATGGGTTGCAGTTCCTGAGCGTCACTGACAAATATCTAATCTTGTGAAATGTATAGTAAGTACTGACGCTCCTTAGAATACACGACACAGCTCGTGTGATTGCGAATCTCGAAAGTGATTCAAAAGCATTTTTAATACTCCACATGTTAACAGCAGCTTCCTGATGCTCACAAATTATTTACATTATAATTATCCAACTATATAATTGCGAGAGAAAGCATATATATAGAAAGAAATATATTTTTTCCTCCCATCTCACATGTATACCCTTTGTAGTACACGCCATTTCAGTACACATAATTTCCTTTCCGGATACGGTATTTGGCTTCGGGCACATCCCTAGAAGACACCACAGAATGACCAACTGCAGCTGGCAACAACATCCTCCATCACACCCTTCACACAGGTATCAATTAGAGGCTGCACAAGGACAGCTGGACACGCCTGCCTCAGAGTTACAGGGGCTGCTGGCATGATGAAAATACAGCTCCCTGAACAGGACTCACCAGAGGAGTACTGCGAAGGACAAGCCTCGGACTCTGTGCCCAACAAAGCCCAAGCGCACTCAAGTCGGCACCACCACGAGAGTAGAGCGGCACTCCAAACTTCAGACTTCTCATGAGATGATAATGACCACCTGCTGCCCTCCTGCCACCAGCACCCACAAGCAAACACCTGCTCTAAATTAACTGACTTCAGGATGACAGGTGACACCCTACCCAGGGCACCTGCTGCCTCAGGCGGCACGAGCAACCAGGCTGCTGCTACGTGCTGATGCGTGTCTGATCTTTCTGCACCTTCGACATCGCTCACTGTTTTCCATGTGAAGGAACAATGATCAAAAGGGGGGAATAATGTAGCATCTGGACAAAGCAGACACAAATATATTTTATGTCTAACATATAATCTTTAAAAACCCTGCACCAAGGTGTCTGCGACAACCCCCAAAGTAATACGACCAGGCCTCTTGTTGCCATGATTTTATGACTTGAAAGAATGAAGAGCTCAAACTAACTTTGAATCACTAGGCCATAGAGAAGACACAAAGCCTGTAAAAACAGACTCTTCTGCCTCAATTTATAGACAAACTGTTCTATAAATGAACACGCACCCCAGGACATTGTGTGTATGATTATAACTGTCTTGTAAAGTGTCTTTTGTTTTGTATTTTGTTTTATGCATGTCTTGTGTGCAAACTACTAGTTCATGTAACCTCACATATATTGTGTCTCCAATCAAATTAATGCTCATTTCATGACTTACACTTTCATGTATAACTTCCTCATAGGATGCAGTGTGTGTTTGCTGTATCAATTGGAGTATAAATGAACACAAACCCAGGCCCAGTTTAATCATGCTTAAAAACAAGAGCCATAAACTCCCCCACAGAGGAATTTCCCACTTATTGATCAGGTTGTCCCTAAGAGGTGTAACTTCTCCCAGACTTTAAAGAGTGACACACAGCTCCCCCTCCCTCTCTCTTGCCTCCTCTGGCCAACACTCCACATCTGCTGGGTGCTCCCCGGCCAGGCCTCAACCTGCACCCCATGTCCTTACCTAGAAGAGAGAAAGAACTCTTCCCTACTACAAGAGTCAAACTAACCATGCAAGTTTTTCATCGTTTCTTCATTCAACACAGGAGAAATCCATGACTTCCGGGTGAACGCTGACGCTATTAGCTGCCACTGGCATTTTAAAACTTTCTAGTTCTTCTAAATCTTCCTGCACTTATGAATGCATTTACGAACTGTTTTAAACTATTTTAAGGAGTCACTATGACTTGTGTGTCCACGCTCTTTCCAGTTCCTCTAATAAATTTTCTACCAAGCTAATGCCCAATGGGAGTACCAGCTGAAGTAAAAAGCAAAACAGGGCCAATAAATTACACTGTGTGCTGAGGTAACCCACCTAAAACTGATGTATTTAACATGGTTAATCTGAAGCTTTATTACGGACACTGTCTTTCGACGTCATGAATAATTGTGTTCCCCTGTCTTTCTGTTGCCCCGTCAAGTGTTTGTGTTCTTTTTTTTTTTGTCTCGCGAAAGTTCCACCACAATACGCCAGGGAATCCCTGTGACATAATCAGGATCATGACATTTCCCACAAAAGAAGTGGACTGACCGGCGTTCTGGAGCAATGCGCTCTCTTTGCTCTCTTTAAACGCGATTGCGCTATTCTCATTCCCTGTTTTTGTCTGTGACTGTTTTTTTTATCCTTGTGGAACTATCCAACCTGGTGGGATTATTTTGCCTTGGACTTCGTCACAGGACAGTGCTGTTCCTCAGCGTGCTCCCGAACTCAAAATGACTTCAAAGGACAATGTTGCACACACACATATACATTTTTATATATACAGGTGCTGGTCATATAATTAGAATATCATCAAAAAGTTGATTTATTTCACTAATTCCATTCAAAAAGTGAAACTTGTATATTATATTCATTCATTACACACAGACTGATATATTTCAAATGTTTATTTCTTTTAATTTTGATGATTATAACTGACAACTAAGGAAAATCCCAAATTCAGTATCTCAGAAAATTAGAATATTACTTAAGACCAATACAAAGAAAGGATTTTTAGAAATCTTGGCCAACTGAAAAGTATGAACATGAAAAGTATGAGCATGTACAGCACTCAATACTTAGTTGGGGCTCCTTTTGCCTGAATTACTGCAGCAATGCGGCGTGGCATTGAGTCGATCAGTCTGTGGCACTGCTCAGGTGTTATAAGAGCCCAGGTTGCTCTGATAGTGGCCTTCAGCTCTTATGCATTGTTGGGTCTGGCATATCTCATCTTCCTCTTCACACTACCCCATAGATTTTCTATGGGGTTAAGGTCAGGCGAGTTTGCTGGCCAATTAAGAACAGGGATACCATGGTCCTTAAACCAGGTACTGGCAGCTTTGGCACTGTGTGCAGGTGCCAAGTCCTGTTGGAAAATGAAATCTGCATCTCCATAAAGTTGGTCAACAGCAGGAAGCATGAAGTGCTCCAAAACTTCCTGGTATATGGCTGCGTTGACCTTGGACCTCAGAAAACACAGTGGACCAACACCAGCAGATGACATGGCACCCCAAACCATCACTGACTGTGGAAACTTTACAATGGACCTCAAGCAACGTGGATTGTGTGCCTCTCCTCTCTTCCTCCAGACTCTGGGACCCTGATTTCCAAAGGAAATGCAAAATTTACTTTCATCAGAGAACATAACTTTGGACCACTCAGCAGCAGTCCAGTCCTTTTTGTCTTTAGCCCAGGCGAGACGCTTCTGACACTGTCTGTTGTTCAAGAGTGGCTTGACACAAGGAATGCGACAGCTGAAACCCACGTCTTGCATACGTCTGTGCGTAGTGGTTCTTGAAGCACTGACTCCAGCTGCAGTCCACTCTTTGTGAATCTCCCCCACATTTTTGAATGGGTTTTGTTTCACAATCCTCTCCAGGGTGCGGTTATCCCTATTGCTTGTACACTTTTTTCTACCACATCTTTTTTCTTCCCTTCGCCTCTCTATTAACGTGCTTGGACACAGAGCTCTGTGAACAGCCAGCCTCTTTTGCAATGACCTTTTGTGTCTTGCCCTCCTTGTGCAAGGTGTCAATGGTCGTCTTTTGGACAACTGTCAAGTCAGCAGTCTTCCCCATGATTGTGTAGCCTACAGAACTAGACTGAGAGACCATTTAAAGGCCTTTGCAGGTGTTTTGAGTTAATTAGCTGATTAGAGTGTGGCACCAGGTGTCTTCAATATTGAACCTTTTCACAATATTCTAATTTTCTGAGATACTGAATTTGGGATTTTCCTTAGTTGTCAGTTATAATCATCAAAATGAAAAGAAATAAACATTTGAAATATATCAGTCTGTGTGTAATGAATGAATAAAATATACAAGTTTCACTTTTTGAATGGAATTAGTGAAATAAATCAACTTTTTGATGATATTCTAATTATATGACCAGCACCTGTATTGCTTTTCTGTGTCATCTTGTATAATACACTCTGGGTTGGCGTTTATTCTTTGTTTTGTGGTTATTTGTTGTATCTACACTCATTCAAACACAGTTTTAGGAAGGAAAAGAACAAACTTTATTTGTGTAGTGTTACAGTCTTCACTGCATGTATAGTTATTACCAAACGAACTATAAAACACAGTTCTTCCTCTTTTTGTTTCCATTTTAAAAATATCAAACATATGTGGCAATATGTGCATATAGTCTGCAAATATAAAACACACCCCTGACTCTTTTTGTTAAATGTCAGTTTTAATGGCCAACAATAGCCAAATACCCGTTATAAAAAGTATAAGTAAAAGGTATAAGAAGCTACAATAAAAAATAAAGCAAACGATTCAGTCAAACATACAAAGTCAGCGCTCTAGTAGGCTACAACAGTAAACTATAACGCCTAACTATATAAAGTTATGATATTTCACTTTTAGTCCAACAAATTATAGATTTATGAGACCACCCGTTAGATTTACAAAAGATGAATTATATTATGTTTAAGCACTACAGAGACATCAGAGCCAGCAGCAAACATCAGAAGGATTAGCCGAGGTTAGGCTGTTCTCGGCGGGGTACATGAGTGCTGAGCGCCCGGTGATTGCCTGGATCTCACAACTCCAAATAGGCGCTACTTTTATCAATAAACCACAAATTTGATCTTTAAACCAGTACATTCTTGCCTGAAAACTCTTAAAACTACATATCATGACATAATAACAGTAATATGTTTAAATTACACAGGTTTTCTGCTTTACTGTTGACGCTTGCTGGTTAGTGTGTGATGCATTCTGGGATACCTGGCTGTCTCAAGTCCGCACAAGTCACCTCTTGATGCATCCTCAATAAAAGGGGCGGATCAAGAACACATCCGGGGATTTGAACTGTACTTGACTAGATGTGAACTTTGAATTGGAACAGTACTTGGGCTGCGACTGATGAGGTTTCACACAAGTACATGAATGAATGAGGCATTTCGGGGTCGCTCCTCATCAACAACCTGGATAATTCAACAGCAGCCACAGAGCAACAGCGCCAACTATAGGTGGAGAGGAGAGATTTGGCTGTATCTAACTTACACAGAAGAGACACTGTTGCTGAGCACATAAAGATGAACTACTTATCATGATTGCAGACTGTGGTGATGTGGTTTCTCCACTGCATGGATCTTCACGTGTATCTTCAGCTGATTTTTAAAAGAGAAACTCTTTCCACACCGATCACACGTGTGCGGCTTCTCTCTGCTGTGAATCCTCTCATGTGTTTTCAGAGATGATGACTGATTGAATCTCTTGTCACACTGTGAACACTTGTAAGGTTTTTCTCCAGTGTGGATCCTCTCATGTGTTTTCAGATGTGTTGACTGATTGAATCTCTTGTCACAGTGTGAACACTTGTAAGGTTTTTCTCCATTGTGAATTCTCTGGTGCTGTTTTAAACCATTTGCTGCAGTAAAAGTCTTCTCACACTCAAAGCACATGTACTCTCTCACACCAGTGTGTATTTTCTCATGTTTATTTAAATATTGCAGCTGTGAAAAACTCTTTCCACACACAGAACATGAATATGGCTTCTCCTTTGTATGAACTTGCAGGTGTTTCTTAAAGGTGGATTCCCCACGAAATGTTTTGTCACATTGATTACATGTGAACGGTCTCGCTCCGGTGTGGATCCTCATGTGTTCTTTAAGGCTTGATGATCGCGTGAAACTCTTCCCACATTGATCACATGTGTGTGGCTTCTCTCCGGTGTGGATCCTCATGTGTTCTTTAAGGCTTGATGATTGACTGTAGCTGTTCCCGCACTGATCACATGTGAACGGCTTCTCTCCTGTATGAACTCTCATGTGAAGCTCAAGATGTTGTTTGGTTGAGAAACTCTTTCCACACTGAGTGCAGGTGAAAGATTTCTTGGCTCTTTTCTTTAGAACTGTCTTTAGTTCTTCACTCTCCTCGCTTTCTTCCATCAGGTCTGAAATGAGAGAAAAAAAAAGTCATTTAATTTTCAGTACATAATTTAAAGACAGAAATATGAAGTGAAAGGTCATAAAATTGAGACTTGCTGTGATAGACAACTGCTATAAAACATTCAGATCATTTTGATGCACAGTCCACAATAAATCAAGTATAACATTTTATTGTAAGGTAAAAAAGTATCATGCCAATTACACAATTAGACATTTAGAAGACAATTTAAAAATAAGAAAGACATAACATCAATTGCTCAAAGCATAAATCTAAGCATAAGAAATGTATAACTGACTGTGGGACATGCTGCAATGGCTGATCTGCCATCTTCACTTAATTACCCAGACCAGAATTGATTTTTGGGGTATTTTTAATTTTAAAAATTTTGGTAACATATGATTAGATTTTTAAGTTAAAATTGTAGAATTTTAAAAACTATTTATGTTGGGTGAGACTATACAAACTATACAAAGATGCTAAAATATGCTTGCAGACAAATATAACAATGCTATAAGGAAAATACGGTATAAAAGCGAAATCAGGGGGAAAGGAAGGGATGAGGGAGGGGGATTGCACAGATAAACGAGGAGAAAAGTTTGGTCAAGGCGTGTCCTGTGCTCTTTCTCTGAGATCTTCTTTCCCGGGGGTGTTTTATTGCAGGGTGTTTGATCTCAGCTTTTGTTTTAGTAGGAAAATCAAGTCTTACACAATTTATTTTAATTTAAAACATTAGAGCATATTTCTGTAGTATTTAATTTATTTTCCTAAAACTGTGTAATTATTAAGGGCCTTTCACAGTAGACTTTTCCTTCCACTGACTTCCATTCATACGCATGTGAATGAGGGACACCAGAAACACAAGATCAAGTGAAGTTTGCAGTAAAGTGGAGTAGATTGTATATTTTCAAATTTTGGAGTGATTATTATTTGTTATTTATGTTTTTAAAAAAATATATCACGTCATATCTCGACCGTTGCCGTGTCTGTAGAAAGTTCACATGCTCAAAGTCTAGACTGACTGCATCTTTAAATGTGTTATTATCAGTGTCCTACATGATTCACTCAACCCTGTTACTTCTGACATGATTTTCCTCCTTTCAAAAACGCCCAGGATGTGACATCATCTGGGCTCTTTCTACAGCATGATGGGAGGACAAGAAAATTATCCCAATCCATTGCCTCAGTTTTTACACAAATGAATGACTGCATTCATCAGCCCTGTTACCAAAGTTACTGTAAGAAGAGATTTTGCTCAAGTTACACTCACAACCCTGTCAGCCATTCTGGAAAGTTCATTTACTTCATACATTTTGGTGTTTACAGTTTATTCCTAAAATTAGCAGTGTTGAAAACTGTATTGAAAATGCCTGAATTCGGGTAACACTCTTGCAAACTGTGAACCAGATATGAAATAAATGTAAAATATTTAGTTTGATCTGATGTTGACAATTAATATGAAGGTTTCTCAAACCGAGCATTAAAAATTAACATTATGCATCATAGTTTAACTGTTTCTCTAAATATGCAGAAGTGCTTAAATCTTTCTAACATGAATGTTGTTCAGCATCATGAAGGAATGAAGAATAAACACCAACCTCTTTGTTCTTCAGTATCTTCAGTGTGTTTCATTCTGCAGGGTTCTGGATCACTCATGTTCTCTGCAGTTTCCAGCTCTTCCTGATGCTTCAGTGCTCTTCTGATGGGAATATTCCAGCATTTATTGATGAACTGCTGTGGGAGGAGCTTCACTGATGATGTGACTGCTGTGGGAGGGGTTTCATTAAGTGAATTGCAGTGGGCGGGGCTTTGTTGACTGAACTGCTGATTGGTTGGAGGAGCTGATCTGCCCAAATCAAAAATAAATCAGTTACTGTGTTTGTTTTTATAGGGTTAAAGTCCAGAGATCAAACTGTAGTGTCTGCATCAAATGAAATGTACAAAAGTGATTTTACATAGAAAACCCATTAAATGAAATGTGTCTGTTTTAATGTTTCAAATTACTTTTGTGAAAACAAAATGTTTTAATGTCCCATCATCATTTAGTGTAAGATATATTTAATGCAAAAAGGAAGCAGTTATTTTGACCTGTATTTAATAAAATATATATAAGAATAATCATAATACATTTCATTATATTTTAAATGATTAAAAACTTCTTGCTGACAAATTGGTGAAACCTGGTGGTTTGAAGGAAAGTGGCAAAGTCTAAAGATTTAAAATGACAATTAAAGAGTATTTTGGGCTGCACTGTGATCCTTCAATACAGTGTTTGAATTTGTCATCAAGTGATTCTCCTTCTAAATATGCCTGAAAAGTTTTATTTCTTTTTCTTTCTTTATTTTTTAATTAACTATTTTTTGTGCTATATTAACCACATTTTTGTATTTCACCCATAAACTAAGTGCATTCAGAATTTATATCAGTCTATCGTAAAGCAACTGATGCTAATTCAGAACTTTATTCTGTTTCTCCATTAAAATGTTGACAGATATCTAGAAAAGTAGTAAAGAACAGTAAGAAAAACAGTTAAAAGCATAAAGAAAAAAAATAATTGTTCATATTTATAGTCATCAAATACCCTCAGTCTGTTGACAGCAATGAAATGAGCTTTAAGTGTCAATTTACAGCAGATCTGAAGACATCAGCATAATAAATGAGGTGAAAACAGGAACTATTGACGTGAAATAAAGAGTGTTTTCAGCAGCTCTGTTAATATTGATGATCCTCAGACTATCAACACTAATTCAACAAGACATTCAGATCATTAGCAGATCATCTCACTTTATTCTGAGTGTTTGCTGTTAGAAACTCATTATTGGAGTAACGATGTATGAGAAAATCCTATAAACTACTTTAATGAAAGACAATACTGTTATTTCTCACAACATGACACAAATAATAATAAAAAAAAAACACTAATGACACTCATCTTCATCAACCACTGCTGCTAAATAACTACAGCAGTATAATATATATGAACTGAAAGTTTGATTTTCTACAAACCCGATTCCAAAAAAGTTGGGACACTGTACAAATTGTGAATAAAAAAGGAATGCAATAATTTACAAATCTCATAAACTTATATTTTATTCACAATAGAATATAGATAACATATCAAATGTTGAAAGTGAGACATTTTGAAATGTCATGCCAAATATTGGCTCATTTTGGATTTCATGAGAGCTACACATTCCAAAAAAGTTGGGACAGGTAGCAATAAGAGGCCAGAAAAGTTAAATGTACATATAAGGAACAGCTGGAGGACCAATTTGCAACTTATTAGGTCAATTGCAACATGATTGGGTATAAAAAGAGCCTCTCAGAGTGGCAGTGTCTCTCAGAAGTCAAGATGGGCAGAGGATCACCAATTCCCCCAATGCTGCAGCGAAAAATAGTGGAGCAATATCAGAAAGGAGTTTCTCAGAGAAAAATTACAAAGAGTTTGAAGTTATCATCATCTACAGTGCATAATATCATCCAAAGATTCAGAGAATCTGGAACAATCTCTGTGTGTAAGGGTCAAGGCCGGAAAACCATACTGGATGCCCGTGATCTTCGGGCCCTTAGACAGCACTGCATCACATACAGGAATGCTACTGTAATGGAAATCACAACATGGGCTCAGGAATACTTCCAGAAAACATTGTCGGTGAACACAATCCACCGTGCCATTCGCCGTTGCCGGCTAAAACTCTATAGGTCAAAAAAGAAGCCATATCTAAACATGATCCAGAAGCACAGGCGTTTTCTCTGGGCCAAGGCTCATTTAAAATGGACTGTGGCAAAGTGGAAAACTGTTCTGTGGTCAGACGAATCAAAATTTGAAGTTCTTTTTAGAAAACTGGGACGCCATGTCATCCGGACTAAAGAGGACAAGGACAACCCAAGTTGTTATCAGCGCTCAGTTCAGAAGCCTGCATCTCTGATGGTATGGGGTTGCATGAGTGCGTGTGGCATGGGCAGCTTACACATCTGGAAAGGCACCATCAATGCTGAAAGGTATATCCAAGTTCTAGAACAACATATGCTCCCATCCAGACGTCGTCTCTTTCAGGGAAGACCTTGCATTTTCCAACATGACAATGCCAGACCACATACTGCATCAATTACAACATCATGGCTGCGTAGAAGAAGGATCCGGGTACTGAAATGGCCAGCCTGCAGTCCAGATCTTTCACCCATAGAAAACATTTGGCGCATCATAAAGAGGAAGATGTGACAAAGAAGACCTAAGACAGTTGAGCAACTAGAAGCCTGTATTAGACAAGAATGGGACAACATTCCTATTCCTAAACTTGAGCAACTTGTCTCCTCAGTCCCCAGACGTTTGCAGACTGTTATAAAAAGAAGAGGGGATGCCACACAGTGGTAAACATGGCCTTGTCCCAACTTTTTTGAGATGTATTGATGCCATGAAATTTAAAATCAACCTATTTTTCCCTTAAAATGATACATTTTCTCAGTTTAAACATTTGATATGTCATCTATGTTGTATTCTGAATAAAATATTGAAATTTGAAACTTCCACATCATTGCATTCCTTTTTTATTCACAATTTGTACAGTGTCCCAACTTTTTTGGAATCGGGTTTGTAATAATAAGTACATTGATTGCAGTAGTGAAATTAGATCAGAAGAGACAATGATCACAAAACCTTTAAAATTAAAGAGCAGCACAAAGTAGGGTTGTCGTCATAATACAGAATCATCTCATATTTAAGATATCAAAGCAGTGATCTGTATTAAATCCAGTATAATCACCAGTACAGGCTACATGTAGATTAGAGAGGATGAATTAAAGTGTGAATTAAATGTAAATGAGATGTCTGTGTGTGTGCACTCTCACGTGAGCCTCACAGGAGGCGGTTGTAACAATAAAAATACTTATTTTATTGGTTACGATACAAAGCAGTTAAAACTTAAATCATCTTAAGCTCTAGCTTTATCCAGCAATATTGGAGATGCTGTTACGCGTCCCTCGAACATTTATCCTTCTTCACTTAATGCAGTTCAGCATCTGAGGAAGCCTTTTACTCCACAGACTCCCATTCTGATTTATATTTCTGAAAACCTTTTTTCTTTTTCTTTCACAAGCTGGACTAATCAGGGCTCTATGGTAACATTTTTCTTTAGGAGCTCTTGTGCTCCTAATAAAAAAAAAATTAGGAGCACAGTCAAAAATTTAGGAGCACTTTCTGATCAATAACAGACACTAACTTTCCTATTACCGGGTGATATTTGCCCCTTTAAGTTAAGTTCCACAGGCATTTTTACCATTATAAGAGTATTTTTCTTATTAAATCTTATTAAATGTATGCATCATTATTCATCAATTTCTTAAATTAAAATAGAAAAAAATGTTTTTGAATGTTAATTAATACACAATAAATTCAGTTAGAACAATAAGACCCATTCAGGCTGTTAGCAATGAAAATAAATCATCAAAAATCTTTGCACTGCAGAAGTGGCACAGAAGCTCCATCTGAAGTGGTTTTTAGACACATTTACATAGACAGCTTAATGCAGCTCATTGGTAAATAATGTTGTACAAATGTTTTTAAATATAATTATTTTGAATTTAGAAATATGATAATAAAATTTAAAAGTTTGATATTTTAAGTAAAAATAGTCTATGTAAAGTGTAATGAAAATAAATGTATTACATTTACCGCCAATAGGTGGCGGTAAATCTTAATGTGCAAGTCATTCATCAGTTGTAGATAGGACCAGAGCCATACGGCTCTGGATAGGACTAACTGCAGAACCGCAGAACAGATACTGAATTTGGGATTTTCCTTAGTTGTCAGTTATAATCATCAAAATTAAAAGAAATAAACATTTGAAATATATCAGTCTGTGTGTAATGAATGAATATAATATACAAGTTTCACGTTTTGAATGGAATTAGTGAAATAAATCAACTTTTTGATGATATTCTAATCATATGACCACACACACACACACCTTGTATTTTTCTTTTAGATTGTTCCATTTTTTCTTGGCTTGTTTAGCCGTGACTGGAACAGTCATGTTCTTAACAAAAACCATGAACAGAGAAGACATTTAATCAGCAATAGGAAACTACAATAACTAAAATAAATCACAGAAAGAAATAAAAAATGCATGCGAAATAAAATTAGTGTTACTTACTCCCAGCCAGACTTGGACGAGTTGCTTTTTCCAGTGAAGAGGGCTTCATTCGCCCCTCTACACTGGATAAGCGCCCTCGTCTCTTCACTGCTCCCTAACGAATAAATAGATTAATAAAATAGACTTTAAATAACAGATTAAGTTAGTAAATTATGGTTTAAGGTAAGCTAGTTTTAATTAACTTACTTTAATTAAAACTAGTTTACAATTACCTCAAAATGAAAACTAGCATAGTTTAATTAAAACGCTTAACGTTAGGTTCTGAGGAATAAATAAACTTGTGAATTGACTTGTTAACAACCTAATTTCCTAATCTAAATTATTATATTTGAGTTTTTGTTGTTAAGATGATGTTAAAAACTTACAGTTATGTGTAGCGCTTCCTTCCTCCACCAATGATTTCTGGGGTTTCAAGCGAATTCGGCGCGCAAGTCTGCACTCGATGCATCCTCGATATCAAGAACACATCCGGGTACTTTCATGCGTCCTCTGTTCTTGCGTTCTTGAGTATTGGAACTGAACTTCGATGGTTGATGATGACGTAGAGCAAGAACACAAGGACGCAAGATCGCTGAAGAACGCATATTGAGAAACAGCCTATAATTCCGGTAGTGTAGATGCTGCTTAGTGTATTACTGCCCTCCACAGGTCAAAGTTTAAACTAAATTGTCATATATATTTGCACTAGCATATTGTATATGACAATTTAGTTTAAACTTTGACCTGTGGAGGGCAGTAATACACTTAGAAGCGTCTACACTACCGGAATTCTAATAGAGAAAAAGAAAATTTTTTTGAAAATGACCGATCGTTTCGCAATATAAGACCCTTATTCCTCGTCTGGTATCGTTTAAAGCCCTTTGAAGCTGCACTGAAACTGTCATTTTGACCTTCAACCGTTTGGGGACAATTGACGTCCACTATATGGAGAAAAATCATCAAACACCTTAATTTCTTTTCGACTGAAGAAAGAAAGACATGAACATCTTGTATTTTACTTACAAATATTTTTAGATTACATGTGGGTCTGATGTATGAAAAGGTTTGGGAACCACTGTTGTAGAGAATGCCATCTCTTATCCTTGAAATACAGAACGCTTATAACTCTGATTACATTTGTATGCTTTTCTTTTGTTATTTATTTTTTATTTTTTTGGAAGATTTGGCCACAAATTTGGATGTAACCCCAACCAGGACAATGTCACATAGCAGTGGCAAAGGTATGTTTGTCATCACTAGACAACTTGCTTTTGGTGACAATCTAATTGTACACAGTCTTAACATGTTATTTTGCAATTTAGGTTCCTTCATCACCAGTACTCCGATTCCGAATACAACTCCAAGTTCTCAAAGTAAGTTGGATTCTTGATCATTGCCATGCAAGAATTTTAAAAGAAAAGTTGACAGTTTTACTGCAATTAGATGCAAATAAAGAGAACTATACACATTCACTATTTGACAGCATATACACACTCATAAAGCGTGTGTCAGAACACTGTGTGAATAAAATGTTTTACTACCAAAGCTTTAAAGCGAAAACCAAAGCTTTTAAGGCAAAAATAAACTGTAATGTCACCTGAGCACTACTAAATGTGAATGGTCATGTTGAAGAGTATATTATAATGTAGTGTATGTTAGAACGTGCATTAGCGCAATACTACAATATTCCTTAAAAAGTATCTTTTGTATTCAGACATTTTAAAGTTCCCCTATTATGGACTTTTGAAAATTACCTTTTATGTAGTGTGTAACGTAGCTCAAAGTGAATGAAAACATCCCGCAAAGTTTTAAATCTGAAAGTGCACCATATGATAAATATGGTAAAATATGGATCAGTGCCCAGTTTATTTGGACCAGCTTGCTCCTCTGAATCTCAACCTGTAAGTACCTACTGCTAACAAGCTAAATCAGTGAAGAAAAGACAAAAATAACAGCAACTACAACTGACTTCAAGCCACAGCCTTAGATAAAATCAAATGCAGATGAAGGACATGAAATCTCTCAAGATTTCAGCAGACGATTAAACAACTTCACAAACAATTACTAATAAGTCTGACTTTATTTCTGTCATTCATGTATAGAAGTTCTCATGAAAATGAACTGGGGTTTAGATATTTATGCCATTTGAGGTCACCCTTCATGATGGACAGTGTTTGCTTTTGTTGTGCTCTTGTTTACTGGCTTTTGTTTATTTAAGTATTTTTTAGCAATTGCAGGTGTTTTCTGACAACATTTCTGCTTTGATAAAGCAGATCAACATGTTTGCTTTAATAACAACCAATCTGTTTATGTACACTTAAGCCATAACCGACTGTATTCACGTGAGATACTCCACACGATGGACATTTTGACATCTGTGTGTGTGTATTTGACTATTCAGGCGCAAGGAGATGTGATCGCGTGCGCGAGAGAGCGCTTCTGTTGTGTGTCAATCAACGCGATCCCCCTTCACTAAGTGCAAGTTAATCGATAACGAATTGTGATCGGATTGTAATTTTGTGCTATGAAGAGCTTGGCTACCTTTGATTAAGCTGTAGGCTGAAATTATATTCAACCCGCCAAAGTGGCTAGTGGGAGTGGCTCTCTTACCCGCCACAGCTGAAATCTTGGCGGGTTGGCGGGTGTTAATGTCAAGCCCTGATAACAACTGTTTTAGTTGTATTTCTGTTGGTAAATTACTTATGGTATTTATGCATTAATGAAGTTTCATTCAACAAAATTCGGGAGACACACGTTCAGGTAATCAACCAATCAGTGCAAGAGGAAGCCGGTATATAAAGCCTTCTCTCATTTCTATCCCGCAACAAGTTTCACAGCATCCCTCCACCACCCCATCACCTCACTCTTGACTGGTTTCTATCCCAGTTAAGGAGGGGGAGTACTCTGGGTTCGGGCCAAATTCTGAGCTCGGAGCCCATGCCAAATACGCATAAATTACTATACAAATTACTTTATATCATGGATGTGTAAATTCATGAACTGAAAAGAAATTAATAAACAAACTCAGCACCATTGTCACCATTAATTAACAGTTAACATTGTCGCATGTCAATCTGTCTCAAATTCTTCTGACACAGTAAGTGTTTTCTGAATGCACTAATACAGCAGTCAGAGAAAAGCTACCAAACATTAATGAGTCAAGAGCCCTACTACAGGAAACACTGATCACCATAATGGTGAGTTCAAATGTTTACTCATCTCCAGGTGTCATTTCTAATGCTCACAGTGTTTCACACAGGAAATTTCTCAGTATGCCTTTTGCGCATTATGCAAACTTATGCGATCTTAATTCATCTGTGGTCAAATAAAAGCATAAAAAATATCTAAATATGTACATAAACCTTTTAATAGGTTATAATGTTTGTGATGTTATGTTTTATTTATTGTGCATTGGTTTTGTCTCACGACCTCAAATGTGCTCAAACTACAACAGGACAACTGTGGTACAAGTATATCTCAATTCTTGTCAATCGTGTCCTTCCGAGTTCATTCTTTCAAGGTAGCCTGGCAAGATCGGTCTCCAAAAGAATGTTCTTTGCATTCTTGGAATTGAGAAACTACCTTTGTTGTGTAGCGTCTAAACCATTATTTAAGCCAAAAAGTGATAAAACATTTAAATGACATTTGAAGAATGATGTTAAAATACTGTTTTCTGTCAACATTATGAGAGCAAGTGACGTTCAAAGGTTTGTGTGGATTTAACATTGGTGTACTTAAATACATCTGAGGTGATTTGACAGATGTCAGATCTTCTGATTGTGATATCGGTCTTTTCAAACAAATTTTAAGTTGTCAGATATTACTGTGTGCTTTTGGGTTTATTGGAAAGGACAGATATACTGTATTGACACTCAAAACCATGATCAGAGTCGTTATCAAGTAATTTTATATCAAGAAATACTGATAAATATCCTGACGCATCCAGGCTTTATAATGGCAGTAAACGGGACCAATGAGTATGAGCTGAAGAAAGTGTCTCCATCCACATCCATCCATCATAAATATCTGCTTCACACGGCTCCAAGGGGTTAATAAAGGCCTTCTGAAGCGAAACGAAGTGTTTGTGTAAAAAAAAATATCCATATTTAAGTTATGAAGTCAAATATCGAGCTTCCGCTAGACCGCCTTCTGTATCAAATTTACGAAGAAAGTGTAAAACTGCCGTCGCGCCAGTTAAGCTTTTTTCCGTAAGTTTATTAGGGAAGGTGTAGGATGTAGCGTAAGCTTTGTGAACTGCAAGAGTTTTACACTTTCTTCATACGTTGAATACAGAAGGCGGTCTGATGGAAGCTAGATATTTTACTTCATAACTTGTTTAAATATGGATATATTTTTACACAAATGCTTCGCTTCAGTAGGCCTTAATTAACCCTTCTGAGCCGTGTTAAGTACATTTATGATGGATGGATGTGGATGGATGCAGTTTCTTCAGCTCAGACTCGTTTGGTACGCATTATTGCCATTATAAAGCTCAGATGCGTCAGGATATTTATTAATATTTCTCTGATTGTGATTGTCAGAGACAAGAAAGTCATATGCACCTAGGATGGCTTGAGAGTGAGTAAAGCTTGGGCTAATTGGGCTGTTTTTTCCACCATTTCAGATATAACTGGAGAGGGCTTAGTATGTTTGTGTGTCCTCCATTTCTATTAATGTTAATTTAACAAAAACAAAGTGTATTGTGTATTAGCCAATCAAAGGTGTTTAAGTTATTCAAAAGCCGCTAATCACCACTGAAAACACCTTTTTGTTTAGTACAAACTCAGGTCAGCATGTTCGTTTCATAAAAAAAAAAAAAAAAACAGTGTAAACAAGAGATTTGCATAAATCTTGTAGTGTAAATGCAAACATGCAACACATTTGTTACTGCAGTGTAATGAAGTTTTATCTTTTGAGGCTGGTTGTTTGTCACCTGGGTTAAAGAGGAAACAGGGTTTTCAAGCATCAAAATAATGTGTAATACATTTAAATTGTTGTATTTGTTTTTCAGTACATTATAATGTGTCCTTTTATTATTCTTTTGTATTTAACTTTGAATTATTTTTTTAATTTAAATTTCCACAAATTTGTTGCTTATTATTGGTCATTAGGAAATATAATGGTTGATCTAGAAATATTCAAACTTCAAGGCTACAAATATTTTGTCACTTATTGCTTAGGCTTGAATAGTGTTCATTATTGTTTTTCCCCCCTCTTTTCCTTTCTATATATTTAGAGGCCTGCCACAAGATCCATCCCACGACTCTGCAGAAGACAACTGAAAACTGTATAGCTGATACCCTGAGATATGCTCCTCACAGAGGGACTCAGGTCAGTGTTAATATTTTGTTAAAAAGACAAGGATGTACTCGCTTTTCATCAAATGGTGTTGATGTGTTTCCCCACATCAGTCTAGGTGATTTGTGCCAATTGTCCAGATCCAGAAGAGATTTTGGGCTGCCAATTGTTTTTTTTTTTTTTAATAAATATCAATACTGAAATAATTAAAGCAGTTTCAGTACTCTCAGTATTGATACAGTGGTAACAGCTGTACTTTCTTCTCCTTGACAGAGATTTGACAGTGTGTACATTTTCAGAAAATAAGTAAATACTGTTTTCACACTAGTGCTTTCCATACATTACTTTATTTGTAATGGCCCGCTGCAATATCAACATTGACTGCCACAAATAGATTTTCCCATTTAGATTATGGGAGTATCCAGAACTTATTCCTAAATGACAACAATTAGCCCTTCTATTAAGCCTTTGACAAAATCATATCGCTACATTCAAATCTGTGTTGGTTTAGAGTCTTTTCAGCCTTGTAGTATCATTATTTATGTGATGCAATAGTTTAAATTATCACAGAAGTAGTAAATGTTTATATAATTTTATTTCAGACAGGACCACTTTGGCAAGTTACTTTGAGTTTATTGAAACACAAGTTATCTTTGGTGGTATGGTTCCTTATGGGGATTGTTCAAAATTAATTGAACATACAAGAGCTCTAGCATTAACTCCCCATGCAACCACCAGCTGGGAAATACATAGACAATTAAGACACTTAATAATGTCTTTAAAAGCAAACAGTGGTAACATGTAGATGTGGCAGTGGAACATCTATAGCTTGGTTATTAGGATGAATGTCTCTCAGCATTGAGGTCCATGCCAGCTAAGATGACAACCAGATGCACAGTAATATGCTCATGCTTATAGTGGGGAGGGAGGGTTGCGAGCAGTTTGAGCATACTTACCGAGCAGTATGCCATGTATATGTCCCTGATCTAATAGGACAATAGTAGTGATTGGACTGCGTCATCTGATCGCAGCAGTATGCCTACATGGCCTGACTGAACTTAAACTGCGCTCGATCAAATATAAAGCAGATGTCTTCGGTAGAGATTAAAGTAAATTAAAATTGTTTTGCCACTAGGTGGCGACAAATGACGTAAAAGTGTGTTTGTTATTGAATTACTTAATCAAGAGATTTGTTCAAAAATTATGATTCATAAAACAAATGAAGTCTGAATAAAATCATTCACTCAGACTGATTTAAAAAAAAATTCTTTCACCTGTATGGTGTTCTTTCAGCTTATATATGTGCTCAAGCATCATTTTGTGTACAGTATTTGACAGTATATCAGGGTATAACTCTTGGGGCCCTATTTTAACGATCTAAGCACATGGTCTCACTTTTTCAGACCAGCACACCCATGGGAGCACAAATGGGAACATGTGCAGCTTTATTGTTGACAATCGTAGTATAACAGGCAAGGGTAAATCACCGGCAACAACAGTATCACAGACAGGGCAGAAACATAACGAAGGGACAGGCACAGGCACAGGGTCGGGGCAGGCAGCAGACAGAACAGGCAGTATCCAGATAAACAGGCAGGTGGTCAGATGGGCAGGCAGCAAGATGTCGTAACAGAATAAACAATCCAAGGTCATACACGGGAAAACAATACACATGGGAAAAACGCTCAGAAATGTTAGCCGTGGCAAAACAAGACTTTGCGGGGTGTGTGTGTGTGTGTGTGTGTGTGTGTGTGTGCGCGCGCGCTTTATAGTCCACCGGAAGGGGATCAGGTGAGCGCGTGATCAGCGGCAGGCAGTGGGTTATGGGAAATTAAGTCCAAATGAGTTCAGTACTCCGGTGACGGAGCCCTCAGGTGGTGATCGGAGGGAGCCACAGAGGCCGCATTCGTGACAGTGGAATAATGGTCCATTATTTAAGAGAACATTCTGGGGACAAAAATAAAACTACCTGCCAGAAATATTAAAAGAACATTAAGTGAACAATGTTATCGCTAAACATTTTTAGAATGTTTTTGGGGGAATGTTACCCTACCTTTTAAAACAACATTCTGGGAACAAAAATAAAACTACCTGCTTAAAACATTATAAGAAGGTTAGGGAATAATGTTCTAACAATGTTAACACCAAACATTTTTACAATGTTTTTTAGAGAATGTTATCCTACCATTTAGTAGAACATTCTGGGAACTAAAATAAAACTACCCGCCGAAAACTGTCAGGGACTGTGCTGATATAACTCACGCAAACACGAAGATGATGAAGATAAGGCAGTCTTCAATAAATCCACATGCAGAGGAACGTAACACACATCCATACATAGACGAGACCCGACAACCATGAACAGAAACCAGGGAACTTAAATACACAGATAATTAACTAATATGACAAACAGCTGTGATGATTGGGATTAGTGTCCATGGTGACAGATTGTGGCGGGAAACTAGACAAAGGAAGCACTTGTGACTGAAGGTAACACACTAAAAGTCCATGAAAAAGAAACTAACTGAACAGAACCGTGACATTACGCCCCCTACTGCAAGGCGCACATTTTTAGAACAAAAAATTTCTAGCTGGGGCGGTGTGACGGCAGCTTCACATTCTCAATATCTACCTCCTCGATGGCAGTCAAGACTTTCAATTCAGTAGAAAAATCACTCCTTTTCATAACACAAGGATCATATCCAACATATGTTGGACATGTTTATACCTTTCTAAACCAGCACAGTATGGACTTTTCTCCATCTCTTCCATTCTAATTTTCACTGCTTGCCCTCCACCTGAATTTCGCATGTCACCAGAACCATGTGATTGCAAACAACCTATTGTGTGAAAACAACATGAATTGTGTTAATGGTGTGATCACAACAGACGGATGAGATGCTAATTGTGAAAATCAGTTTCACTTCCTTTATTTCAGAGAAAGGAAGTGAAAGAAATTTCAGAGCTGCTGTTCAACATGACAGTTCAGAAGAGAAGAAAGAAAAGTCTACAAATATTGTTTGAGGTGAGTGTTTCATCTTTCTTTAGTTGTTCTCATCTATTTTCAAAAACAGAGTGGTAACACTTTAGATTACAGCCTGGAAAGTACTGCGTAATTACAACAAATTTACAGCATAACTTTCAATAATTACAGTGTACCGATAAAGTAAGTATGTGTAAGTATAGGGGAACGATATGTAAAGTCTTGGGAATAAAGGGGTAACAACCAGGAAAATAACAAATTATTTATACTGCAAGTATTTTAGAACTAAGGACTACTTATACTATTATGATAGACAACAATCTTACGTTTGGGAGCAATTTAGCGAGAAAGTGCACTGATTTAAGTTGTTTCAAGGCAAGTAGAAAGAACTATTGCAATCTTTTTTAATACATGGGGAAATATACTTTTGTTTCATGTAGTTACAGGGTAAGTATGACATTACGGGCTGTCAATTAAAGTGGTGCTTGTTACACTCTTATTTCATGTAGTTACAGGGTAAGTAATTAAAAAAAAGCAAACAATCTGATATTACTGACTCTCGAAACCTTTATTTGAAAAACAACCTAATTAAAAACAGGTCTACAGCACTTATTATTCACTTATTCATTTCAAATTCTAAAGTCCTGACAGAAAGTAACACGTTTTGTCCCTTTATTTGTTGTTGTTGTTTCTCTTGCTTGGCTTGTTTCTCATCTGATGAAACTTTAGAAGGAATCCCATTAAAAGAAAATACAGTACACCCAGAAATTTTCCCATGGTTTAGGCTATTCATCTTTTTGCTTCCGACCAACTGTCACCAGCGCCTGCGTGAGAGTCGACTTTGCGTTCGATGAAGCATATTGTAATGAGCAACGTGAAGCTTTCATGACGTTCTCGCGGGAGATTCGTGTGAAACTGGCGCGAGAACTGCCGTCTCTGTTATTCTGTCTTGTTTGTTTCTCATTATCATTATCTGTTATTCTGTGTATTTTGTTGTGAGCATTAATAAAAAAAAATAAATAAAAAAAACTGACGGCATCCGACATCCACGGCTTACGTCACGCTTCAAGTTACGTCAAGCATGAACTCTCAACTAGGGATGGGCGATACCACTTATTTTGTTTTCGATACGATACTGATACTTTCAAGGCCAATATCATACCTCTAATATGAACTTATAGATTTTAACATTTATTCAATTATTGAATTACTAAGAGTAAAATGAGTTATGATACCCACTTAACATTATATTTGAAAGGCATTTTAACATTCAATATGCCTTAATTGCAGTTTATTACATTATATTTTTGTTTACACATGGTTAAAATGTTTACTTGGTAAACCATGGAAAATCTACAAATAAGCCTACTATATGGCTAGCTGAACTACGGTCACTGTAGTAATGGTTCATTTTCATAAGGGACTGCCAGTGACAGGCTGTTAATCCCATAAAATGAAACATTTGTAGACAGAACATCAGTATGAACTTCAATTTAAATAAATGTAATTGCACAAATTATGTAGGCTACTGTTTCATTTTTCTTTATTGCGAAATAACTAATAATAATATTATTATATTTTTCTGTCTTCTGTTAAGCATTGTTCTGGGCTGTGTTTCCCAAAAGCATCATTGATTTCTTACGATACTAAATGGAGCCCTGTTTGAATGTATACACTATAGTGTCGGCAGTGAGCGAACGCTCTCTGTGATTGATTGGTTCTGACTTTTAGCATTTGTGTGTTCAGATGAGCAGGAAAGTACTTCTACTACAAATTATTCGCTAACATAGGTTATTTGTCTAATTCAATGCATATTGTATGCATTAAATTTATTGTTAAATAAACAAAATAACTGGTTAAAAAAAAAAAAAAACACACCTTAGTATCGATATTTTAATTTGAGTATCGATACTTTCAATACTCAACGTCAGTATCAATATATCGATACTTCATATCGATCTGCCCATCCCTACTCTCAACCCTCTCGTGCACGTGCAGGTGACAGTTGGTCGAAAGTTTAAAATTTTAAAATATTTATTTTTCTTACAAATACGTATCGTTTCACTTCAGAAGACATTGGTTCATCCATTGGGGTCGTATGGATTACTGTAGTTATTGCTGTATGTGCTGTTTGATGCTTCCACTTTTAGGAACACATGAGCTTGCATAAAGCATTCCCAGAGATTATTTATTTTCCTAAAAACCTTTGTTTGTGTTCATCTTAAGAAGGAAAGTCGTATACATCTCAGATGGCATGAGGGTAAAAGATGAGTAAACGGTGAGCACATTTCCGAGTGTACTGTATTTTCTTTTAATACAGAATAGCAAATGACATGGGATTCCCTCTTAAGATTCACCAGTGGAAAGAAAGAAAAAGAAGAAGAGGAACAAGAGGAGGAGGAAGCCAAGCAAGAGAAACTAATAAGAAGTGTTGTAACTTTAAATCTGTTTTGAAATAAGTTGTTTTTCAAATAAAGGTTTCGAGAGTCCATAATATCAGATCATTTGCTTTTTTTTATTACTTACCCTGTAACTACATGAAATAAGAGTGTAACAAGCACCACTTTAAATTACAGCCCGTAATGTCATACTTAACCTGTAACTACATGAGACAAAAGTATATTTCCCCATGTATTA
Source organism: Ctenopharyngodon idella (assembly GCF_019924925.1). Classification (NCBI taxonomy): domain Eukaryota; kingdom Metazoa; phylum Chordata; class Actinopteri; order Cypriniformes; family Xenocyprididae; genus Ctenopharyngodon; species Ctenopharyngodon idella. Next base: position 52,290,169 of record NC_067222.1, read on the forward strand.
AAAAAGATTGCAATAGTTCTTTCTACTTGCCTTGAAACAACTTAATCAGTGCACTTTCTCGCTAAATTGCTCCCAAACGTAAGATTGTTGTCTATCATAATAGTATAAGTACCCCTTAGTTCTAAAATACTTACAGTATAAATAATTTATTTTCCTGGTTGTTACTCCTTTATTTCCAAGACTTTACATATTGTTCCCCTATACTTACACGTACTTACTTTATAGGTACACTATAATTATCGAAAGTTACACTGTTGTGATGGAAATTAATTCAAGAACTTGATATCTACATATTTGTGTAAACATTTTACATTTATTTAGGTGTGAGCATGTGGGGAAATATTTATGCTTTTACTTGTGTATTTATGAATTGTCTTTTGAATTTATGAATCGGATTTAGTGAATGTGAGTTGTGCTGTACATTTATGAATTGTAAATGTATTATTTTTGAGGCAGATCTGGCTCCATAGTCATTAATGGACACATGATGATGGGCTGGAGCAGGAGCTGAATCTAGAGGCTGAAGACAAACAACTGATGTTAGTGGAGTGAGATTCAGGTTTTACAGTGCAGAGTTACAGTGTGATTCCTGCTGACCTGACTGAAGCAGCGTTACTACAAGGTTAAGACATAAGTTAGGTGTATGTCAGGCTAAAGACATGAGTCTATGTTCAAGACTTAAACTGTGAGAGTGTGTCTGAGTCCTGAACATTGCCAGCAAGCCAATAACTAATAGAGTTGTGTAGCTAAATAACACTCAATCTAAATATTTAGTTTGACCTCTACAAGTAATCAACATTTTCTGAAGGTTCAACACCTGCTTTCACTGACTATTTGAAAAAAAATTTTTTATTTATTTTCAAATAGTACCTTTATATTTTGAAAGTGCCTGGTAAAAGTGGACTTACTGTAAAGCTTTTTCTTCATGTCCAACAGCAGTGAGTGAGTGAAGGACGATGGCATCTGCTGAACAGCATTATGAGATGGAAGAAGACAAGCTGAAACACAAGGAAGGTAATAAAGGAAAGACAATATCAGTATAATATTAAAGTTTTCATTTAATAAATGTCAATAATCTCTCTCTATGCTAGTCCAGATGAGCAGCAGCACTCGCAGTGAAGTCAGTGTTGATCTGAATGCTAAAACTGGAGCAACTGCAAATGTTCCTGTACTCACTGGAAACACCATCACAGGCCCAGTGACCTTCATCTACAACACTGCAGGAAATGGTATCAATATAACAGTGCTTACTGAGACACTAATGTAGTTTGTTTTATGGAGATATTGCTCATGGGCAGACATGTTTTAGCTACATGTTACTTCTCTTCTTTTCTCTCTCCACACAGCACCACAAAAAGCCTCAGAGAGACAGACGGAGAAGCACACAGTAGATCAAGGTACAACAGTTGTATTCTCTCACACTGTACTGACAGATGCTGACCAACACCAACACACACGTTCGTTGGTTTGGTTGGATCAGTGTGTTTCCTCTGTTGACATTGGCTGGTGTTTGTTTTCATCAAGTGTTTATCAGGTTGTGGAATGTTTGAACAGGGACATAATGTTACTTACTTACTAATTACTTAAGGAAGTACTTACAAATTATTAACAAACTATTAATAGTTTATTCTTAGTTTATATATTGTAGTCTCTACACCAGTGTTTCCCAAACTTTTTTCAGTCACGGCACCCTTTGAAAATGTTCAAAAATTTGTGGCACCTCACACTAGTGTTGTCACGAAACGTCTCGGGTTACGACTGTAACTCTGGTTCCCTGAGAACAGGGAACGAGACACTGCGTCCTAGAACGCAACTGGGAAACACCCTCACGTGGCTGGTGTCTGAAACAATCTGTCCAATCATGACAATCCTATTGGCCGGCGACAGCCTATGACGTAACCAGGAAGTATAAAAGGGGCACCTGGAGAACATGTCATCCGCTTTTCGTCAGAAGGGACTGACAGCATGCAGAATGGAGGCATGGCAACGAGACGCAGTGTCTCGTTCCCTGTTCTCAGGGAACCAGGGTTACAGTCGTAACCCGAGACGTTCCCTTTTGTCCTAGAATGCAACTGAGGAACGAAATAAAATATATATGTGTAACTAGAGGTAATATGTAACTGTTGGTAAGGTGTTTTTCATAACTGTTTGTAGTCTGAAGTGAACAGCTTTCAGGTATTGTTCATCTGTACTAAAGATATTGTTTATTGCTCATTGTTGAGTTGTGTTCTAAGTGATGTCTACTAAGAATAAGATGTCAAAGACTCAATGCTATATTTTTCATTTTTATCACTTTGTTAACAGGGAAATGTGGGATAATCCATGTAGTAAAACTACATAATGTTTTACATGGTTTGATCCCTGAATACTGATTCCTCCCATGACTGGGCATTGTGGGGGCAGTAGAATAACTGCAAGGCTAGTTGAGAATCCACAGGTGTTTGTGTGCTATTTACTCACACTGTAATCTAGAGAATACGACAAAACCCATAATAAATGTCATATTTACCTGTGGAAATTACATATTGAATAAATCTAAGTCTGCACTAGATAAATTATAAATGAAATATAGATTAATCCTTATTAAAGCTACAAAAGTTCTTTAGTCAAGAGCAGTGAGTAATTTTCTCTGTTATCTTTGTTCTTTGATTAACATTAATGACAGTATTAGTGGCTGCTGTCACTTTAAGAGCTGCCGCTGCTGCACATGATGCGTATTTGACACATATCCCATTTTCTCACAGCTCTTTATGTTTATTTAATACTTATTTAACTGCTGTTCTGAGGATACTCGACAATATTTTGACATAATAGTGTTGTGTTATTATTCGTTCAAGCACGAAAGAGAACTCGATTCTGGCGTGCTGTCTGTGCGTACGAAACTAACACGTGTCTTTCTGTGCGTCGTGTGTCTGTCAGAACATTCACAGACAGCCTGTTCTCGTTTGTCGTGTCACGCTTGAATGGTTTAAAAACATTTGCATGAAGAAGAGCGTGATCATAAAATGTAACGCTAGCTAAAGGATGACAGAAAAAACGGATGCTTCATTAATTGCGTTAAATATTTGTTAGTTATACTGAAATAAATGAATTGCATGCGTTAACGTTGAAAGCACTGCTTAGTACATATAAACAATGTGTAAAAGAAAACCTGCCTGATAATTATGAACACCTTCATTTCCAGCCTTCATGAACAATTATATATCACTTATAAATTATTAAATACAAAATTAATAGTAGTTATTAAGGGGCCATTTACATGACACCATTTTCAAATAAAAACAGAAAAAAATGTATGCGTTTTGGCCATTCATTTACACGACAACGGTGTTTTGGTGACCTGAAAACACAAACTTTTAAAAACGGGTTTCAAAATGCAAGTTTTTGAAAACGGTCTCCGTGTAAACAACAAAAACGCACATCTGTGAAAACGATGACGTCATGTACATGCGTATTACATGTTCAGTCTGTAGTGTTTCATCATCATCTAATGGCCTGCCAGCAGAATACAGTGTTTTTAGTCATTTTCACAGATTTGTATGAATGGGGATCGTTTTGACAATGGTGTCATCTGTACGTGGAAAATTCAAAGGAAAGACTTCTCCGTTTTAATATCGTTGTTGTGTAAACATACCCTAAGATTGATGTGGTTTGGAATTGGTAAAATGTGCTTGTAAAAAAATATGATCAGAAAATAAACTTGCCTAATAATAATAATAATAATAATAATATATATTATATATATATATACACACACTTACATATGCACACACCGATCAGGCATAACATTATGAGCACTGACAGGTGAAGTGAATTACACTGATGATCTCTTCATCACGGCACCTGTTAGTGGGTGGATATATTAGGCAGCAAGTGAACATTTTATCCTCAAAGTCGATGTGTTAGAAGCAGGGAAAATGGGCAAGCCTAAGGATTTGAGCGAGTTTGACAAGGACCAAATTGTGATGGCTAGATGACTGGGTCAGAGCATCTCCAAAACTGCAGCTCTTGTGGGGTGTTCCCGGACTGCAGTGGTCAGTATCTATCAAAAGTGGTCAAAGGAAGGAACAGCGGTGAACCGGCGGCCAAGGCTCATTGATGCACGTGGGGAGCGAAGGCTGGCCCGTGTGGTCCGATCTAACAGACAAGCTACTGTAGCTCAAATTGCTCAAGAAGTTAATGCTGGTTCTGATAGAAAAGCGTCAGAATACACAGTGCATCACAGTTTGTTGCGTATGGGGCTGCATAGCCGCAGACCAGTAAGGGTGCCCATGCTGACCCCTATCTACCGCCGAAAGAGCCAACAATGGGCACGTGAGTATCAGAACTGGACCACGGACCAATGGAAGAAGGTGGGGAACACATGGCACCAGGATGCACTATGGGAAGAAGGCAAGCCGGCGGAGGAAGTGTGATGCTTTGGGCAATGTTCTGCTGGGAAACCTTGGGTCCTGCCATCCATGTGGATGTTACTTGACAGTATGTGTCCACTGGCGCGGACTCGCAGAGCAGAGGGAACATATTCAGTTCATTCCTATGGAAGTTGAGCTTCACGCTCGCGCATAAAGCATAAATCTGGGGGTAAAAACTTAAGCTCAGAATCTATCCAGAATCATTGGACAGAGAATTGTGATGCATTGATCCCACCACTAATGTGTGGTAGTTATTATTTTAATAGGAATTATGGACTAGATTAGAATTTAAATTAAGATTTTATTATTTTATTTAAAAACTGATAACTTTTTGTTGGCTGATTTTTCCCTCTTTCTCAAAGGCTCAACTGCAGAGGACAGTAAGGCTGCTCTTCATGAGATCAGCCACAGACTGAAGAACAAATTAAAACAGGAGTATGAACGAATATTGGTTGGTAATTCTCAGATGGGTCATCAGAAATACCTGAACAATATTTACACTGATCTATATGTGGTGGAGAATGAGACTGGAGGAATAGTGAGTGAGCACGAGGTGAGACAGATCGAATTCAAACAATTTGATGCCAAGGACACATCAATCCAGTGCAATAACATTTTTGAAGTCCATGAGGGTCAACGAAACAGAAAAGTGCTGACGATGGGCATCGCAGGTGTAGGAAAAACAGTCTCTGTCAATAAATTCATCCTTGACTGGGCTGAAGGAAAAGAAAATCAGGATATTGCCTTAATTTTTCCTCTTCCATTCCGTCAGCTAAATTTGAACACAAAAAACTGCAGTCTAATGGGACTGCTTCGCAAATACTTTAGTTATCCTAAAGAACTGGCCTCTCTTCCTGATGGTGACGGTAAAATCATGTTCATCTTTGATGGGCTGGATGAATGTCGCTTCTCTTTGAACTTTAAAAAGAACGATGGATTTACAGATGTTCACAAAGAAGCAAAAGTGAGTGAGATAATTACAAGCCTGATCAAGAGACAACTGGTTCCTTCTGCTCTCATCTGGATCACAACCAGACCAGCAGCAGCCGGTCTGATACCCCGAAACTACATTGATCAGGTGACAGAGGTGCGAGGATTCAACGATGAGCAGAAAGAGAAATACTTCAACAAAAACAGCAGTCCTGAGGTTGCTGGAAACATCATCCGTCATATCAGGAAATCCAGGAGCCTGTACATCATGTGCCACATCCCCGTCTTCTGCTGGATCTCTCTCACTGTTCTTCAGCCTCTACTGGCTCGAAAGAGCAATGACAAAACACCCACAACTCTAACAGGGATGTACACAAACTTCTTACTTACTCAGCAGCAACAGATGACAGCAAAATACAGTGATGATCCTGAACCTGAAGCCAATGCCAGGTCTTTTGATCAGATTATTCTGAAGCTTGGGAAACTGGCCTTCCAACAGCTGGAAAAAGGAAATCTGATTTTCTACAAAGAAGATCTTGTGGAATGTGGACTAGAGGTCAATGAAGGGTCGGTGTTCTCTGGGTTATGCACTCAGATCTTTCAGGAGGAAAAAGCTGTTTCAGCAAGAAACGTTTACAGTTTCGTACATCTCAGCATCCAGGAATTCCTTGCTGCTCTCTATGTGTTTTTAATTAGCAAAGATGACAAAGCAAAGCTACTTTTTCAATCCCCGAGAGAAAAACTGACATGGACACTGTCCAGAAAGACACTGTTTCAGCTTCATAAGGGTGCGATCAACAAGGCTTTACAAAGCGAGATCGGACACCTGGACCTTTTCCTCCGGTTCTTCCTGGGTCTCTCTCTGGAGTCCAATCAGAGTGACCTGAAGGAATTAGTGCCAGGACTGGAACTCAAACCAGAGAACATGAAAAACACAGCTGACTATATCAAAAAGAAAATAGAGAAGGAGAAATCAGTGGAGAGGACCATCAATCTCTTCCACTGTCTAAATGAAATGAAAGATGACTTTGTGGGGGAAATCCAGAAGAATCTGAGCTCAGGAAATCTTTCAGAACAGAATCTCTCCTCTGCTCAGTGGTCGGGTCTGGTGTTTGTGCTCCTGATGTCAGAAGAGACTCAAGAGAAGTTTGAACTGCAGAAATACAGAAGATCTGATGAAGCAGTGATGAGACTGCTGCCAGTGATCAAAAACACAAGAAAAGCACTGTAAGAGTCTTCTTTAAATTCATTTATATACACTGTTGGTCTTTTGTAATTGGGACGTCTTTTTACATGGATGACTTGTTGGCCTAGACAGTTCAGAAAAACGAATAAATGTAAATGTATCAATGTGTGTGATGATATTAAATGCCAAAGTGTCTCCATCATCAGACAAGTTGAACCTGAGTTTTACCCTTTTTAATTATTCTTAATTGTATCATAAATTAAAGAAACTAAAAACACAGGGTTGATGTTTTATGAAAATTGTTTTAGCTTTGCTTACTTCGTTACAGTCAAAGGTTTTTCCAAGTTATCTATGCTCTAGATTATAAACACTACCTAATAAGCATTGATATCACTGATTGTTTTGTTCGCTACACAGGCTACAATGCTGTAATCTCACTGCTCAGTGTTGTGAGAGTTTGTCATCAGTTCTACAATCCTCAAACTCCTTCCTGAGAGAGCTGGACCTGAGTAACAATGATCTAAAGGATTCGGGAATGAGGCTTCTTTCTGATGGACTGAAGAGTCCAAACTGTCAGCTGGAGATACTGAGGTTTGAGTTTAAATGCTTTATTTATTTATTAATTTATTTATTTTTTCCATTAAGTTAATTATTTAAAAATACACTGCTAAGATTGATTCTGTATGCAATTACATTTTGTTTTTATTGTTCAGATTTTCCATATGTAATCTCACTGCTCAGTGTTGTGAGAGTTTGTCATCAGTTCTACAATCCTCAAACTCCTTCCTGAGAGAGCTGGACCTGAGTAACAATGACCTGCAGGATTCAGGAGTGAAGCTTCTTTCTGATGGACTGAAGAGTCCAAACTGTCAGCTGGAGATACTGAGGTAAATAGTTTTAAAATAATTAACAAAATGCTATCACAATAAATGATTGTCAACGAATGTGACATTTGTTCTCGATGTAATGGAAATAGTCAATGGAAACTGATCGGGCCCGATACCAAGCTCATGTACTTGTACTCATACTCGTACAAATATGGATCTGCTTGAATTGTTTGTTGAATCGTTCTTCAGATTCTTGACTTGTCATCGTCTGAACAAGCCCAAAACAGTTGATCGATCGCCATAGAAAATGACCGGTTCAGCGGATGGAATCAAAAGTTGCTATTGTGAATGCCGCACGATCCACTGCTGTACATGTTTAGAAAAGTGAATGAATACTTTGGTACATTTCCACAGACGCTTTTGTTACTTTTATGACTGAATCTACAGAAAATAACAGCATACAAACTGCACAGTTCAGTGTGTGATACTGATCTGATTGTCAAACTAATGTCATGTGGACTGTTGCTGTGTGTGTTTGTAGATTGTCTGGCTGTATGGTGACAGAGGAAGGCTGTGGTTATGTGTCTTCAGCTCTGAGTTCAAACCCCTCACACCTGAGAGAGCTGGACCTGAGCTACAATCACCCAGGAGATTCATTCATTGATAAATTCAACCATCAAAACTGCACACTAGATAAACTTAAGTATGTTGAGCAGGAAGAGTTTGACTTTATTTCTTTCATACATTTACAAAAGTTCTTACTTTCTTACTAACTTTCATCCAGGCAGTACACAACACAGCTGTACAAGGGCTTTACAGAATTAAAGGGTTAGTTCACCAAAAAATGAAAATTCTGTCATTTATTACTCACCCTCATGTCGTTCCACACCTTCGTTTATCTTCAGAACACAAATTAAGATATTGTTGATGAAATCCGATGGGTCAGTGAGGCCTGCATTGACAGCAAGTTAATTTACACTTTCAATGCCCAGAAAGATAATAAAGACATATTTAAAACAGTCCATGTGACTACAGTGGTTCAACCTTAAATTTATGAAGTGACGAGAACACTTTCTGTGTGCCAAAAAACTAAATGACGACTTTATTCAATAATTTTTTCCACGACACATGCGTGTGGTGATACGAGACACGTGTCGTTTCATCGCATGAATTATCCAAACTTTCAAGCTGTGGCATGACAATATCACAATAGATGCAGTACACAATCTCTTGTTCAGTAGGCATCACTTGGCACTGATGACATCTACACCACCAGCTCTTCATTGCTCTCTGTGTTTCAGAAGCTTGTGGCTGTGGTTGTGTTGCAGCCTCTTCCATCTCTTTTAGTTCGTTCTCTGTATATTCTTTTTCGAATAAGTAAGGTTGTGCAAAAAAAATGCAATTCATCCTCTGTGTCGAAATCTGCAGACATAGTTATGAATGTTTATTTTGAGCATGCGTCTTCCTCTGTAAATACAGTCCTGCGTTTCCGCAGAATGCGAGCTCCTGCCTCATCACCACACACACACGTCATGGTGCTCTCGTGAACGTGTGTCAGAGACTGATACGGAACAGAAGAAATTGTTGAACAAAGTCGTTATTTTGGGGGTTTTTTTGGCACACAAAAAGTATTCTCGTCGCTTCATAACATTAAGGTTGAACCACTGTTGTCACATGAACTGTTTTAAATATGTCTTTCCTACCTTTCTGGGCATTGAAAGTGTAAATTAAAGGGTTAGTTCACCCAAAAATGTATTACTCCCCCTCATGTCGTTCCACACCCGTAGGACCTTCATTCTTCTTTGGAACACAAATTAAGATATTTTTGATAAAGTCCGATGGCTCAGTGAGGCCTGCATTGCCAGCAAGACAATTAACACTTACACTGCCCAGAAAGCTACTAAAGACATATTTAAATCAGTTCATGTGACAACGGTGGTTCAACCTTAATATTATAAAGTGACGAGAATACTTTTTGTGCACCAAAAAAAAAAAAAACTTTATTCAACAATATCTTGTGATGGGCGATTTCAAAACACTGCTTCATGAAGCTTCGAATCTTCACGAATCTTGTGTTTCGAATCAAAGGTTTGGAGCATTAAAGTCATGTGATTTTAGTAAATGAGGCTTCGTTACGTCATAAGTGTTTCGAAATTTCAATGGTTCATGTGACTTTGGCAGTTTGATTCACGCTCCGAACCTCTGATCCGAAACACAAGATTCGTGAAGATTCGAAGCTACCTGATGAAAACAGGTGGCATATGTGTACATTCTCAGTAACGAGGTAGTAACGTCACTGTTCTTTAAACAGTTAAGCTACCCTATTAGAGACGCTGATGTCAAACACGGCGGGATTTATGCAGTGTTTTGTTTTGCTCCCGACCGATTTTCCTTCCACAATTATGTTTCTATTCTTTTTTGTAATACAACGGCTATTGGAACGAGCTGTGTCTGTAACAGACTTGGTTCGTAATGTACTTAGCCTTACAATTTTCCAAAATTAAAATTGTTTTGTGTGTGTGTGTGTGTGTGTGTGTGTGTGTGTGTGAGTGAGTGAGTGAGTGAGTGAGTGAGAGAGAGAGAGAGTGTGTTTACTGACTATCATTGTGTGTGTTTTCTAGTGTGGATCATGGGGGAGAGTTCAGGATAACAGCAGGACTACACAAATGTAGGTCTACTCGCACTCACACTCTCTCTCTTACACACACACATGCACACTCTCTCTCTCTCTCTCTCACACACACACACACAGTGTCGGTCAAATGATGCTGTTTAATAATAAATAATAATTATAATACTTTTAGATCACCATTATTAGAATTATCTCTAAGACAGTAAAATACTACTACTGTAAATGAAAAATGAATATTTTATAAAGAGTATATTATTTTACAATAGGACGTTACAATACCAGGGCTTGACATTAACATCCGCCAACCCGCCAAATGCGGGTAGATTTCAGCTGTGGCGGGTTAGACACTTGCTAGTGAAGGCGGCATCGGCGGAATCGCGCTGAATGACATGCGACAGAAGTGCTCTCTCGCGTGCGATCAGAATAGTCAAATACACATACACAGATTTTAAAATGTCCATCGTGTGGAGTATGGATATGTGTCAGTATATTACGTACATACATTCAGCAGCCCAGTTAAATATCTTTATGTCATTAATGTTAATCAAACAACAGAAGATAAATAAATATAAAATAAACCTACTGTATCTGAAAAAAGAGTTTAAGCTATTTAATGTACTATTGTATTTGTAATTTGCTTCTTTGTTCTTTTTATATAGCCTAATAAAAATAACTTATACAATTATAAAATTTATCATATTATGGTCATATTACCCACCCCTTGCCCACCCGTACATACCAGCTGATATACCATGTAGGCCTAGTCTTGATTTAGGTGGTCAATCTGCATTTGAAAGTTTGAAAGGGTTTTAAATCTAGCTAATCAAGTAAAATGACTCAAAATCAAGTAATTTTAGCATGCCAAAGTCAACTAACCATATAAAATGTAATTTCCCAACAGCAAATTATGGCCAGTGAAAATGCTGAGTGGCTAGTAACTTTGGAAAACCACTAGCCACAGTGGCTGGTGAGCAGAAAAGTTAATGTCAAGCCCTGTACAATACTGTTATATTGGCAGAAACCTGCAGTTTCAGTGAAAACAGGTTGATAAACGCATTTTATTACAAATCAGGTGAAATACTGTAATCAGCTGTCCACAAAAATGTTGGATATAATGCGACTGTGAAAATTGAGCGTAACTGGTGCTCGTTGTGTTCCAAAATGCACATTAAACTCAAGGCACATACAGAGATGGAGTTCACTGCATTCATTCCCTGTGAACTGAGACGTGGAAAACAAGCTGATGGAGTGAGCAAAGTGTGCTCTTCACTCTGAAACATGCAGCGCAACAGACTACAGACTTACTTAATTATCGTCTTTTGTGATTTGATAAGGGCACAAAGCCATGTCGTGCTTTTTAGTTTGTTTGAGAGATGCTTTGCCAAAGCAATGACACAAAACACAAAGATTTATGTTATTATGAGACGTAAAATATTTTTGGTTCAAACTGTGTTTCTTTAAAACCTGTGTACACCTGGTCACTTTATGCGTTTTCTCTGATGGGATAGCTATCCGATCGTGAAAAGACCAGGTGTAAATGCCCTCCGAAACGCATTCGCTCAAATCACTTCAGGAGGAGGTCTGGGACGCATTCCAGACAAAACTGAACAAGTCTAAATGCATCTGGTTGTTGAAACCACACATGTAAATCTTACTCCTCCCAAAAAGACTAAAAAATAAACATGTGAGAGTGTGTTATACTCTACCAGTCAAAAGTTTTTGAACAGTAAGATTTATTAATGTTTTAAAAGAAGTCTCTTCTGCTCACCAAGGCTTCATTTATATGATCCAAAAACACAGCAAAAACTGTAATATTGTGAAATATTATTACAATTTAAAATAGCTGTTTTCTATTTAAATTTATTCAAAAAAGTAATTTATTCCTGTAATCAAAGCTGAATTTTCAGCATCATTACTCCAGTCTTCAGTGTCACATGATCCTTCAGAAATCATTCTAATTATGATGATTTGCTGCTCAAGAAACATTTATGATTACTATCAGGGTTTTTTTTAAAGAAATTAATACTTTTACTCAGCAAGGATGCATTAAATTGATCAAAAGTGACAGTATAGACATTTATAATGTTACAAAAGCTTTATATTTCAGAAAAAAAGAATATTTATTTTTCTCAAGAAAACATTCTACTGCAGACAAAGGATTCAGAGATGATCCAAATGAAGCAGCACAGAAACTTGACTCCATTACATAACTGAAAACAACAAATTAAAACTATTTCACATTACAGGGTTTTTCCTGGGTCTAAAATGGTCTTCGGTGGTGGTGGCGAACACTGTCACACTGTCATCCACAGTACAAAATACCGTACCCATGTGAACTGTGAGAATTCAGTTCTGACAGTAAATCCACAATAAATGCAGAGAAACGCAGTTTGAAATATCGGCATATCTTATTCATGAATTAAAGAATGAACACTGTCAGGACAGATAATAAAACTCATTTATATTTCAAATCTGTACATTTAAAAGTAAAAAGTCACTGAGTGACCAGTTTGAAAAGTTAGTAATAAAATGAACAAAGTAATACATTACAGAGCAAAAGTAGGAGATCTGTTATTTTTTAAATTTACACCCCAATACTTAATGAAGAGATTATTTTGTTCCATCCATTGCTATGGTTATCATGATCAATTGGATTTAATTGCATTTAAATACATTTGTCAATCCAGAAACTAATATATTTTTAAAAATATTTTAAATATTCATTATAAAGGCCTACAGAAAGCAAAGATCACTGCTGTATTAGTCAACACAAGAAACACAACGCTGCACTTCTGCAAAAACTTCTGTTATAATAAATGAAGGTGTCTGTCTACATTGTGCTATTGATCTCTTATTTGCATTGTGTTTATATTTGGTAACACTTTACAATAAAGTTCATTAGTTAAACATTAGTTAATATATTAACTAACATGAACTAACCATGAGTGATACATTTGTTACTGTATTTACTAATCTTTAATGTTAGTTAATGAAAGTACAGTTGTTCATTATTTGTTCATGTTAGTTCACAGTGCATTAACTAATGTTAACAAGATTTTAATAATTCATTAGTACATGTTGAAATTAGCATTAAAGGCACAATATGTAAGATTTTTATATTAAAATATCCAAAAACCACCTGCACAATGTTATATATTTCGTTCAGCTGTGTACATTATCCTAAATGTTTACAAGAATTTGTAAATTCAGAGATGGCAAGAGCTTTGCGACAAACTTTGACTTGAAAGAGATGCCGCTCTTGCACGTTATTAGACAAGGTAAGCAAATGTAGGCTACATCAGACTAATCAATGTTATATAGCTCAACACGATGAAATGTTAGAATATCATCAGTATGATATTGTATTGTTGATAGGGTTGTCACGATACCATAATAATGTCTTACGATACTATACCAGCTGAAGTATCGCGATACCATGCAGTATACAAAATGAACCAAACTTTCATAAATACATGAAAACAGACCATATTATTCTCTGAATACTTCATTGAGAATGAATAACAGGCTTTTATTACCAATCAAATGGATCATTGTAAACAAAATTCATCTGAGCACTGCACAGTAGCACAGTAGCTGCATGAAGTGACATTAAGATGTAGCATTTATGCATCTGCACTTCAATTACACTTGCATAAATAATGTTATGAGATTAATGTTTCAAATATAAAAATCGCGAATGATAGAATAGGCCTACTTTTAGATGGGAAACTAAAGTCACCAGTAGGTGGCAGCAAGTGTTAATGATTAAGTCAATGAATCATTCAACCGATTCATTCAGGAACGAAGCAAATGACTGTTTTTTATGAATGGCTTAGTGAGTCAGTGACTCGCCCAATTTGTTCAAAAACAGATTCATTTAGAAACTAAACAAAAACAGTGCTCTTGCTCGTGTCACGAACTATCAGGAGCATTTTTGCCAGCATATCTTGAAATTCCCAACCCTGACTGGAGAGCAGTATGTATATTAAAACATATAATAGTCAAGTCAAGTCACCTTTATTTATATAGCGCTTTTTACAATGTAGATTGTGTCAAAGCAGCTTTACATTGATAACTGGTACATTGTTTGGCTCTTAAAAGAATAGTGTCAATGCAGGCAGATCAAAGCACTGTTGAATATCAAATGTCAAGTCAAATGTCAAGTTTCTGGAGTAATACAAGTAATACATTTATAATGTTAAAATCACGATTGATAAGAACCGAGTGCAAAGCCGCTATAGCCTATTGATGAATGGAATTGCATTTGTCTGAATCGTCTTCGCAAAGATGTTTCTAGAAACAAACTATTACACCTTTTCCAGAAGTGGTCAAATTCTTATATAAAGATATTATGATGTTAATTAAGTGAATTTCAGACACTTTCTCCAGAAAAAATGCAGTGCGAACAACAACGTGTAAGTGCAACTTTATCTCATTGCAAAATTAACTGAAGCATTGGGAAACAATAAGGCGCTAATTCTACAGAGCATTTACTACACAGGGCACAGCAGACAGGTAACGGCAGTCTCTTGTAATGTTTTTGCAGGCACGCATGTTCAACTGAAGTGTATCTGCTGCACATACAACATTCCTTACGGTACTGACGATACTACCGTTTAAAAAATACAATGGCATCGCCAGTATTTTGAAGCTTTAGTATCGCGATACTACCGCAGTACCGGTACACTGTGCAACCCTAAATGTTGATCTAGCATACTGTTGGTCTCATACAGCCAACAAACTAATACATAGAACAACATTACAACTTTCAAATGCAGTTTAGATTGATATTGTAACATGAGACCAAGTGAAACAGCACTGCGTTACCTCACAGTTTTAATTGGTCAAATAAACTGAGCTGTATGAGCAGTATTTCTGATTTGTGAGTAGTTCTGTAGAATGAAATGTCCTCATTCCTTTATATCCTCTGGGACTGGCGTGTGGCACTGATATCAGTCATGTTAAAAACATGAATGCATTCACTCATCCATAAACATTATTTCCCCATAAACATGATTAGATCCATTGAAATGATGACAAGTTCATGATTCCACTCATTCACTGCGTCATCAATCTACACCTTTGATAGAGTTTAGCGCCCCCTAGTGGTGAAAAAAAAAAACATACTGTGCCTTTAACAAAGATTAATAAATGCTGTATAAGTGCAGTTCATTATTAGTTCATGTTAACTAATGTAGTTAAATGTTAACTAATGAACCTTATTGTAAAGTGCTACCTTATACTTTGTTGGTTATAATGAAAGGATTCAATGTGCAGCACTCGGGCTAAGCAAAAACTCAGCCAATTTAAAGGATTAGTTCACTTTCAAATTAAAATTTCCTGATAATTTACTCACCCCCCATGACACTAAGATTTTCATGTCTTTCTTTCATCGGTCAAAGAAATTAAGGTTTTTGATTTTGATTTTTCTCCATATAATGGACTTCAATGGAGCCCAAACGGTTGAAGGTCAAAATTACAGTTTCAGTGCAGCTTTAAAGCGTTCTACATGATCCCAGACGAGGAATAAGGGTCTTATCTAGAGAAACCATCGCTCATTTTCTTAAAAATAAATAATTATATAAGTTTTAACCATAAATGCTCATCTTGAACTAGCTCTCTTCTTCTTCTTCTCTATTTGAATTCCAGCAGTGTAGACACTGCTAAGTGTATTACTGCCCTCCTCAGGTCAAAGTTTGAACTAATTGTTATTTGCTTGCACTAGCATATTGTATATGACAATTTAGTTCAAACTTTGACCTGTGGAGGGCAGTAATAGATAAAAGATGAGCATTTATATTTAAAACGTATAAAATTTTTAAAAAAATTTAGAAAATGAGCGATAGTTTCTCTAGATAAGACCCTTATTTCCTTAATTTTGACCTTCAACCGTTTGGGCTCCATTGAAGTCCACTATATGGAGAAAAATCCTGGAATGTTTTCATCAAAAACCTTAATTTCTTTTCGACTGAAAAAAGAAAGACATGAACATCTTGGATGACATGGGGGTGAGTAAATTATCAGGAAATTTTAATTAGAAAGTGAACTAATCCTTTAAGTGGTGTTGAGCGCATACGGACTAACTTAAACGATTCTGATTGGCCACTGTGTTCACATGCTCAACACAAATGTCTGTGATTAGCTACAAAGCTCAGCGCTGCAGAAATATGTTGTAAATATCAACACTCTTCACAGAGCGCTTACATAAGTGCTCACAGGAGCATTTTAAAGCAGCCGGCTACTGCAGAATGGCAGTCGTTAATAAAAATTAGTTTTGGTAAATGGAAATAAGAGAAATGGTGTAAAAAGTCCACACTGCATTTAAACGAACACGCATTTTGATTGGTAATGACTAGTGTTGCTTTCGTCAACGAAAATTATGACTAAATATCGTCGTCAACGAACCTTTATCACGTGACGAAAACGAGACGAGACGCAGCGTAAATGCTGGTCATGTGACGATGACTAAAATTAAATGTATAATGCAATATTGTTGATGAATAAAAACGAGACTGAATGTGGTTTACAAAATAAAAACTATGCTAAAATGTCTCTTCATTTTTGTTGACCAAAACGAGACGAGACGAAATGTTATAACGTTATTTCATCTCGTTTAGCCGCGTTATTATTAATATTTTGCAGTATTTCTATTTC
This sequence comes from Ctenopharyngodon idella, assembly GCF_019924925.1. NCBI lineage: Eukaryota > Metazoa > Chordata > Actinopteri > Cypriniformes > Xenocyprididae > Ctenopharyngodon > Ctenopharyngodon idella. The sequence continues at coordinate 52,306,810 of NC_067222.1, forward strand.
CTGTGTCTCACTTCAGGTGCGGCATCAAGTCGCACTGCGCAAACACAGGCGACGTCACTTCCTCAAGCCCCACTCGCGGCATTATTTAGAAGATGCAGCTGTAGTGTGTTAGCATAAACGACAACAAACAAAGTTAAGTCTGACACAGAGAAAGGGACCGATATGTAGGGAAATATGTAGATTTCACGTGCTCCTAACTTCATGAAAAATGCACAGATAATAGAAAATGCACATCATAAAGCAGATTCTCAGGATTAAAATTAATCCAAAATCAACATAATATATTGCGTTGATCACAAGATATTACTCACGGAATGATTTAACATACTTGGCTAAAAACATGTCTCTTTCCGGGATGCAGTGTGTATCCAATGTTACTGGAACCATCCATGTTCGTTTTCCAACGTCTTATAACACAAAATAGGTATCATCTTAAAGCTTAGAAACTCAGCTTTTTTAACGCATCTAACAATTTTGAAAAACTCCTAACGAGTGCTGAGAAGTGCCTCTAAACCAGAGTTTACCACCCGTGGGCACCATCTAGCTGCGAAAAAATTAATAACACTTTATTCAACTATACTTTATGCTATGACCACAAAATTTGGTCACATTTAGGAGAGCATCACCAAAAAAAAAATTTTTATCCGATCTTATTGCCTTCCTGAGTTATTCCATGTCAAATAAAAAAAATGAAAAATTATTAAAAAATATATATATATATTTTGTCTTTTATCAGCAGTTTTTTAGCATGAAAATGTCCAAATGTAATGTAATTTATATTTTCTAAAAAATTTAAAAGTGTTCTATCAAATGATACCTACCTTTTGACTCTCCTTGCTAAAGTTTTGGAGTTATGAGTCTTTTGTGTATGTCGCTCAGAAAAAAAAAACTCTAAAAAAGCCTTCAGGTCTTAAAGGGTTAAGAGACATCTCAAGGCATTATAAGGTATTATCTATAAGGTAACAATATAATAAGATAACCTTGTTTGAAATGGGTTTGGCTAAAAAAAAATTTTGGTTTCTACTAGATACTATATTGACTGGGTTAAATAGAATTGCATTACTAAAAAGAGACTAAAATACAATTTTCATTGACTAAAACTAGACTAAATAGTGATGGATAATTCTGACTAAAATAAGACTAAAATGCTCAGACTTTTAGTCGACTGAAACTTGACTAGACTAAAAAGAGTATGAACGTGACTAAAACTAATAAAAACTAAAATGACAGCTTGACACAAAGAGTAGACTAAAACTAAAATTAAAACCGCCAAAAACAACACTAGTAATGACAGTCATGCGTCATTTCATGACGACAGACGTAACACGACACTGCCATTATTTTTATGACAGCTAGAGGGGGCATGACTTTAAAACGTAAATATAGGTCGTAATAAGGTGCTTGAAAAATGACCTATAGGGTCGTTTTTTTTTTTTGGAGGACAGTCTTGTAATTCCCACTCCTGTCCAGTTGGTGGCAAGTGCGCTCCAGTGTGGCAGCAGAGTGCGAGTTCAGAGTCCAGAATAAATGAAAACATGCGTTTGATAACACAGGCGAGGCGAGCACCCATCTTAAGTACATTTTATATTAATAAAGTTATAATACTTATAACTATGTATAATAATATATAATACTTATAGCACTTCATTTCATTCATACAGTTTGCACTCATTAATTTATCATATTGTACAATGTTTTAAATATTTAAGTAGACATCGAATAGTAGAAATTGTGTATGATGTAGTGTTTTAGTTGATAGCAGCCTACTTTTGACAAAGCTGATTTCTGAGAGACGCAAGAGAAACGCACTATTTGATTTACGAACGCGCAGCTCATTTCATAGTTTTCACCCATTTGTGTTTCATATCGTTGAGATTTATGTAATTTTGTGCTATCTCTCAGCTCACCTGTTATTCATCAAACACAAGGAGTGACTGACTACTTTCCCATACACCGGAGTGAGACCCTGGACGAGCTGTCGCGATCTTTCTTTGCGCTCTGTGGCGTGACAGATCGCTGTAGCGCTTCAGTTCACACAGAGAGCACATGAACAGACCACATCCTTGTCAACACTACTTTTTGCTAGGAATCTCCTGTATTTCACACCCATCTCCCGCCCCCTCCTGTTTTGCTGTTTTTCCCGGGAAATTCCCATAATCTGTATGGCCCAGAGCTTGTTATAGGAAGAATAATCAAATATATTATTCCAAGGTTGTCCAGATGTCAGATCTTGTATGAAACGCATTCTACTCGACACATCATACAAATTCAAACCCATTTGTGACCTCAACCTGACAACCTACAGCCCCGTTGAGCTGTTGATATCTGCAAAGTCGACGCGTTGCTCCTGTTTACAGCATTAGTAGAGAGATATTTTTTCTTTGAGGAAATTTGCCATGATCTTAACCTTATAGGCCCCAAATAATCAAAATCAAATTGCAAGCTTCTGATTTGAAATCAAATCCTATTGTGAAATTTGTGTCAATGCCCAGCCCCAATATATACAGAGTGTGTATATATATATATATATATATATATTTTTTTTTTTGAATTAAATGTTTTTTCCATTTGTTTTATATTTATTTATTTTTTTCTTGACAGAAAAACTGTAGGACAACCCCACTGGTGTCATAACTTCAATATTATTTGAAATTGTAAACTATTATTAAAATGAATTAATTTTTTAAATAGCTTAGGGTTTTTTTCACTATATTAGTATAAGTATTAATTATGTGTGTTTTAGTATTAGTGTGTACTTACTTTGTTTAAAAAATAATAATATTTGAGCTATTATTCCTACCGGGACTTTTATTTTGAAGTGGTTCCGCTGGAGAACGGAAGATGAAAAGATAATGGACACAGACAGATGATGATTCATGATCAAAATCATGAGTTTTAATCAAACAGAGTCTGTACTCATTCAGATGATGTTACAGCGCCCCCGAGTGTATAACAGTGAAAACATGGAAACCCGGAAAATTCTGTGTTTGACAGGGAAAGCGATGGAAAGACTTTCTGAACAATTTGACACAAAACACTGATGAATAATGACAGACTCATGAAATACAGTGACAGGCTTTGATCAAACTTGTCTTTCTGCAGCTCTTCATTAAAAGCACACCTGTTTTGATCCTCCATTTTAATCTGGAGCGTTTCTTCACAGCAGCTGCTCTTGGTAACAGACCTGAGAGTCGATCACCGAACTGATGGAGGCTTTAAGATTCACAACTACAGATGAGATTCTGTGAGAGAGGAGAAGATCCTAAATCAAGTTCAGATCTGAGACAAATCCTACATGAACTCGTCAGATCTGAACTCAAGATTCTGTAATAGATCCACACCAGAGCAAAGCATGCTGGGAACTGCCCAGTTTCAGTTCATTCAGCACAAATGATGAAGTGAACTTCAGTTTGACGTGTTTAAGTGGATTTACTCAATTAAATCATGACAGAATTTGCAGTAATTGTGTGGTTTTAACTCATTTTAATGAAGTTCATTTAACAAGCAGCAGAAATCATGTTTACAGTGTAGATTAAAAGATGGACAGATTGATAATTCCTGATTGTGATGTTTTATCTCCATCAGATTCCCGTCAGTTCACTCTGGATCTGAACACAGTGAATAAATACCTCCATCTGTCTGAGGGGAACACAGTGATTACACACACTAACACACCGCAGTCGTATCCTGATCATCCAGACAGATTTGATGTTCCTCAGGTGTTGTGTAGAGAGAGTGTGTGTGATCGACGCTCTTACTGGGAGATTGAGTGGAGAGGATATGGTGTGTTTATATCAGTGTCATATAAGAGCATCAGCAGGAAGGGAGAGGGTCATGAGTGTGAGTTTGGACGTAATGATCAGTCCTGGAATTTGAGATGCTCTCCTGTCCTTGGTTACTCATTCAGACACAATAACATAAAGACTGTTCTCCCTGTAAAGCCCATCATCAGTAGAGCAGGAGTGAATGATGAAGACGATCACTATAGAACAGGAGTGTATGTGGATCACAGTGCAGGAACTCTGTCCTTCTACAGCATCTCTGGAGACACAATGAGCCTCATCCACACAGTCCAGACCACATTCACTCAACCGCTCCATCCTGGATTTGGTGTTTGGTCTGGATCAGTGAAACTGTTGATGAATCAGAACAGACTGATGAGAGATTCTACCAATAATGCTTTGAGCTCATGATGAATCAGTGACAGTGAGATGTTATAGAGTCTCTTCATTACATTAATACTGAAATATCATGACACAATAAATTGATGAAGAACATGTCACTGTCATCATTCATGTGATGTTCCTCTAGTGTTTGTGCTCCAAACACTAAATCCCAATAAAACTATTTCATCTATTTCTTTTTCTTTTTGTTGTCAGACAATGTGAAATAGTGACTGAAACGTGGCCCATTAAGACTACATGCAGGGCTCGACATTAAGCCTTGTCATGTGCTTGTCCTATGGAGAAGTAAATCGGTCATTCACATGTCTGAGTAAAATAGTTGCTTGTCCAGAAAAAAAATAAGATTTTTGTGTGGTGTAAATATAAATTTATTCTGAATCAATATTCTTTCATTCAGAATATTCTTTCAGAATACTGCAGCTTTGATATATTTACCCTGATTTTTTATAAGGGGCGTCCCCCCCAATCTAATTAAATGTATGATTCATCTTTCATTTTAAATTCTTAATAAGAATGGTAACACTATAGGGCTGTTACCAATCAAATTAAATCATTTACAATAAAAAAAAAAATATAACTGCATTAATGTTATGAGATTGTTTTAAATATTTTTTGTACCCGTGGGTGGGACACATGTGGGTGGGGCTCAGGAACCGCCATGGCTGCCCAATTCCCCTGACCCGCCATGGCTGCCCACGTCTCCTGACCCGCCATGGCCGCCCGAGCTCCTAGACCCGCCCTGGAGACCTCCGTACCCGTCTGCACCTCTCCCCGCACCTGCGTGAAGGTCTCCAGGGCGCCCACCCCCCTGGAGGTAATGTCACAGTTCCCTTCTGTTCTGGACTCCAGATCCCATGATCCTCCTTGTTTCCACACCTGCACTCACTTCCTCGTCATCTCCCCATCATCACGGATTACCTGCACCTGCTCCTGATCATCTGCACTCCCTTTAATATGGACTCACTCCCAGCACTCCTTGTCTGTTCTTATTGTTAGTTTATGTGCGTTTGGTTGTTCCTTTCTCCTGCGTTGAATAAAGTACCCTATTTTGTAGTAGTTCGTTTAAGCTTCGTATCTACCGCAACCATCACCTGTAACAAACCCACTTAAAAATAACATGAAAAATCAATTTATCAATGTAATCATTCTAACATAAATGGACATTTTTACATGTATGAATAAATACAAATTTAAAACTGTTTATTTGATTCATGTTTTAACACATAGATTAATAGAACAATAAAAAGTACATTAATAAATAATTTTAAATGCACATTTTAAACCGCTTTTTTAAAAACATTGGTCATTTGCTTTTCTTTATCCATTTGTCAGTCGAGTTAAAAATACCATTGGTCAGGACACACGTGGAGCAACCAATCATCTTTCACCTCAGTTTGAAGAGCCAATCCTCTGTCACTTGTAAATGTAACACACGCTGTCATTGGACAGTGAGAACAACTATTCGTCAGAGCCGTTAAATATGAGAGTTGAGACACTCTGACTGAAAGAGTCTGAAACCGACTACTTCTCTACTATATAGTAGGTTTTTTCCTAACAAAATTCAAATGAAAATTCAAATGCTTAAACAGATCAAATAATAAATCAAAGTTTCAAAACGGCTGCTCAAATGATAAATCAAATTCTCAAATGCAATTTCATTTCCTCATTCGGGGAAGCATGAACTGTATCAATAATCAAATTAAAACTCATTTGTATTTGATTTTTAATTTTCATTATCAATCCAGTATAAACCTGTCATAATTAAATCTATAATTCAATGCTCAAATCATAAATCAAATGCAAATGTCAATCAAGTAGCGTGGGCGGAGCTTTGAGACGGAAGAGATCAAGATATGTGATGATGAGCAGCACTGCGACTTTTCACGGTGTAATTTCAGATCTGCGTGCCCTCTCCAAGATGTGTTCTTGGGAAGATTTAATGAAAATGTTGTGGAGTCAACAGTGGAATATCTCCTTGAGAGAATGGGGGAAATATCACCCCCTACAGACAGAGGTCAACAATAAAGTCATTGCCAGGGAGACCAACTCAAATATTCCAGCAGAAACCATCGAGACGTATTTAACGAGAGGTGTAAAGGCTGCGGGAATCGCAAGATTGTTTGGCGTTTCGGAGATGACCTTACGTCGTTGAATGCGTGAATATGGAATAAGATAAGTCACATATCAATTATCACTCATTTTCAGGGGATGCTGCGAAACAGTAGTTATGGGAAAAATGAAGCTTTTCTAAACTCAGAATCAGGTGATCCTTAATCCAGTTGTTGAAATGATTGACTGAATGATTCACTAAAGCTCTTGAATCACCGTACGCTAGTGACACCTGCTGGTCAAACATTATAAATGCAGCGTAAACAAGAGCTTTTTATAAACGTGTTACAATACAAACGTTTGTAATGAAAGAGTAAATGTATCATCCACAACAAGAACACTGTACGTCTGATGAGAGTTTTTCTGTCAGAAAAGGTCTGCGCAGTTTGATGTGAATTAAAGCCCTTTAGTTTGTCTGTAACACTTTACAATAAGGTTCATTAGTTAAACATTAGTTAATTGTATTAACATGAACTAACTATTTACTAATCTTTGTTAATGTTAGTTAATGAAAATACAGTTGTTCATTGTTCATGTTTGTTCACAGCGCATTAACTAATATTAACAAGATTTTAATAATGTATTAGTAAATGTTGAAGTTAACATTACGATTAAAGAGAACATTACGACATAAAGATTAATAAATGCTGTATAAGCTTAGTTCATTATTAGTTCATGTTAGCTAATGTAGTTAACTAATGAACCTTAATGTAAAGTATGACCAGTTAGTCTTAATCTTTGTATCCAAACAGGTTTCTGTTCCAACCCTAGTGAAAAAAAAGTATGCTTGCAGCCAGACTAATTATTATTATATTTCAAGTGTGTTAATGATTAGTTAACTTAAAGTGTGCTATTTTGAAACAACTCATTTTGTACTAAGTATATTTTAGTTGTAATTAAGTTGTATAAAAACACAACTTTAAAGAGTCATGAAACCCCCCCTGTTTTAGCCTGGTCGTTCACACCTCTGAGCTGGAAAAAGTCTGTAAAAATGGGCGTGTAAAGCTCTGGAAAAGTGGGAGTGTAGAGGGAGGGAAGAGGGGAGAGAACAACCAATGAAACAGAGACATACAACACACTCATTATAAACAATAATGAATATTAATATATGAGCACAGAGAAAATGACAACAAACTCCCAAGCACAAGGGAGAAATGCGAAAGAATATTTAAAAGGCTAATAGTACTTTCATTACGTTTACGAGCACTACAGTCTCATGATAAACGACACGTAGTTTAACAGAGAAAGAATAAAGACATAGTTTAATTTTGTCCATTCTCTAAAGCCCTATTCGGACGGGATTAGTTTTACATGGGGAGGTGGGGTAAAGTAATTATTACCAGAGCTTCTCAGTGATTTTAGGCCCGTCCGAATGTGCCATCTCAGTAATCATTGCGGGCAATGTCAGTAAAGATTACGGCGACTTTTACCTTCTGTAAAAAGGTCCGGAAAAATTACCTCAGGTAATACTAATCCCGTTCGAATAGACCCACTGTAAATATGTACGGTAAAATTCTGTAATTTCCTGTTTAAATGTAGTTTTCTGCGCATTTTTCAAGCATGGAAGCACTTGAAGAAACATTCAGTTGTGTTGTAGGTGGTGGGAGAATGTATTGCGCTTTCAGTGTTTTATTAAATAAATTATACATTGCGACATTATACTTCACCTGAGCGAGGGGGATTCAAACGAGGACCGTGACATCAGCAGCTCTGATTGGCTGAAGGCAGTGAGCAACAAAATCTGATTGGTCACAGACAAGGGCTGCGTTCCACTCCAGTTTTAGACACGCACTCGCGAACTTCCCTAAACACTTCCCCTCGGGGGAATCCCTGCCACCATTTTGAAGTGTGTTCCACTTCGTGAAGTGGACGAGGGAAGTTTATATGGACAGACCCTCGCTCCCTCGATTTTAACCAAGGGAGCGAGTTTACTTCATATGTACACTTCAGGCAGCTCCAAAACCCACAATGCAACACGATTATGACGTCACCGCATATTGCGTTTAATTTACCCCACCACAAACAACTCTATGATATATTAATTATTTTTTTTTACATTTAAAACACACATATATACATATAGAATGTATTATAGGTGCCATAGAATTGAAAATTGAATTTACCTTGGCATAGTTGAATAACAAGAGTTCAGTACATGGAAATGACACTTAGAAGGCGAACATTTGTTTATATAAAGCATATACTGTTGTATTTTTTTCGAAAATCGTTTCGCTAGATAAGACCCTTATTCATCGTCTGGTATCGTTTAAAGCCCTTTGAAGCTGCACTGAAACTGTAATTTTTACCTTCAACCGTTTGGAGGCCATTGAAGTCCACTATATGGAGAAAAATCCTGGAATGTTTTCATCAAAAACCTTAATTTTTTTCGACTGAAGAAAGAAAGACATGAACATCTTGGAGGACATGGGGGTGAGTAAATTATCAGCAAAAGTTTATTTAAAAGTAGTGAACTAATCCTTTAACGTACTTGGGTAATTTTGGTTTTATATTCGCACATTATGACTTCCGCGTTTAAGAACGCTCTAATAATGTCCAATAAAGTTAACGTTTGCAAATTCTGAACAGCGACATGATATTTACAACCAACGATTGTAACCCTACAACATTTTTTACAATCGATCAAAATGGGCAAGTATTATTTTAATGGCATACTTACTTGTGAACGTCCACTAAATGTCCAATGTACTGTACAAAGTTATTGTAGCCTATGCGGAAGTCCGAATGTGCAAATATAAAACCAAAGATCCATCTGGATCTGTGTACAGCTGAATCGTCAGACTAAGCAAGCAAGGACAACAGCGAAAAATGGCAGATGGAGCAATAATAACTGACATGATCTTTTGATGAATTTTATGATATTTTTAGTGATATTTGTAAATTCTTTCTAAATGTTTCGTTAGCATGTTGCTAATGTACTGTTAAATGTGGTTAAAGTTACCATTGTTTCTTACTGTATTCACGGAGATCAGAGTCATGTCGTTATTTTCATTTTTAAACACTTGCAGTCTGTATAATTCATAAACACAACTTCATTCTTTATAAATCTCTCCAACAGTGTGTAATATTAGCTTTAGCCCCGTTAGCTACTATCAAACTCATTCAGAATCAAATGTAAACATCTAAATAAATACTATACTTACATGATCTGATATGCTGCATGACGAACACTTTGTAAAGATCCATTTTGAGGGTTATATTAGCTGTGTGAACTTTGTTTATGCAATGTATAGACTCGCGAGCTCGGGGGCGGGGAGCGTGAGGATTTAAAGGGGAAGCAGCCTGAATCGGCGCATTTATAATGATGCCCCAAAATAGGCAGTTAAAATGAATAAAAAAAAATCTATGGGGTATTTTGAGCTGAAACTTCACAGACACATTCAGGGGACACCTTAGACTTATATTACATCTTGTGAAAAAACATTCTATGGCACCTTTAAACAATTTTGTAAGGGGAAAAAATAAATAATAAATCAGCTCCATTGCGGATTCCAGGTGATCAAGGGCTTAGGACGTTCCAGTTCAGCCCATTGCAAGGGTTCCGCCAGTAGTGGGCACTCATGCAACGTAAGCATTGACGTACATCCGAGTCAACGAGACTGAGGGAAGTTAGCGAGGGAAGGGCATTTAAAAAACGAACTGGAATGCAGCCCAAGTTGAAGAGACATTTGAATTTCGAAGTCTCAAGTTTAACCCATTGACTGTAAAAAAAAAAAAGAAGGATGACGCGACGCCGCTTCCTTCCATTGTAATGAACTGAATGTAAAATGGACGACAATGGGTGCTGACACGTTACACAAAAACGTCAGTTTGGAGCCTGGGCATGCGCAGAAGGAATCGTCAGTGGAGCCGGGAGGCGGAGTCGCGGTATCACCCACCAGCCTATTATTTTATAGGTAGAATTTAAAATTCTACACAATTTAAAATTCTACCTATAAAATAATAGGCTGGTGGGTGGGGTTTATGACCTGTACTGCATCCAGCCACCAGGGGGCGATCAAAGAGCCCACAGTTTCACTTTTCAGGACGTATGAGGCACACCCGGTTTAACCACTCAACATATTTTTTTCGCATGTAATGTTACTTGTGCTGCTGGTGTGTTGTTCAATATAGATTTGTGTGTACGATTGTAAAATGATTCTGCCAGTGTAAACTTATTAAACATATTTACACATATTTGGAAATTGTAGGCTACACTGCATATAAAAAAATGGGCTTTTAATGCATTATTCATATTAAAATAAATAAGCACAAGTAATAAAATGAATTCCAAGGAAGAAACGATACATACGCTGTACCAAGTATTTCCGAAAACAGCCGAGCGCCTGGAGGCGTATCCTGTAGGTGGAGCTATAGTCACACAAGTACACACAGCTTTAGTGTAGAGATCGTCTACAAGCTATCAATGGTCAGCTAAACAACTGTATTTAAACACACAATACACTACATTATCCATGGATAAATATAATATAATGTATGAATGATGAATAATGAATTTATTTCACTACGTTCGTGTTGTTTACATTAAATGCGCCTATTGCCAACAAAACAGACATTTGAAGCAGTTTTACTCACCACCTTGGCGTGCATATGATACGTATGTGATTGGCATGCATATAATGCACAGTTTTGGCATGCATATGATACGCAATTTGTTGCCGTGCATTATATGATACGCACTTTTGGAGTACGTATAACATGTCCCTACCCCACACCACTAATCCTACCCATTGCGTATCATCAGGGGCGCCGCTAGCAATTTTAGGCCCTATGAAAGAATATGAGGTTAGGCCCATGACCGCAGCCATTCTGCACCATGGCTGTAGCTAGCAGATGATTTATTAGGCAAATACAGTACAGTAATCAAAAAAGTGCAGACAAGACGGAGAGTTCTCTGTTCTCATAGGCCTACTGATCATTTATCATTAATGTTATTTTTTGATAGATAGATTATAGATTACACTTTGTATATTACACTGACTTCAACGAAAACTACTGTTTTGCAGAACGTGCCATGCTTACTGTGTTCACGCTTTTTACACGGTTTTGACCAGCGGATGTTGTTAGCGTTCCACTCCCTTCTGGTCCACATGCTTAGAAGAAATACGAGAGACGTATTATGAGAAACTAAGTCATTATTATGAGAGAAGGTCATAATTACGAGAAAGTTTCTTATTATTATGATTTACAGAATGATATTTTTTACTCAAATGTGGCAGTTACTGAATTTGATTTATGATTTGAGCATTGAATTATAGATTTAATTATGACAGGTTTATACTGGGTTGATAATGAAAATTAAAAATGAAATACAAATGAGTTTTAATTTGATTTTTGATACAGTTCCCCGAATGAGATTAAATTGCATTTGAGCATTTGATTTATCATTTGAGCAGCTGTTTTGAAACTTGATTTATTATTTGCATTAAGCATTTGAATTTGAATTTTGTTAGGAAAAAACATCCATAAATATTTGTTATACACTTCAGTAACTAAAATAATGAATTATTACAGCAGTTGTAGTGTTTTCAGAGCTGTGATCTCACTGTTGAGGTTTGTTAGTTTAACCACAGAGCAGTGATCATCTCTGACCCAGTTTGCACTGATGATGGGTGTGAATTCTCAGTCATTCTGATGTCACTTCCTCTTCTTTCTTTAGGTGCTGCATGACATTCAACTCTATCTTTTCAGTTAACAAGTCTAAACCAATAACCGAGCTCTTGGCTGTGAGAGAAGTTGAAGTGTGTTAAAGTCATTAGTTTATCAAAGTGGATTTCTGAACTAATCAGAATAAAGTTATGTGAATTATTATGAACATGAATGAATCATTTCATTACACGTTTATCTTTGCTGCTGTTCATCCTCATATTACAAGCTCATAAATCACCATACTTGTAACAAACATCTCAGGAAAGGAGACAAATTAAACAATTGTAGAGGTTTTATTAAGAAAATTAGTAGCAATCATTCAAAAAGATGCTACAAACAGGAATGAAAAGAATCACTAAATCATCTTGATCACACAGAACAAACAGTCTGTCCTTTACTGTATTTAATATTATTTTTAAAGCACTTTATATAAGAATCACAAGAAAATGACATTCAACACTGTAGGCAAATATCCATCAAACCATATAAATGAACATAAATCTGACCTTTTATTTGTAAAAAAAAAATATATTTTAATCTAAACTTGATTTCTTCAGGGTGTTTTCTTCAGGGTCACTATTTCTTCAGGGTGTTTTTTCTGTTTTCGGAGAAGAAGAAAATCAAACAATGAACAATCCTCTGTGAGTTTTTGCTGTTTTAAATCTTGTTTCAGATCGTCTCCAAACTCATCAGTATTTTATTGTAAAACGATATTTTATTGTAATATCGTAATATTGTAGTATCATCCTGGAGATATGCTCAAAGAATATAAACCTAACAGATCACTTAGATCATCAGTTCTACCAGAAAGACTCGTGGGCAAAATAACGAAACAATGATATTTATTACCAATCAGCAAGCAAAATATAAAAAGATAACGTTCTTTGGCTTAGGCCCCGTCTGTAGCTCATGTCCTGAGGTTTGCAGACTTTGCGTTTCCTGCCTGAAGGTGAAGGCAGGGGTGTAGCCGACCCCCCTGAAGTATGTACAGGGACCATCCTGGTGGTGGTGGGGAGGATGGAGGTGAAGGTTGGCATCAGCATCTGCGAACTCAGACATGTGTAAGTACCGATCTTTAATACTCCAAGTGTTAGATAATGATTGGTTAGATCTGAAGTAATGGATGACGTAACATTTGAGTCTTCCTGGCAGGACTTACGCTAGAGCTTCACGATCAAGTCACTTAGAAATACCAAGGGTTCACTCAAAGCAAGGAGAGTCTGCTTTTAGCTGTTACTCCAGCTGCAGCTGGAACCAGCTTCCAGAAGAGATCAGATGTGCTCCAACAGTAGCCACATTCAAATCCAGACTCAAAACACATCTTTTTATCTATGCATTTACTGATTGAGCACTGTGCTATGTCCGAACTGTTTGCATTTTATTTTATACGTATTATCTTTTTATTCTTTTAATTCTTGTTTGTATTTCATTTTTAACGCATTTTATATCAATCTTTTATGTATCATCTTTTTATTTCTGACTTTTAATGCATTTTAAAACTTGCTGTCTGGTTGAAAGAGCTGGGAGAATTAGGAAGTAAGCATTTCTTATCCCTGGATGGAGCTCTGACAGAGTTAGTCCAGGAAGATTTGTCTGTAAGGGTACCGTTTAAACGCACAGCTACCTGACAAATATAAATAGTTATCCCTCTGCGTGAGTAAGATCCATTTAGATCCACTCTGACGGACAACAAAAAAACTCCCTGAAACTTCCTAACTCTTCCATCCAGATAGCGAAATTCTCTGTTTTTACTGTTATTTCTATTTCTTATACGTTCAATTTTTATTATTATGTATTTGGTTCTTCTTTATGTAAAGCACTTTGAATTACCATTGTGTATGAAATGTGCTATACAAATAAAATTGCCTTGCCTTGCCTAAATACAAACCCGCTTCCAAAAAAGTTGGGACACTGTACAAATTGTGAATAAAAAAGGAATGCAATGATGTGGAAGTTTCAAATTTCAATATTTTATTCAGAATACAACATAGATGACATATCAAATGTTTAAACTGAGAAAATGTATCATTTTAAGGGAAAAATAAGTTGATTTTAAATTTCATGGCATCAACACATCTCAAAAAAGTTGGGACAAGGCCATGTTTACCACTGTGTGGCATCCCCTCTTCTTTTTATAACAGTCTGCAAACGTCTGGGGACTGAGGAGACAAGTTGCTCAAGTTTAGGAATAGGAATGTTGTCCCATTCTTGTCTAATACAGGCTTCTAGTTGCTCAACTGTTTTAGGTCTTCTTTGTCGCATCTTCCTCTTTATGATGCGCCAAATGTTTTCTATGGGTGAAAGATCTGGACTGCAGGTTGGCCATTTCAGTACCCGGATCCTCCTTCTACGCAGCCATGATGTTGTAATTGATGCAGTATGTGGTCTGGCATTGGAAAATGCAAGGTCTTCCCTGAAAGAGACGACGTCTGGATGGGAGCATATGTTGTTCTAGAATTTGGATATACCTTTCAGCATTGATGGTGCCTTTCCAGATGTGTAAGCTGCCCATGCCACACGCACTCATGCAACCCCATACCATCAGAGATGCAGGCTTCTGAACTGAGCGCTGATAACAACTTGGGTTGTTCTTGTCCTCTTTAGTCCGGATGACATGGCGTCCCAGTTTTCCAAAAAGAACTTCAAATTTTGATTCGTCTGACCACAGAACAGTTTTCCACTTTGCCACAGTCCATTTTAAATGAGCCTTGGCCCAGAGAAAACGCCTGCGCTTCTGGATCATGTTTAGATATGGCTTCTTTTTTGACCTATAGAGATTTAGCCGGCAACGGCGAATGGCACGGTGGATTGTGTTCACCGACAATGTTTTCTGGAAGTATTCCTGAGCCAATGTTGTGATTTCCATTACAGTAGCATTCCTGTATGTGATGCAGTGCCGTCTAAGGGCCTGAAGATCACGGGCATCCAGTATGGTTTTCCGGCCTTGACCCTTACGCACAGAGATTGTTCCAGATTCTCTGAATCTTTGGATGATATTATGCACTGTAGATGATGATAACTTCAAACTCTTTGCAATTTTCGTCTGAGAAACTCCTTTCTGATATTGCTCCACTATTTTTTGCCGCAGCATTGGGGGAATTGGTGATCCTCTGCCCATCTTGACTTCTGAGAGACACTGCCACTCTGAGAGGCTCTTTTTATACCCAATCATGTTGCCAGTTGACCTAATAAGTTGCAAATTGGTCCTCCAGCTGTTCCTTATATGTACATTTAACTTTTCCAGCCTCTTATTGCTACCTGTCCCAACTTTTTTGGAATGTGTAGCTCTCATGAAATCCAAAATGAGCCAATATTTGGCATGACATTTCAAAATGTCTCACTTTCAACATTTGATATGTTATCTATATTCTATTGTGAATAAAATATAAGATTATGAGATTTCTAAATTATTGCATTTCTTTTTTATTCACAATTTGTACAGTGTCCCAACTTTTTTGGAATCGGGTTTGTAGCACGGAGCAAACTTTACATCTTATCGCTCCATGATTAAAGAGGAGAAATGTAAATTTTACATAAAAGGTTGCCATTTTATATGAATATATACAAAATATATTAACTGTTTGAGGCAAATAAATAAAAAACTGAAATTGTGGGTTACATCTTTGTCACTTTTTCACCCCTGATGAGTTTGTGCATTTATTTTGTGCTCAAGCACTTTGGCTCTGTTTGCTAGTTAAACACAAACAAGTGTGAACCACATGGACTGAGTGTGATGAGCTCATTGTTTAGTGTGATGTGCACAGCTGCTTTTAAACCATCTATATTATTAATAGATGCAGCAACACTCATATTGAAAAAAAAGTGTTACATGTGCAATACATTTCCAAGAAATAACCTGCGTTTTTACATCTGCCTCCAAAAACTACCAGAGTCCAGCGAGTATCTCAGACACCACTGACTCTTTCTGAACTTCAGATCAGACCCAACAAGACGCTTTCATTTACACCAGTTCAAGAACAGCACAAAGGTAAACCTGCATTCTGTTCAAATTAATGAATCACTTACAATCTATTTATGATAAAACTATCATTAATGTGTAATCAGTTTTTTACAGCCCCTTTGGTGCAATACATTGAGTGTAAAGTATATTATTTTTTCTTATGTAATAATATTCCTAGTGTTAAAATTAAGACATTATGATGACAGATAATGTGTTTGTTTATATCCGTGTGAACTTGAGTAGAACTGACTTCCTACATCCACAAAAAGAAAAACTAACTTTAGGGGTCACACAGTTTCCATACATGGCCAATTAATAGATGCAGTTCAAATGTATCTTTCAACAGTAGATATTAATTTGATCAAAATTAATTAGCTCCTTTTATTTGGAGTATTAACAATTTAACGCTGTCGGTGACAGTGTTTTCCTCCTTTTAAGACATGTTGTTTCGCAGATTGAATTTACCTAGAGTACTTCAAACTCTTAACAATAAAATTAAGCAACTAGTGTCTGATCTCAGTCTGGAGGATCCTACTTATTCAGGACTTCCTTATAACCATCTGGACAATTAGTCATTCAAACTACCTTAATAATCTATAATTTGAAAAACGTTGATGTCTTTGTTCCGTGTACTTTTGCGTCCATTCCTTTTGTTTTTTAACCCAGTTGAGAAAAACAAAAAATGAATGGTTGTTGTATTTTTAAATGCTATGGTGAATACCAAAATTTAAATCAAAACCC
This sequence comes from Ctenopharyngodon idella, assembly GCF_019924925.1. NCBI lineage: Eukaryota > Metazoa > Chordata > Actinopteri > Cypriniformes > Xenocyprididae > Ctenopharyngodon > Ctenopharyngodon idella. Next base: position 52,323,472 of record NC_067222.1, read on the forward strand.
AATACACAAATTTAGTGTGCACAAAATAAATATTGACTTATTTTCAGATTTTTGTTTATTACATTTTGCATCTTTATAATCCAAAATTGAAAATGAACAGATTAAAGTCGAAGAAATGGGTTTTTTTTGTAAAATTATTGCTTCTCCCACATTTTCCAGAGCCATCTCTGGAACCATGATAACAGATGACTTGATTTTAAAACTGAATCGGGTATTGCAGAACACCTGTCCCAACATGGTGACGGGCGAGATGGCTCCACTCTTGTTCCCGTTAAAAAGTCAACCCATTCTCACTTACACTGCCGCTTGTCCAAGAGAATGCTATATTGGCGGCAAACGCGTCCAGCGAAGCGGGACATTATAAGCGCTTAACGTGAAAATGCTGGCTTAATGTAAGCTACTAAGACAATGATATTTGAGGAGCAAATTCAGTAGACTACACACCTTATAAATAAAGCATATGTAGGCTACAGACAAGCAGATGAGCCCACATGAACGCAATTAATTAGCCAACACGTTAAGCATTTTCCTAGAAATTAGGCTAAAATACCGTTATAAAGAAAACTCTCAATGCATTTAAACAGTGAAATTAAATTAAAACTAATTTAATTACTTATTACTAATTTAAACCTTTAGAAACAATATAAAAATATTGCTACTTCCACTTTGTTTATGTTGCCGTTGTCTTAAAAGTAGATTCTGTTGATAACAAGAAAATGTGCAAGAAAACAGTTTTACCCTGGTTGTTGTTTGTCTTTTCAATTCAATTCACATTTATTTGTATAGCGCTTTTCACAATACATATCGTTTCAAAGCAGCTTTACAGAGAATGCATGTCAACATTACAATTTAGAGAATGCAGTTAGCTAATAATGTAATAATTTAGGCAATTTAATTTACAATCACTGTTAGCAATTTAATTGAAGGTAGAAGCAAAGAGCTCCTGGAAAAATGAATTACATATTAACAATAATTAGGATATATAGAAATTTGCGAATGTGCGTGTTGATCCAGATGTTGTGTCTTCTGAAGTCCTCGCAGGAGTTGGCGCCGTCTTTTCAAAAGTGTTGGTCATCTGAGGTCTTCTTAAGAGGCTGGATCCAAACTGAAACTGATGTACTCTCTAGTCACGGGCATCCCGAGATAAAACAGAAAAGCAAATGGAGAACAATTAGCGTAGCTGCTGTTCATAACATTAAGCAAAGATAGTCATGTGCAATTGATCTGATATGAGATGGATTATGTGAATGCTTGGCTGAAGAGATGTGTCTTTAATCTAGATTTAAGCTGGGTGAGCGAGTCTGAGCCCCGAACATTATCAGGAAGGCTATTCCAGAGTTTAGGAGCCAAATGAGAAAACGCTCTCCCTCCTTTAGTGGACTTGTTACACATCAAAGGGTTAACGGAGTACATCGTAATGGTCTGGGGGTATGTTCCTTTAAGACCCGTGTTTGGGGTTTCCCCCGGGAGCCCTGTATACATGCAGAGTGGGATATAGAATATATGTTGCACCGTTTTTCTATGTTTTTGCGTTTCCCTCTAAATTAAATGTATTCGTTCAAGGAAACCTGTGTCGAGTGTCTCCTTACAACACACAGTAGATTACACCATGTGCCAGCCAGGTGCCAAAACAACCTGAACGTTATGCACTGGCACCAGCGTGACCATGTGAAATTTTAACTCACACATTTTTTAAAAAATGATCGCATTTGCGACCATTTTGGTCGCAGTCTAGAGTCTTGCTCATCGTCAGTGTGTGTTTGGCCTTCACTTAGCCAGTGACGGACGTGGTCATATAAACGCGGTAACACTCTTTTATCGGAGTAAGCATAAACCGGTCGGAACAGATAGTTTTTTGGCTCTTACCCCGATTTGGCACAGCATGTAAACGTATTAACCTGCTTTCTGTCAGCTTATTGAAGTGCGCATGTGTGATATATGACAGAAATGCATCCGGACAGAGTGAGCATTTTGCAGAAAAGGAAGAAGGAAATATATTGCAAACGCAGACTCTTTCAAGACCCAGAAAATTGTAAAAATGTGTTCTCATCTCATCTCTCGTGCAGCAGAAGTAGAAGTGGTTCAGTCAAAACGCTGCATCTTTAACTGCATGCCATGAGAGAATAATATATAAGCCGTAAGTTTCTCGCTGACATGGTAAAATTGAAAAATGTAATTATGAAAAATGTAAAAATTTAATTCAAAATTTCAATATAAACGTAATAAGCCAACACTCAACAACTTTTTAAACATGTAAACCCCCTCCAAATATTGTAAATATGTGAAATATATCAACTTTTATCAGAAGGTTAGTAGATTTCCCACTACAGGGGGTCATGCTGTTTTTAAATGCTGCCTGTGAGCTAAACAAAAAAATTTATGAACAAAGTCAATATATCTAAATATTCACAACAAACACCCTTTCAACATAAAAACCAAGAAATGAGACCCAAACTTTCCCTGACTCTCCCCACAGCCTCTCAAATGTTTTTATCTCTCGTCACGTCGCCCCTTTTAGTGTAAAGCTTTTAAACGCCATCATTGCCATTCAACTGTCATTCTGCTGTTATGACAGCTGGTCAATTAGACATTCAAACAGTAGTAAATGTTCTGAAAATGTTGATGACTTAATGGACTGACTTCCCCAGCACTGCTAACTTCTGCTCTCACTGCTGGTGTTCACTCTCATATTAGTTCACTTCAGAATTTAAATTTACTGAGAATTTACTCACCGCCATGTCATCCAAGATCTCTTTCTTTCTTCAGTCGAACAGTTGATTATGGTTTTTGAAGAAAACATGCTAGGATTTTACCTCCACTGAGGTACAAGTATTATTATTGGTAATAATTATTATTAGTGATTATTTAATGTGTGGAGCATCACAGAGCAGTGCAAGGGTTAAAAAGTTGATATATTTTTAATTTTTTTAGAAAATGACCGATCGTTTCTCTAGATAAGACCCTTATTCCTCGTCTGGTATCGTTTAAAGCTCTTTGAAGCTGCACGGAAACTGTCATTTTGACCTTCAACCGTTTGGAGACCATTGAAGTCCACTATAAGGAGAAAAATCCTGGAATGTTTTCATCAAAAACCTTGATTTCGTTTTGACTGAAGAAAGAAGGACATGAACATCTTGGATGACATGGGGGTGAGTAAATTATCAGGAAATTTGAATGAACTAATCCTTTTCTCCCATTTTTCCTCAGGATGAGATCTGCAGCCCTTCTCCTGCTCCTCTTCATTCTGGCTCTCAGCGATGTTCAGAGTCACCGTATCATTGATCCATTTGATAGTTTTAGTAAAAAACACATCATACAAACTAAATTCAACACTGGTAATAAAAATAATTGGATGAATCTCTTTTCACCCAGACAAAGAGATCTCTGTGGCGGTATTATATCTTTCATCCAGGGTTCAAGCGGCAGCATTAAAAATATCTGTATAAATGCTGGCATATATGTGGAGGGAGACAATTACATTAGTAGACAAACTTTCCCAGTGTACCAGGTCAGAAGCCACAGGAGAGATGATGGAGTGTGTAACATTGATTCCTGTACTACGGTCAACTCTTTTGTAACTGTTGCCTGTGCCCAATATGTACCTGTGCACTATGAGGAACCAAGAAATATTAGAGGAGACCCTTGCTATTAAACAGCATGATTTGCTAGTAATCACAGTGGGACTGAAGAACAATATGGGGCTTGCAGTTTGCAAAGCAGAGTTTTGTATAATCTCCGTTCTTTATTAAACTATACTGATAATCTTTCAGGTATGATTTGATGTAAAGCACAGTGTCTGGATGTCATTCATTAGATCAAATCTTTTCTCTTAGTGTCACTTTCATGATTGAAGTCTCAGCCAGTGTTTTGGATTTTATTGGATTTATGCAACCCAGTGTTTCTTAACTTCACAAAGACGAAGGGAGAATAACTTTGACATCATGATCTATTTGTTAGTATCCTTAGTATCTTTTTGACCAGGACTATAAGATCTACAAATTCCTTACAGTACCTAACTGGCAGGCCGTCAGCACCTGGTGACTCTTCTTTTTTCATTGATGAAATCATTTCCTAAAGGAAAAATAAAAATTAAATAAAAAACATAAATACCATTAAACCTGGAAAAAGATCTCCTGCAGCAATGTCTGAAAGAAAAGGCTAATATTGCTTTTAGTTTATACTGAAATCTAAAAAAATCTCTCTTTCTCACACACACACACACACACACACACACTTGTTTCAAAAGTGAAAAACATTCTGTTCTTTTAATGAAGATGTTAATAAATAAAATACCAGTGTTAATAATAAGAGCAAACAGTTACTAAATTTACTGAAGCCAATTATTATAGTTTTAGTTAAATGAAAATATAAAATTTCTTACAGTTTTCAGAGAGCAGGAAAACACTCCTTCTGACATCCTTAACATGAAATGGTTTACAAACTCTCTCTCTCAAAGTGGCTTGCAGTGGTTAGTTCAAAGCTGTAATTGTTCACATCAGGAGATTCGCTGCTGTGACTGTCAGTTCAACAGTGTCGCAGTTAATCGAGGCCCTGGGGCTGCTGCACCTTCTCGTGTCTCAAACATCAATAACAGCCTCTGAGAGCTCGAGCTGCTGCTGAGACGCGCCTTCTGGAGATGAAGACTGACCCCCGCTGCTGCTCGAAGCAGTCTCGCGACAGAGACAGCGCCTCACGGGCGTCTTCCCGCTGCTCACCTAATGTCAGCCGCTTTAACCCCACAATAGGGCTATTCAGCGGGTTTGCTCAAAAGAAGGCATCAGATTTGGTTTCAAACAATAAGCGTATTTGCAATTCTTTGCACAGCCGTTGTGAATGCCTCAGGGGTGGAACATCGACACCAGTTTATGCAGCATATGTAAAAAATCAATACAATACAAATCCGATTTAAATCAATATACTATTTTATTAATAGCGTAGGGTATGATTTTAATGATGCCGTAGATAAATAATGTGATATGATTTTTACAGATCCATACATCTGCACAGGCAGATATCATATATATATATATATATATATATATTCTAATACAGGCTTAGAAATACTCGGTTGTTATTTATATGTTAAACTTATATGTGCCTTTTCGTTCCCCAGGATAGTAAGGGGTATTTAAAACAATATATTTCCTTATAAATATAAAGCAGGTATATTTAACAATTATTTCTAGTAAAGAGATTGAAACCTTAAATTCGTCAGTAGGTTTTCCCTGAGGGCAGGACACCCCCAGATCCCAATCCCTCCTCTTTCAATCAGGGATCATATAAACGGTCCAGAAACCCTGGAAAACACAGGAAATTGTGCGCTCCTGATCGACTGTGAAACTACGGACTTCTTCTCCACTTCTTCAACAGAAAAATGCCAAGAATCTGTAAGCAAAAAAGAAAATCCTCTTTATTTAACATTTGCGCCTTGTTGTGATGCCTGACCTGGGGATTTATTTCCTTAAGTCTGGAAAACGTGTTTTCTTGTACGGAATTGCTGGGGTGATTGTTTTTATGTGTTAAAAGCTCATGTTAAAAACATTATTCAGAAACTATTTGTCAGTTTGATAGCGAGTAACGTTCGGGCTGAATTCAAATATTCTTAATATTATTATGGTTATTGGTGAAGGAAAATGCGGTGTCGAAAACTTCACACTGTATTTGCTGACATGAAGCGTCCGGGGCTGCACTTTGAAATGACTTTAATTTTAACAGTGTTGTTCATATCAGTTTTCTATGATATTTGTTGGATATGCTCTTCGGATGGCGTTTTTTCCTCAGACCGGCGTGAAATATGAATTGGATATGTTTGTACCATGTAGTTTCTCTCCATACATGTGGTGATCATGGCATGATACACGCAGCATCCGTGTGTGTTTACAGTCTGTATTTCCGCTTTCGGTTTCACATCGCACGTATTTCCGTTTGATATTTTTACTTTCAGTTTCATGTGCGCCTCAATGTCTGTGTGTTTTATGTTTATGGGTCATTCCTGGTATGCGGTAACATTTTGGCTTCATAAGCAGGGTTGCCAGGTTTTCACAACAAAACCCGCCCAAAACTAGCCCAATCGCATTTCAGGGGGTCCCACGGTAAAAATCGCTTTCTGGGGGGTAAAATTCGCGTTTTTGGCGGGGCTCCCCTGGTAAAATCGCATTCCAGGGGCTAAATATCACGTTATTTTGGGTCGATTTAACCCGCGGCAACAGTGTAAAAGTAGCCCAATTCCGCGGGAAAACTGCGGACTTGGCAACACTGTTCATAAGTGTTGGAAAAAAAAGGTTCATGAAGTGTTGGAAAAAAAGGTTCAAATATTTAACGTTGCTGCCAAATGATTATTTAAAATGACTTGTCTAACAGGGTGGAAAGGAGCATAACAGGGTGGAACACCAGTGTTAACAGGGTCTTACAGTGGATGAGCTTTACGTCATTGTCCTGCATGGTTTGCCATCTTTAATGTGTGGAACTGCACCTATATAATATTGTTTCAAAATAATTAAAAAATAAAATAAAAAAAATCCAGATTTCCTTTGGGGGAGCGACACAAAAAATAGCTCTGTGGTTCCTTATCACAATCAATCATGGTGGCAAAACAATTCTCTGCTCAGATGGTTAGAGAATGCCCTTTTTTGAATAACAACAGCATATTTTTAATTGCATCTTTGAATAAATGAAGGCCAGTATCACTGATACTAATACTGGTACTGATTTTTCTATATAAATAATGAAATTTATACTTTTTACATTACAGACATTCACATTACAGTATAACTGTAATGTGAAACTTCTAAAATTAAGTTCTAAATTAGGGTCTTTGTAACAATGGTAGAACCCTTTTTGGTGCTGAATAGAGAGCCCCTTTATATAAGGATCCATAAAGAACTGTGCAGTTTATTTTCATTATTCAGTATCTTTATATTATTATTACAATTTGAAGACTACAAAGAAATTTTAAGAAATAAATCATTTATATAATATATACATATGTATAGAATTTGCTATATACATTAAATACTATTTATTCCATTCGAATTTCCACCCTGTTAGTTTCACATTCCAACAGGGTGGAAAAGTTTGAGCTAAGTTAGCTATAGCTCTTTGAGTGATCAACATTAAGCTAGCTAACCTTCTACAGATAAACAGAACTTTTATAACTATGTCAGATTTGTTTTTACGTTTTTTTGATAGGACAAACATTCTCCATAATATAGCCTAACAGGGTGGGACAAGCAGGATAACATTTCAAAAACTAAAAAAAAGTTAGAAGTGAGAGTTGAAGCTAACCTCAGCTTGTACAGCTGAATTCCAGCAAGAAAAAGAAATGATGTCACTTCTTGAAAATGGTCTCAATGAAACTGCAGCTGGTTTTGGAAGGCGAGAAAGTACATACTAACAGGGTGGAAGATGACTTCAGGGACACAGTAATTGAGGAAAACTCTAAAAAATAACTATATTTTCACATGATTTATATGTATGATTAGAGGCAGTTTAACCTAGTCTATAATATAATTTAAAAATATTTTGAAGTTTTTATCATTTCATGGTTTATATTTCTTCTGAAAGTTGATTACTTTGCACTGAGGACATGATAAAATTGAACGCATATATCAATAAAAAGGTGTGTAAAACACAAAATAGTTTTAAAAAAATCTATTATCTCTGTTTAAGTGATAAAGAAGACCTAAATATACAATTTAAGCCATTTCTTAAAAATATGTGACTCATTTTAGAAATAATATGAGTAAATAAATCATTGAGACAGTAAAAGTCACTGCATAACAGGAATGACCCATATGTTAAATACCCATCCTTTATTTATTATATTTTGAAATCTGCTAAATACTTCTAAATAATTTGTTGTATTTATATATATTTTTTCTGTATTGGTATTTTCTTTGTCAGTTTCTTTTGATTATTAATGTTTTTCCTTTCATTTTGCTGTATTCAGATTATGTATATAATATAATAATTAAAAAGTATTTTTTTAAAGCGCAGTGTTATTGATTGAGGTAGTATAAATGGCTTAATATTACATTGTTATTGTCCATCTGAGAAAAACAGATATTCAGTATTTGATGATTAAATGTGTATGTTTTGTGTTGTATATGGAGTTTGAACCAATTTGCTGAACACATTTTTAATTTTTATATTAATTTGTGGGGTGATATGTTATTTGTTAGTTGTTTAAAGACAATTGTCTTACTGTAAACATGTTTATAATATCAATGTGAATATAGTCACAGCTGCTGATATGTCATTATATTGTAAATAAATATGTATCAATTGAAAGATTAAATTTACAAATTTGTTATGTTTTATTTTTCAGTAGCGGATAGCCCTAACGTCATCGCAGACTCAGACAAAGGTAAAAAATAATACTATTTTCTAATGATAGAATATTTTATTCTTGTTTACCCCCCCCCAAAAAAGTATATTTTTTTAAATATTATTAGCCAACTTGGCTACATTCCCAGGTTTCATTGACCCTACCGGAGACGATTGTGAAGAAGGAGGCCCAAATGATATCCATCAGCGAACCGGTAGATCTACCGTCGGAAGCCAGCGAGCAGCCGGGACCGAGCTCCGCAGCGCCTCCAAAGAAGAACAGGAGTCGTGACAACGGATCCAGTCCACAAAGGAACACGACTCCCACTCCCCATGAAGAAATAAAGTGCAGTGAGTTTTGATTCTTCCTTATTATTTTAAATTAAATCATTTTCAATATTTGGTATATTAATTTGTTTAAAATTATGTCGAATACCCGTGTTAATCAAAACGATGTATGTGCAATTAACTGTTATTCCTTCGATAACGGCTTTTAATTTAAGTTTTGGTTATATTTCTAGAAGAAGAAGAGGGAAGGGAAGCTCGTCGGAAGCACGAGGTCTTTAACAGAATAGCAGCTCTCCTCGCCGCTGATCGTAACAGATCATCAGAGGAGACCGCGTCTATTCACAACAAACTGGACTCATTAAACGTCAGAATGTCAACTATCGATAACAAACTGGACTCATTGTTCGCGTTCCTCCAGGAGGATCGAGACAGATCGGCAGCTGAATTTGCAACCATTCGCAACATAATAAAAGCCGAATTTTCTGCATTGCACAATAGAATTGACGCACTTGGTGTCGGACATCGAGAAATAATAGACGATATACAGACTCGGTGCAGTGATATTATGCAGCGTCTCTCACAAATGTCTCCACGGTTACACGGTGTAATATCATTGAGCCTGCTGCACCACAGCAAACTTCCTTGATTATTTAGATTAGTACACCATGTGACTACAGAAGAGTCAAGTTGAAGACTATTAGAGGAAAAATTGATTGAGTGAACTCGTGTGTATGTTTTCTTGTTAATTGTACATTAAATTTCTTCCTTTAATTCAGTTAGAAAGTGTGATTCTTTTGGCTTTAAGAGCTGCTTGAATTTCAGTGAAGTCTCTGGATGCTTCCAGAGGTAAAACCGGCATGATTTGACATCTTACCAGTTAAACAATTTAAAGTTAAAAAGATAATCTCTATTAAAGACAACCAACCTCAACAACAACATCTTTTACTGAGACTGATGCATGATATTCTCGTAGATATTGTGATTGTGACAGATCAAAGGTCTCATTGGTTAACCTGCAGCCCTTTAGCACCATCTCTGCCATCTATTGAGGTGAACAAAAATAAAATATGACGCTTTAGTGGTGTAAATCAATCAGACCATGACGTTCTACCACTCTTTTTTTCAAGAAGTAATAATAAAAATATTTTTAACTACAGATATACAGTTTATTACAGTGCATACAGTCACTCCACAGGTGTTTGCATCACTGGGTCTGAAGCCACTGTGGTGGATAAGAGAGAGTTCAATCCATCAGGTGTTCATGTGCCGCTGAAGGAGGAAAAAGACACTGACAAACATGTGGACAGACCATAATTAGACACTGCTGATCTGAATGTAATAAAGTGAACTGCAGTAGACTCATAGTTTATATTGAAAGTTAATTAAGATTACCCAGCCTTAATATTAATGTGAATGTACTGTATGCAACACTCATGCATGACCGATAGAAACATGGTTACTTCACAGTAGACACAAATATTTTTGGCTGAATGGTCAATGTGCTTTACACAGTATCATTCATTTAACATAACGTTTCCATTATTGCCATTACAAACAGTCCATAACAACCCATAAAACACACACACATAAATATATACAGGTGCATCTCAATAAATTAGAATGTCGTGGAAAAGTTCATTTATTTCAATAAATCAACTCAAATTGTGGAACTCGTGTATTAAATAAATTCAATGCACACAGATTGAAGTACTTTTAATTGTGATGTTTTTGGCTCACATTTAGCAAAAACCCACCAATTCACTATCTCAATAAATTAGAATACTTCATAAGACCAATAAAATGATATTTTACTTCTGAAAAGTACGTTCATTTCTATGCACTCAATACTTGGTTGGGCCTCCTTTTGCATGAATTACTGCATCAATGCGGTGTGGCATGGAGGTGATCAGCCTGTGGCACTGCTCAGGTGTAATAAAGCCCAGGTTTCTTTGATAGCAGCCTTCAGCTCATCTGCATTGTTGGGTCTGGTGTCTCTCATAGAATCTCTATGGAGTTTAGGTCAGGTGAGTTTCCTGGCCAATCAAGCACAGTAACACCATGGTCATTGAACCAGCTTTTGGTGCCTTTGGCACTGTGGGCAGGTGCCAAATCCTGCTGGAAAATGAAATCGGCATCTCCATAAAGTTGGTCAGCAGCAGGAAGCATGAAGTGCTCTAAAATGTCCTGGTATACGGCTGCGTTGACTGTGGACTTCAGAAAACACAGTGGACCAACACCAGCAGATGACATGGCAGCTCAAATCATCACTGACTGTGGAAACTTTACACTGGACTTCAAGCAACGTGGTTTCTGTGCCTCTCCACTCTTCCTCCAGACTCTGGGACCCTGATTTCCAAATGAAATGCAAAATTTACTTTCATCTGAAAAGAGGACTTTCCTCTTCTTTTTCTTTTTCTCCTTAGCCCAGGTAAGACGGCTCTTGATGCACTGACTCCAGCTTCAGTCCACTCCTTTTGAAGCTCTTCTAAGTTCTTAAATCGGCTTCGCCTGACAATCTTCTCAAGCCTGCGGTCATTCCTTTCACTTTTACACCTTTTCCTCCCACACTTTTTCCTTCCAGTCAACTTCCTATGAATATGCTTTGGCACAGCACTCTGCGAACAGCTCTTTCAGCAGTGACCCTCTGTGGCTTACCCTCATTGTAGAGGGTCTTGATGATCGTCTTCTGGACAACTGTCAAGTCAGCAGACTTCCCCATGACTGCTGTTGGGATTACTGACCTAAACCCAGTATTTATACCCTGAGAATGGTCATTTACAGTTTTTTTTTTTCAATTGTTTACACGCAATTTTGAAAACCGGGTTCTTTTTTTCAAAATATAATCACAATTATCCAAACACCACACATTTGCATATAATTCCTAGATGTGTGTCATTTTGCAAACATTCAGTCAAAACATATACACATATTTGTGAGAATGGTCGTAGAGGAGAACAGTCCTCAATGATCAGACACTATTGCAGCCAGTTTCACACTGCTGTGATAAATAAAAAAAAACACATTTGTAAAAAACTAATTTTAGGAAATAGCATGTGCTAGATTTTTGGCCAGACATTGTTATGTAAGGGATAATTTAGATGAAAAAAAAAAAAAAATAGTGACAAACCCACAACATTCTTCATGATTAGTTTGAGCTATAGGGAGAATGTACACAAATAGGCCTACTATAAACTTACCAAGCACTGCACAACACTGATGCTGCAGACTGAATATTTCAAGTATTTATTTCAATACTTACAGTATTTCTTACCATAATCAGTTACAGTAATCAACCAACAATGAAATCAATGAAACAAATAAAATCTGTAGACAAATAAAAATTACAGCATGAAGTACATACACTTTGACTCTGAAGAAAAACTACTGTAAAAGCAACAAGAATACTGTAACTATTCATCATCTCTCCGTCTGGCTGGATCAGGCCATAAGATTTCATCCACATCACAGGCTATGTCTTCATTGGCAAGGCACCGTTGGAAGAATTGCCTCGTGTGACGAATCCTCCCCTGCACAGAAGCTGCTTCGATATGATCACAGGCCTGCTCCATGGCCTGAATGAGGGGCAAACGGTCATAGGGCCGCAGGTCATATACCTTCCACCGCCATGCTGAAAAAAACTCTTCTATTGGATTCAGGAAGGGGGAGTATGGGGGAAGGTATAAGACTTCAAATTCAGGGTGCTCATGGAACCAATTCTGGACCAGAGCAGCCCGATGGAATGAGACATTGTCCCAAACGACAATGTACCGCATCTGGTCCACTTGGTTTAATGCTGTGACAATCTCGTGCAATCTGTCAAGAAATGCAAGTATTAGATTTGCATTATAGGGTCCCAGATTTGCATGGTGGTGGAGGACCCCATTTTGTGTAATAGCAGCGCAAAGGGTGATGTTACCCCCTTGCTGCCCTGGCACATTGGTGATTGCCCTGTGTCCAATTACATTTCTCCCTCTTCTTGTTTTTGCAAGGTTAAATCCAGCCTCATCCACATATATAAATTCATGTTGAATTTCTGCAGCATCCATTTGCAAGACTCTCTGAAACAGTAAAAGACAATAGGATGCTATTCATTATCTATTGCACAGTATTTTTTTGTGCCAGAACATTATGAGCAGTGCACAATACCACACCACAGTAAGATGAACAATACATACCTCCACATACTCATTGCGCAGATGTTTCACTCTCTCTGAATTTCTGTCAAATGTTACCCGATACAGTTGCTTCATGTATATTTGATTTTTCTTGAGGATTCGACCTAATGTTGACAGAAAGACTCGTTGGATGTTATTGAAAATATGGTCATCATTGATGATATTGGCTTGGATTTCTCGCACATAGGGCCCCTTCCACCTTGGTGTCCTCGACCCTCAATCCTATGTAAAAAAATATATATATATATATAAAAAAATACACATGCAGCCTACTGTCAAATGTCACAGTAAACAATATTGATGATAAGTCCAGCGAGCTTCAGTTTCAATGTAATGTGTGGTTAGCTTACCTGTTTTCTCGATGAAATGTCCGAATTACTGACGCACCAGTATTTCTGCTGAGATTTGGTTGAACTCTTTGTCCAGCTTCCATCAGTGTCAGTCCATGGTTGATAACATGGTCAATAAGTGTTGCACGGATTTCTTGAGTCAAATTTGGTCCGCGTCTTCTTTGTTCAGGTTCTATCAACTCTTCAAGTCCTTCTCTACCTCTTCCTCTATCTAGGCCTCTTCCTCTACCTCCTTCTCCTCTTCCTCTACCTAGGCCTCTTCCTCTACCTAGGCCTCTTCCTCTACCTAGGCCTCTTCCTCTATCTCCTTCTTCTCCTCTTCCTCTACCTGGGCCTCCTCCTCTACCTCCTTCTCCTCTTCCTCTACCTCCTTCATCTCCTCTTTGAGCTCCCCCTCTCATTCTCACTCTTCTTCTTCTAGTTCCTTCCATTTTTGTTGAAGACAGGTGAACTCACCTGCTGCCTTTTATAGCACACCAGTGCTGCGTTTTCAAATTAGCACACGTGTGCTTCCACACCTGGTGGATGTGATTATCCAATTCGTTCATTAGTGTGGTCATTGGCAATCCGGGGCTTTGTAATGACAAGGAAGTAACCTCACAATCCTTATCTGTGTCTAAGGTGTGAAAATGTGTGTAGAGTTTTACAAATCACTGTGTGTAATGTTTTGCAAAAAGGGTGAAGCAGACATTGTGTGTAATTGTGCAACATTGTGCAAATCTGTGGAGGTGTTTTGCTCACTGGAGTAGAATTTTGCAAATTGTGTGGAAATTTTTATTTTAGTGTGTAAACAATCGTAAAAAACTGTAACAGGCCCTTCTTTAAAAGGGGTAAGGATATTCAATGTATCAGATAATGAGACTAAGTTTGATACTTGCATGTCTCTCCAAGTTAAATTAAAACTGTCCTGATGCGATTTGTGGAGGCTCCCGTTGAATCTTTGCTGATATTGTCTTGATGAGAGAGAACCAGTTGGATTCAGAGGATCTTTGGTGAATGGAAGGTCTAGGCCGAAGCCTGGCACAAGCTTGGGGGTTCTTTAGAAGCCTCTACCTTCTTACAGTATCATCTTAACATCAGCGTTTTTCAGTAAAAGAGAAGAGAGCTTGATCTTGTGATCAGTGAATATAAGGGGTGAAGATGTCACACACTCTTAAGGTGTCCGAACCAATAAGGAGTTTCCCCCTCGGAGGGAACTTTACGAGTCTTTGTTCTCTAGCAAGATATTAGCATAAGACCCTGGATTGGATAAATGAGAAAAGAACCTTCTAGATTCTTATAATACTAATGTGTCACAGAGTTAGTAACATGTAACATAAATTGCCAAATAGGAAACGAAAGTTGGAGTCCGTAGATACCAAACATGCTACCAATGTAATTTCAGTTAACTGTACATTTGCAACTCTGGAACATTAATACCAAAATAGTTCAAAAGAGAGAATTAATACATAGAATAAAGCCTATAAAAGGAAAGTCATGAGATGGGAAAATTGGATACATGTTTATACATTTCCCAAGTGGTTATATAGAGAATACATAGGATTAAGAGGGTTTATTTGTCCTTCTCAGAAAGAATGAAGTCAGAGTCACTAGTCTCTGCAAAATTCTTTCTGATCGTAAAAGTACCATGTATCTGTAACAGGACACCTAGTTCTGCCTGTGTGTTAGCTACGTTTGGGATGCTAGCTGCAGTTTTAGGGGGATTATTCATTAAATATAATGAATAAATGTGTGTCTGATTGGTCCAGACGCTACAATTGCATGGAACTGAGAAGCAAATCCAAGGAAAACAATGGCAGCAGAAAAAGACTGCAATCAAAAAAAAAAAACAAAAAACACTTGACTAAACAAGAGACAGTTCTTTTAAAGCAAGCAAAATACATCAGTTGTGGAGGGAAAAAATGCCTGGAAATCTGTTTGTAATGAATTCTATTTAAATAGATGAATTATATAAATATAATAATCATATGATTATTAATGCTTTTGTTTTGTCCTTTACATAGCATCAAACTAAACATAACTATTTACACATGTGATAATCAGTGTTGGCAGACTAAAAACGATACTGGTTTGATCCAAAGTACTGTCATAGTGGTTACTGCAATATATATATAAAAAAAAAAAAAAAAAAAGCAAATCTTGTTATCAGGTCCTTAAGCAGCTCCTTTTTTACTAATCACGTCACCAGCTTTAGAAAATATTAGTTTGTTTGAGTCCGGTGCGATGTGTCAGTGAGGTAACGAAGCTTCATTTCCACAGGTCACGTGACAGCCTCATTTCAAACAATGCTCCAGAACACTGTTTCTTCTGCACCTTTGAGTCCTCACTCCTTCCATCCAACCACAGACCGTGAGTTATGTCCTCTGTCTTTCATTTTGTGGAAAACTGAAGAAGGACTTTTGTATTTCTGTGGGTGGTTGACAGTTGTTGCTTTATATAGTCTAACTTCCAAATTTGGCGTAGTGCTGTAGTTTCCTCATTTGTCCATATCATCCCTCTTCCTGCAGCAGCCATGTTGAATAGTGCGATTTGTATGGAGGCATGTTACGACCAAATTAATGAAAATATGCAAACAGAAAAATGTGAGTGAGTGAGTGAGTGAGTGAGCCCAGAGCGGTTAGTGTTCAGATTGCATGTTTAGCGAACCCTACCATAAGATGAAAGACAACCATACCTAGACCTCCCGAGATGGTCTTGATTCAGTTCACTTTAAAGGGGTCTAAGATCATTTAGTGTTCATGTATGGACCAAAAATCATGTGAACCGCACTCAGACCCCTGAAAAGTACCAAATGTGAAAACACCCATAGATAGCAAGAGTCAGAAAAGTACTATTTGTTTGTTTGTTTGTTTTTTTTAAATATTAAGGGCACCTTAATAATCACTTTGAATTCACAATTACAACTGAATAGCCTAATGGATCCCAGTAAAAAAATCCCATAGAACTGGTCCTTCAGGATATTTACAATTTACAGACAATTCTTGTAGGAATCTTTTAATGGTTCCAAAATATGATAGAAATTCTACTTAGAATCCTGTACAATCTTCTTATTGGAATCCTTTAGGATTTTTTGACAAGGTTTGCTAAATGGTCGCAACCACTTACCGCATTCAACATAAGCTATCTAGATGATGTCTTCTTCTCTCGATCATCGTGATTCACCCACTACGTCACTGTAATGTCTCAGTAATAGTGATATAATAATAACTTGGCCTAAAGTTACTGCACATAACGTTGATGAGGAACCCCAGACGCATGTTACACATGTGAATTTTTATTAATTTATTAAGTATTTTTAAGGAAATGGGAATCTCTCACTATTGGTGTACACATTTTACATCTTTTATCAACATATCTAGCCTACACTACATAATTAACATTTTCTGTTCTCCCTGCAGATCCTGTCAAACTTCACCTTTCCGAACCTATAGACACACCTGATTTTCAAAACCCAAAGGCACTTTTAAGAGCCAACCTCCATCTATCTCTTCATCATTTTCTATCTCTTGCAATCTATATTTCTATCCATCTCTTCAATTCATATCTTTTATATAAATCTCAGTCTCAATTTCTCTATTTTTCAGTCTTTCCTCTCTGTCTGTCTTTGTCTACTTGTCTGTTTTATCCGTCTCTGTCAGTCTGTCTGTGTGTCAGTTTGTTATAATGCCAGGGGGGTCTACAAAAAAGATTTGTCCATTTTGTCAGGGCATTTTATTTTGCGCACAGAAGATCTGTTCCCATTGTAAAAAGGAGCAGCCTCTGAAGCAGTGCCTCAAGAAGAAGCTTCAGAGGTTTATATATATATATATATATATATATATAATTTTTTTTTTTTTTACAAAACAAGCAAATTTATTTCACAAAAAATACTGACACACACACACAAGTACTGTCCCACTTTATTAACATACACAAATTGTACAAATATGACTAATACCAAAGACATTAGAATAACACAAGACGTGTCACTCGTATTGTTTTGAATGGGAGAAAGTGCAATGCACAATATAGTGGAATAAGTCCCACCTTCTTACCAATCGCCGATAGGTAAAGTCATCGCGTCACTGCAATGGCTGTTAGAAGCTCCGGTTGATATAGGAACAGTCAGACGCGCGCCTCCGAAATGAGGCACAAGAGACGTGCATTTAGGACTGCGCATGCGCATTAGCTTGATCCAGCCCGAAAAACACAGTTTTTAGCAATGATTTGAGCGTTTAGAAACAAAATTTATGAGACAGTTGTTGTCAGATTTCATTGGTGATTTCAAATATGAAATTTGATCAAAAGCTTAGCAAACAGCTTTGGAGAATTTGATGTTTCCCCATTCAAAGAGATAGGAGCTGCACTTGAATGCCCGAAAGGCGTTTCAAAGATGGCCGCCAAAGGGACTTAGCTAATGCTGATAAATAAATAGACCTATAATGTAAGGCTATTAAATAGCAGTCCCAAACTAGTTTTTGTTAATACAATAAAGTTGGTAAGTTGGCATGAGCCACCAGAGTAATTTAAAAATATACAAAATAACATTAAAAATAATGTTTCATTTTAGGGTGACAGAAACTACAGTTACCATGGTAATTACACAATACTAACATGAACCGTTAATGAAACATGGAAACTGCTGCTGATAAATAGAATGAACATCACCTGCATGCAAATCCTTCCCAGCGAACACACGACGTACCAGTTACGGGATTTATTAGTGCTTTACTTTTATTTCATGACTTATTAATTGACAACGTAACACTGCATACTCGTAGTTTCTCTTGCACTTTATATATGAAGTGATATACAGCACACGCAAATACAGGCATGCATTATGACAGAATCACAGGTGCAATATAATAATCAAACTTTCTTATCAAGTGAACGAGAAATAACAAATGGACTGCATTCATACTACATTCATTAAAGCATTTTACAATGTACACACGTCAAGTGTAAATGTATGTGCAGCATTCACCCATTTGGTCATATAATCACAAAGGTTCTGCCTTTATTTTTTTAATAAATCTATAGATTGTCACTGTCCAATTGCACAGTGGTTACACAATCCTATCAATGTAGGTGCTAAACCCGAGCTACTAATGTTTCAAAAAGTTCTCTTGTACCTTCATGGCGTCAGATTCATCTTTTTGCTGTTTTTCTAAATAGAAGAGTTGGTTTTTGCTTCTACTGTATGAGCCTTTCCTGTTTGCACATACTTGGTACACAAAAGCTAAACTCACCATGAAGTTAAATATCCTGAATGGCATTAACCTGGATGCTGTCATTAATAATGTTATATTCTCTCAATAATTAATATGCTTAGTTATTTTTGCTGTTGTTTTTCTATTACTTTAAACAGCAAATACACAATGTTGTCATTTCATCGCAGCTTGAGAAACTCCCTGCCATTGGATACAAGCCAGTTCTGCTTCTTGGAAAGGAGACCAAAAAGAAAGAAAACAAGTGTGAAATATGAACCCCTCGCTGCACACTCTCCGCCTCTGCCCAGGACTACCTTCAGAAGATAGGCTCATTTTATGAATACCTTTGTGAAGGTGAGATGCATGCACTGTATTTTCACAACTTGTGTTGAGTACGCAAAAGATTTGGTCAGTGTTTAAATCATAAATTCAGTCATCAACTCCTAAGATCCTTGACAGTAGAAACTTGGGAGAGGTTTCCATTTTTATATAACCAACACAGAGTTTGTTAGCACAACACTGGATCTTTTTAAAACAATTGAAGTATTTCAATATTTATGTAGCCTTAAACACAGTCATACAGCACTCCCTCAAACCATTTTGTAAGATTTGGCAAACTACAACTTGTAAGACAACTGACTTCAAAACGTTTCTGCCACTGTTTTTATCTGCATAGTATTGTGAGGTTTGAAAGCAAGTGCACAAGATTTGGGGATGAGGAGCGAACTACTATGATTATGTGATTGAATGTGTAGATTAATAAGACATGGATAATTCTGCATGGGGGACTTCTGAGGACATGTAACTGTTATTGATCTGGAAAGGAGAGAACACTAACCTTGTGTATTTCTATGATTGTAAGCAAGTGTTTAAGTCAATGTTTAATTGTACATTTGTTACTTTAATGTGCATTTATGTTAGAACAATATGGGGCTTTAAGCATATACTGCCAACTATGGAATTATGTTTGGTATGTTTTTTTGTAGGAGCCATATTTCCTTTCTGTTTTCAGCCCACATACAATATTTTTAATGTTCAGGCACGCTGACCAAAGCCATTTTTGTAGGGACATACAGGTGCTGGTCATATAATTAGAATATCATCAAAAAGTTGATTTATTTCACTAATTCCATTCAAAAAGTGAAACTTGTATATTATATTCATTCATTACACACAGACTGATATATTTCAAATGTTTATTTCTTTTAATTTTGATGATTATAACTGACAACTAAGGAAAATCCCAAAAATTAGAATATTGTGAAAAGGTTCAATATTGAAGACACCTGGTGCCACACTCTAATCAGCTAATTAACTCAAAACACCTGCAAAGGCCTTTAAATGGTCTCTCAGTCTAGTTCTGTAGGCTACACAATCATGGGGAAGACTGCTGACTTGACAGTTGTCCAAAAGACGACCATTGACACCTTGCACAAGGAGGGCAAGACACAAAAGGTCATTGCAAAAGAGGCTGGCTGTTCACAGAGCTCTGTGTCCAAGCACATTAATAGAGAGGCGAAGGGAAGGAAAAGATGTGGTAGAAAAAAGTGTACAAGCAATAGGGATAACCGCACCCTGGAGAGGATTGTGAAACAAAACCCATTCAAAAATGTGGGGGAGATTCACAAAGAGTGGACTGCAGCTGGAGTCAGTGCTTCAAGAACCACTACGCACAGACGTATGCAAGACATGGGTTTCAGCTGTCGCATTCCTTGTGTCAAGCCACTCTTGAACAACAGACGGCGTCAGAAACGTCTCGCCTGGGCTAAAGACAAAAAGGACTGGACTGCTGCTGAGTGGGCCAAAGTTATGTTCTCTGATGAAAGTAAATTTAGCATTTCCTTTGGAAATCAGGGTCCCAGAGTCTGGAGGAAGAGAGGAGAGGCACACAATCCATGTTGCTTGAGGTCCAGTGTAAAGTTTCCACAGTCAGTGATGGTTTGGGGTGCCATGTCATCTGCTGGTGTTGGTCCACTGTGTTTTCTGAGGTCCAAGGTCAACGCAGCCATATACCAGGAAGTTTTAGAGCACTTCATGCTTCCTGCTGCTGACCAACTTTATGGAGATGCAGATTTCATTTTCCAACAGGACTTGGCACCTGCACACAGTGCCAAAGCTACCAGTACCTGGTTTAAGGACCATGGTATCCCTGTTCTTAATTGGCCAGCAAACTCGCCTTGCCTTAACCCCATAGAAAATCTATGGGGTATTATGAAGAGGAAGATGCGATATGCCAGACCCAACAATGTAGAAGAGCTGAAGGCCACTATCAGAGCAACCTGGGCTCTTATCACACCTGAGCAGTGCCACAGACTGATCGACTCCATGCCAGGACGCATTGCTGCAGTAATTCAGGCAAAAGGAGCCCCAACTAAGTATTGAGTGCTGTACATGCTCATACTTTTCATGTTCATACTTTTCAGTTGGCCAAGATTTCTAAAAATCCTTTCTTTGTATTGGTCTTAAGTAATATTCAAATTTTCTGAGATACTGAATTTGGGATTTTCCTTAGTTGTCAGTTATAATCATCAAAATTAAAAGAAATAAACATTTGAAATATATCAGTCTGTGTGTAATGAATGAATATAATATACAAGTTTCACTTTTTGAATGGAATTAGTGAAATAAATCAACTTTTTGATGATATTCTAATTATATGACCAGCACCTGTATACTAATTAGATCCATAAAATCTGCTTAGGCCTGTTTTGGTCACTGAGTCAATGAATCAAATGGTAATAAATCTCAATATAGTGCTGACTGTAGAGCTCACGATGCAGATGGACCATCAATGGAAATAGCACAAAGAAAAAGAAAACCATCAGATGTTGGCTGGATACACCACACACTTACACTACTACTAACTTGGAGGCATAAAGTTTTTTAGCGCACGACACAGTCCAGTCTGAACTAAATAGAGACTCAAACATAACACTTGGTGTCATTCTTCGAATGGATATTATGAGCACTCTGTTTTTTTCCAGACTAAAAGATATATTGGATTTGTTTTAGTCACAGAAAATCAATTAAATCTAGATTTGCAGATATCTAATACATCCAGTAGACTATCAATAGTTTCCCTGGACTCTAAAGTGCCACAAAACTGGTTGGGAAAAATGGGACTATATGATTCAAACAGATTAACACTTAAAATAGGTACAGTTCAAATTCATGGTTAACCTCTGTTATAAATATGAGCAAAACACAACACTAGTTTAACTTGCACAGGTTAGACCCAGGATTCCAATGATGATCAGCTGATTACGCTGCACCTCACACCCTGTGACCCATTGGAGCACACAAGCAACCGGGAGGAGGTGAGGACCACACGGGTGGAGGAGACGAGGAACATGCAGCTGGAGCAGACGAGCACTACGGAGGGGCAAGGTAATTAGGACAGATTTAAAAAGTTACCGTTTATATTTGTAAAGTCTTGAAGTGTTTGACCCATGCGTTACCTTAACGATACTTGATTTCCAGTGTCTTTTAGCTTTATTCAGGTTAGGGCTGCATGATATATCTTTTCAGCATTGACATTGCAATGTACGCACATAGTCACATTGCAGGACACATGATGTCAAGTAGGGGAAATTAACTTGTGAGTTTTACTTTAGTATCAAGCAAGTTTTTCATTTTCCATTAATAATCTACAAGAAAAGTCCATCTGATATTATATAATTAGATGACAGATCTATCTGTACTAGAGGTGTTGGAACGAATTTCTTGAGTCATGCACTTATATGTCAGGGTAGGGCTGCATGATATCGTAAAAGATTTACATTGTGATATTTAGTTTTTCTGCAACATATATTGTGATATAAATTCACAAAAAAAAAAATCACCAGATGAGGGGCGCCCCGGCCACCCCTGTATAAACTCTGGCCTCCCCTAGTATGATTTTGCAGTGGGTACTATTTATTTAAATGCATAATGTAAATTCACAAGTTCATGAAGTGAAAGAAAATAAAATGCCACCAAAAAAGATTATAGATTGATTGGCGCCACCAGAGTAGCCTGTTTCATTGCCTCCAAGAGTCTAAATAGAAATGTCTACAGACCTGAATTTCAAATGTTATTAATAATTACCGTGAAGAGGCTAGGGGTGTGCGATATATTAGTCTGTGATTTTATTATAATTGTTGTTTTATCGATGCACAATCAATCCGACATCCCTCTATGTGATGCTGTCTTTCAGAGTGCACGCTTTCACTGTGACTTATATCATTTAATATAGTTAATAAATATCACATGAAGAGGGCCATTTTTCTTCAGATATCAGCATGATAACAAATGTTATATTAATTTTATATATGTTTACATTTTAGACACCATTGCCTGTTTTTACACAATTTGCACAACAACGAATAAAGTTCAAAACAAATCCACAGTATTCCTGAGCACAAATCCCAGAGAGCACACGTACGTCGAGGAGACGTCTGTGAAACATCGTAGCATCTGGTAAACATCGCATTCAGTCGGTCGTTTTTAGGGGTTAATGAGCCGTCTTCCTTACCTCTATACGACGTCTATATGATGAATCTTCAATCAGCAGCTCGCTTGAAGTTGTCTACATTGGATGTGACAAAGTGGAGTCTATTCTTTTGTCACGTCACGCCTTTCGCATCCAGTGTAGACAGAAATATAAAACTAACTATATCAAA
Source organism: Ctenopharyngodon idella (assembly GCF_019924925.1). NCBI lineage: Eukaryota > Metazoa > Chordata > Actinopteri > Cypriniformes > Xenocyprididae > Ctenopharyngodon > Ctenopharyngodon idella. Next base: position 52,346,460 of record NC_067222.1, read on the forward strand.
TACAAATACATTGATGGCTCATTGATCTGCATACAATTTGACAAGCATGAAATTCATATTGTGCATTTTCCCCAACGAGTAGCTAACATAACATGTAAAAACAACAAAAAAACAGTACAGTTATGCCTATTTTGGAGATTCTGCATTGATAAATGCAGTTTCACTGATACATTTTGTCTTACATTGTGCACTTACACTTAAATAGCTTCTTTGCTTTCAGCTCAGAATAATCAAAAAGGCACTCATAAGCACTGCATTCATGGATTTAATTTTTTAAATGCTTTAAATGATTTGCAAAGGGTGACTTAATCATAATCTGGTTACAAATCAGTATATATAAATTAAAATACCAATAAAAATACAAGCTCATATTAACATTTTCTGGAACCCATCATGTACAACAGCCTGTAGTTTGTCCATCTATCCCTTTGTTTGCTTGATCCCTCATTATATTCGTATTTTGTTCCAAATAATGATGCTTACAAACTCCAGTGAGCAAGCCAAAGGTGACAATAGCAAAGAAAACCCTTGTTGATGTCTGAGGAGGAATGAGGAAGAAGCCTTTGGAGGAAACACGCTACACAAATGTTCATTTGATTCATAGTGCCTTACAGAATTAATGATACTAACTTCCCAGAGTTGATTGTCATGTTGACTACAGAAACCCTCTGATTTCATCAAAAATATCTTAATTTGTGTTCTGAAGATGAATGAAGGTCTTACAGGTGTGGAACGACATGAGGGTGAGTAATTAATGACAGAAATTTCATTTTTGGGTGAACTAACCAAAACGTACCGTACCCTAGACCAGACCAAAGCTGCAGGGGGTGCAAGGAATAAATCACACTCAAATATGGACTACAACAAACAACATCCCCAGTGTAAAAACTACATCAGAGTCCTTAATGTACTCAAAAGAACACTGATAAAATACATTATTCATCAAAACTACATGCCAAATTAAATGTTCTTCTGTACTGCAGCTGTAGAAAGGACAATTCTAGAAACTCTAGAAAAAATGGACCTGAAGATCAACCACCTGACTTCACTGGTCCAGTCTCTAGTGGGAAACAGCCGATTTTTACCCCCAAATGCAGAACGAAGAAGAGGATGGCATCTTTCCACTTGCATCCATTTAAGATCTAGACCGGCTGGAACAGACCGGCTGCTCACCAAGGTTGCATTTATTTGATCAGAAATACAGTGAAAACAGTAACAGTGAAATATTATTACTATTTTAAATAACTTTTCCATTTGAATATATTGTAAAAGGTCATTTATTCTGATTTTCAGCATCATTACTCCAGTCTTCAGTGTCACATGACATTCTAATAAGCCATTTTTATGCTTGGATATTAGCAATTATCATTGGTGGTCAATTATTGATGATGGTTCTTATTATCTACATTAAAATAGTTTTTGCCGCTTCATGTTTGAGGAAACTGATCCTTTTTTAGGATTCTTTGATGAACAAAGTTCAAATGAACAGCATTTATCTGAAATGTAAATCTTCTGAAATGTTATAAATGTGTTTGTCATTTTTGATCTTTGTTGATTAAAATTGTTATTCAACCTAAACTTCTGAAAGGAAGTTTATCACAGTTTCCACAAAACTATGAAGCAGCACAAATATTTTCAACATTGATAATAATCAGAAATGTTTCTTGAGCAGCAAATCAGTATGTTAGAATGATTTCTGAAGGATCATGTGCAGGAATTACTTTTCAAAATAGAAAGCCGTTCATATAAATAATATCAACATTTTGTATCAAATCAATGCAGTCGGTGAACATTAACAGACTTTCAAAAACATTACAAAAGATTAATTATTCCTGACTTTTTTTTTGTTTAGTACAGTATAGTACAGAAGAGGTCCATTATGCTAAAATATAACTTAATGTACATGTTGAAGGTGAACAGATTAACTTCTCGTTCTCACTTAAGAGATTCCTGCTGCAAATACGTGACAGCTCATGAAAGTAAACACTGGTTTGTCTGGTTTGCTTAATTTTAATAAAGTGATGATAACCTGAGGACAGCCTGCAGTGTTTTTATTGGAATATTAAAAAGAATTGTAACATTGACAAAGCATGGTAACACAGGCTACTCATTTCATAAATACACACGGTGATATAAAATTATACAAAAATAATGTCTAATATAAAAGAAAATGTTTAATAGGTTATGACATTTGTATATTAATTGTGCATTAGCTGCTATTGCTGGGACGGTCAGTTGAGGAACAAGATCAGCACATCTCAATTCTCACAAGGATGAGTTCTGTGTCCTCGAGTCCTTCCAAGTTTGTTCTTTCAAGATCGCCTCACTTCTGGTCTGTGTGGGTTCAGGTATTTTGGAGGAGACGTGGCTTTGGATGGCGATTTGCAGAGAGGGAGGGACGTACACTTTCAATGCTAGCAGGCTAAAGTTAGCAAAGTTTATATGTATATTATAATGATTCATTATATTAAGGTACAGTACAGCATTTTAAAACATTGATCTTGTGTGATGTAACTGTATATAAGTATTCGTTTCATTGTATTATGCAAGTTATTTCCCATTCATGATGTTAAAAAATAATGCTTTTATATGAAATGAAAATAATGCATTTTATATGAAATATACTTTAATCACAAGACTCAAAATAAACATTTACTCCAAAGCCAAGAACATGTGCAACATGTATTTTTCTGTGTGAAAATTAAAACATTACAATAAAAATCTAAAAAAAATAAAGATAAAAATAAAAATAAAAAACACAATCAGCAGCATAATTTTAAAAGAAACAATCCGAATTCATACAACAAATAATTAAATAGAAATGTATCAATTGAACAATTCACTCTTAGGCCCACTGTGTCATGAGAATCCTGCATAAATTCAAATTTACAAAATGAACAAATCACTCGTAGGCCCATTTTGTCATGACATTCCTGCAAAAACAACCATGTCATGAACATAAAATGAAACACGAAGGGCTCTCTGGAAGCTTCTGGTTGTTCCAGGAGATTGTTGAGGGCCTTTTCCTTGTTCTCCTCATCCATTGTAAGGAAAAGAGGCTCTTCCTCTGGACCCCTGAGCAGGTCTGTATTGGATTACTGGGAGCTCCTTCATTACAGAATACTTAAGGAAAATCTAACTTTAATATTTCTTATGATTGTATTATATGTTAAGATACTGTATATATACACTCATATACAGTTGCATGAAAAAGTATATGAACCACTTGCAGAATCTGTGAAAATTTGAATAATTTTAACAAAATAAGAGAGATCATACAAAATGCATGTTATTTTTTGTTTAGTACTGACCTGAGTAAGATATTTTACATAAAAGATGTTTACATATAATCCATAAGACAAAAAAATAGCTGAATTTATTAAAATGACCAGTTCAAAAGTTTGTGAACCCTTGATTCTTAATACTGTGTGTGGTTACCTGGATGATCTTCGACTGTTTTTCTGTTGTATGATGGTTGTTCATGAGTCTCTTGTTTGTTCTGATCAGTTAAACTGAGCTCTGTTCGAAGGGCAGTACTAAATGAAACACAATGATATTTAAACAAAATAAGAAAAATTAGGACATCTTCATTTTGTTCAAAAGTTCAGAGGTGCAAAATCATGTGTGTTGAATATTGTTACTGTCATCCTGGAATATAGCCATGATGTGTCCTCCGACATGGTTGTTTAAGAAATGAAAAGCTACACACTCCATCTGCTATTGTTAAAAGAACCGTTGTCAAACATACAACATGCTAGAAACATCAAAATCACTGTAATAATGATCCATTCATAGATTCTTAAGTATTTGCCTATTAAAATCCAAACTTTTTTTGGCCAGGCAGTGTGTGTGTGTGTGTGTGTGTATATACTCCTCACTGAGTATTTTTAGCTTACATCAAGACATTTGGTAGAAAAGCAAAATGACAAGTCTTGTTTTCTAAAACAAATACCAAAATTAGGTGCGTTTATGCTTAAAACAAGCTAAATATTTGCCAGTGAGATGAGAACAATGAACTTATTTTAAAGAGAAAACAAGTCGTTTTGCTTCTCTAGTAAATTCATCCTCGTGAGAATTTTCATATATTTGGGACTTTTGGAAATTTGGAGCAAATATTACAGTGAAAATTTGAAAACAATAAATGAATCATTTAAATAATTTACTGAATTAATTACACTAAGCCATATCATAATATCAATCACAATATAATGCAGTGAGACAAAAATCAGAATCAAAACCTGCTTATCATCCACTGCATCCTGAAATTCCTCTATGTCAACATGACCATCATAAGTCGCAGATGGAGACTGAATTTCACTCACTGTGATATAAAGAAACTTAAATATGTGAATATTCAGAAATATGTGAATTATTCATTTAAACCGAAACATAACGAAACTATAATAGGAACCAATGCAACTATAATAACTTTACACTGGGATGCTGAACACTCCTTTTTTATGAAGGTCCATAATTACAGTGGATTGTATCCACAGGACACACAGGAGTAAATGTAGTCCAGATCAGATAAAGCCTCAAAATGAAGGTACGCCTGCATGATTAGGTCACCTTTGGGCAAGGACTCTCCTGTGGATTCAATTATCTGCACAACCCTGCCTACAGCTGTGTGATTCTTGAAGAAAGAAGGGGGGGAATTGGTTCAAATAAAATAAAAATAAGAGCCCTCATCCTATAAAGCTGCTGTGGTATTGCTGAAAAAATGAATTTTCCCTGGCGTCTGCATGCACAATAAGTGGGCGGGCAATATGCTAATGTTTCGTTGTGACATCACAATGAAACAGCTTGGGATTTGTTTTACAAACAACTCGTTTAACAGACTTTGAGTCGACTCTTACTTTTGAGAGACAATAACTTTATATACAGTGTGTAACGGGGCTGTCTCTGCGTTGTGTTGCGTAAAACTCAGGATGGACACCGATTCGCGCTTGAAGACAGGCTTTTATTCTGTTGACAACATATTAAACAGCGGTGATCAGACCCTCGTGCGTGTTCTATAATGAGGTGAACAAACTTGATGTTACCACAAATGTGATGATGCATGAACACAAATCATACAATATACATTTAAACACATATCTATATCAATATTAGTCCATAAAATGGTTATACAATTAATACAATATACTTTTATCATGGAGCACTCACTCACCGCAGCCACTCACTCTCTCGGCTGGTGCGAATCTAAATGACCCTACCGGAGCCACTTCATTATCTGGGTGGAGTGTGCAGGTTGAGTGCAATTAAAGGGGCCATACATGAAAATGCGTAGTTTTTAACCCTGTTACAGGTGCACTTTCAGATTTAAAACTTTGCAGGAGATTTTCATTCACTCAGAGCTATGTTACACACTACAAAAATCCATAATCATTTAAAAATAACATTTTCTCAGTATTTGCATTTAGATAAAGCAATAGTCATAACAAAAGTTGTTTTGTTACTAAGATGTTTTTTTCTTACCCTCAGAATGGCCCATAAATATACTGGCCTTCAAATGTGTGCAGACATGCCTAAATGAGAAAGCTGCCTCATTTGTGAGCAAAGACTCAAAAACTGAAATAGCTGCTTACAACACATCATCAGTCTGTGCCCTCAAACTCCCGAATTTAAGGAGGGTGCGTCTTATATTCTCAAAAACTGCACCTTGTCTAACAAACATGGGCAGGATCATCTGCTCTAGGTGTGCCGGAAGAGGCAGAAAGATCTACAGGAGCTGCCCACCATCACCTTCTGCCACTGCTGAAGAAGAGGACCTCTTTGAGAGGAGTGGCTATCTGAGCCTCAGAGGCAAGGTGGAAAAAGTCTGTCTAGTATTTCTAGAGTATGATGTGTGAAAATAAATGAGAAATTGATCAAAAAGCACATTGTTATGCGTTATATATTTTGTTGTCTTTGAATTAACTTAAACTAGGTGTGTAAATTTTGCAATACATTTCAATCAGTAATGGCAAACTCGAAGGAAAAAATGAAGAGATACTGTACTTGTTATTGTACTGAATCACTGTGCTTTAATTTTGCAGTTGCAAAAACCAAGTATGACCCGGCTAGAGGTCCCGATTCTAGAGCTCCAGCTGAGGTGTGGGGAAACCACAACGTAGGTCATCTCAGGTTTTACTATCCTTATGGGGGACATTTTGTCCCCACAATATACTATAAACCTGCACACACACACACACACACACACATACACACACACACACATGTAACCTGTTAATATTTATTTATTTATTTATTTACTTGTTTTAAAATCCAGATAGAGGAGGTTGAGCCTGTGGAGGAGGAAATCGAGGTTGTAGGGGTTACGGAGATGGACGGCACCTGTCACATTTGAAGCAGCAGTGACGATATTTACAAGGTTTCACCGCAGCTGTACACCGGGACCATAGATGAAGGAGCGGCCAATGAAGTCGTCCCACATCAACAACAGAGTGGTCTCCTTTAAAACAAAAATTTGTTATTTGATGTATATTAATGTATGTTCATTATTGTTCAGGTTTTTTGTTCAGTATGTTAATTAATGTATATTGTCATTGAATAAGTACATATATATATAAATTACACAATCATTAAGGCTGTGTCTGTATACTTAATCTTCACTGCCCCGTCACAAACTCGGTCTCTGTGGCTCCACCTGAGGGCACCCTCACCAGAGTATTAACTGTTCATGGACTACATTTCCCACACCCCGTACCTGGACTGATTGCACACTCCCACCTGATCCATATTCCCTGGACTATAAAAGACCTTCATGCCCCACTCTGCTTCGTGAAGTCTTGTTTTGCCCTGGCTAACATTTCTGAGCGTTTATTCCTGTGTATTATTTCCTGTGTATTATTTCCCGTGTATGACCTTGGACTGCCTGATCACCTTGTTTCCTGTTTGCTGCCTGCTCTGTGATATCTCTGCCTGTTTACCGGTTAACCCTGTCTTGTCTGCCGCCTGTCCTGATCCTCTGCCTGGTATTGTGACTGACTACGTCTTGCCTCCGACACCGATACTGCTGGTATCTGACCCCTGCCTGTACAACAACGTGTATTTAATAAAGCTGCAAACGGATCTCCCCGAGTCCTCCGCTTCATTACAGTCCCACAGACGGGTACAAAAACATAAACCTTAATGCTATACACTAGTGGCCAAAAATGGGATTATTTAAATTTAACGAAAAAAATTTCAAATATTACAATTTTGAAATAAGTTTTCTATTTCATTAAATTTTCGAGTGTAATATGTAATTTATATTTCGTAAGCAGCAAATTATATTTCTTATTAATGTAAACACTGAAAACATTTCTGCTGCTAAATTTGTCAATGTATTTTTTGTAAACGTCTTTTGTGTAAATACATTTGTGGGATTTTTTTTTTAGGATTCCTTGATGAATATACAGTAACATTTAAAGAGTAGGAACATTTAAAAAATTTAAAATCTTTTGTCAAATTATTAAATATGTCATTGTATCCTTGCTTAAAAAAAGTACAAATCTACCTGACCTCAAACATTTAAACCAAAATTACTTAAAATGTTTAACATAACTAACAGTTTTAATTAATATTAGTTATGTCAGTTTGATGTTTTAGTTAATGGTTATGTCTGCTTGTTTAATATTTACATAAGTTTACATACTGTAACAGTTTTTGTCTAGGACTAGCGTAAGCCTTGTCTTAAGCCACAATGGGTGCTTTTCAACCACTTTACCCGACTTGCTTTAATCCACTGGGGTGGGCTTCTATGATTTAAGGAAGTCGGGTAAAGTGGTTGACAAATGCCCACTGAATTGTTCTGCAGAGATACCTAACTGACACACGTGATAAGATCCTCCTAGAAGTTTTCCCTTTGGAGGAATGAGACTTTGAGTGAGCTCTACCTGGAGATGATGAAGATCTCACACACTGCAGGAGAACAGAAATGGAAAGTTTAAATCGTACAGCTTCACATCAGTGTAGATACACGACTATAATGCAAAATACATTAGCTGACATATATGTAATTAGCCTCATGCATTCAGTTGTTCTTAATGATGCTTGTCAATTTTCTGTCAGCATTTTTTTATAAAATCCACATTTCTGAAAGGAAAATAATGACTGATTTGCTGAGGTCATCAGAGTATCCGAGCAGCATCCCAGCCTGACACACCTCCACAGTGATTTTAAAGGGAACCCCTGACACATTGTGCAGCTTTTGGTTGCAATTTTCAGTGGATTTCACGGCTGCTTTGAAATGGTCCTGTGCTTATGTGTTCAAGCTTGATTTTCAGCATCATTACTCCAGTCTTCAGTGTCACGTGATCTTTCGGAAATCAGTCTAATATGCTGATTTGATGCTCAAGAAACATTTCTAATTATTATCAATGTGAAAACAGTTTTTACTGCATTTTTATTAAATAAAGTAGAAGATGAGCAGAAGAGACTTATTTCTAAAATTATGTTTCTAAACTTTTGAAAAGTACTCAGTGCTTCCCACAGGTTTGAAACATACTTGCGGTGGTAGCCGGGTGAAAAATCCTCCTATTAGCCACGGCACAAAAATGGTCTACTACTTGTGACAAATAATGTGTGATTTTGAACAGTATTTTTATTTATTGAAATTAATTAATTTACATTGAATTACATACTAATATTTTGCATTATTATGCATTGTAAATTATGCAAAATTACAGCATTTAAATGGTTATCCTTTTCCTATGTTCTCCTTGCTGTCATATCCCAGCAAACACAATAATGTTGTAAAAACGTTTTTTTCACGTCGTGAAAAGGTTGTGATAACGTTTTTTTATCCAACGTATTTAATACGACAGATGTCGGGGGTTTTTTACGTTATAAATACATATTTTTAAAACATTGCAGAAACGTTTTTTTAACGTTGTTTTTACGTTAAAAGTCACCATGCGACTTTCTGAAAACGTCGATATCACGTCCCAGCAAACACAATAAGGTTGTAAAAACGTTTTTTTCACGTCGTGAAAAGGTTGTGATAACGTTTTTATCCAACGTATTTAATATGACAGATGTCGGGGGTTTTTACGTTATAAATACGTATTTTTAAAACGTTGCAGAAATAAAGGTAAGCAAATTTTTAAATTATCTTATTAGTTACAACATCAATGGACTGATTGATTTCCTTATAAAATCTTGATTCTCCAAAAACTCTCGAACTAAAATTTATTCTAAATTTATGAAAATAATTATGGAACAACTGAAACTATTTATCATTCATTCATTCATTCATTCATTCGAAAACCGAAAGGGAAAACGAAGAAATTATGCTTCATGACAGGATTGTTCAAACATACATTATTACAGATTAAGTAAAAATATAGGCTATCAGCAAGTTAAATGAGTAAACCGATTAAAATAGCCTATATGCAAGAAAATAGCCAACGCAAGTTTGAGAAGGAAATTATTCTGTATACTATGTTCGTTGCTACTGAATTTTGATATATTGACTGAGCTGATATATTTTAGCCTATAGGCTAAAATGTTTAAGCCCGTGTTTGATAACTTGTAGACCTTAAAACGTATGCACGTGGTGGAGATTTTTCGTTTTCTGCGTATTAATAGCTTTCCACGCAGTTGTGTCCCTGATGATTGGATTAAACAAAAGTTCTTTGTGTCTCACAAAGAGAAAAACATGGACTGCAAATACATTGAGACGAGCGTGGAATTTTCTCACTCAAACCACTGCCTGCTGCAGCTTCTGATTGTATTTTGAAGGAAAAGCTGCTGATAACTGCTGTTTTTTTCTTTTCTTTTTTTTTTTCAGAAGGGTTAATTTGTAACTTATCACAGGGTCACTGAAAGGAGAGCTAGAGGCACCTGAAAGTGCTGCTTTAATCAGTTGTTTAGAGTTTTGCAGCTCTTTTTCTCACTTCAGTCTGCGTGAGGTCTGAGTGGGTAAAGGTAAGCATTTTTCTCTGGTTTAGAAAGTCTTTTAAAAAGGAGACCATTGTAATCATTTAATCTGTGTTTCATTAAATGTTTTGTATGAGTATGTTAGCTTTCTGTAGAACTAAGTTTAAATTTGTTTTGTCTGCAGAGAGGGAATTTGTACAGAGGTAATGCAGTGAAGCGTTGTAGGTTAGCCTGTGAAGCTTGACTGCTAATACCTAACATCTAATGTCCAATTGCTAATGCTATGTTTGAATGTTTGGAAGGAGCAGGCAAATTATGGTTAAAAATTGCATGTGACATGTCCATCTTATGCAGGTAAGTTTATGTATTTTTTGATGTATTTTTGTGACTTCATGTCAAATTTACACATGTATTTGAAATTGATTTGGTTACATATGTGTAAATGCTGGTAATGTGGGTGATTGGAGAGGTACATTCTATAGTTGATTTTGTGTTGTGGAAAATTACAAAATTACTGTGAAAAATGAAATTGCCAATACTGTAAACTTGCTCAGTCAGTATGATGTCTGAGTGGAGAGAGGAGCAGGCTAATTGTTAAAAGGATTGTTCACCTAATATGAAAATTAAGTCATTAAGTAAAATGAAAAATGAAAAGGTGTTGCCGAAGACCTTTCTTTTATGGACCCCAACAGGAGAATTAAAAAAAAAAAAAAAAAAAGTGCTGCTCGCGCTTGTCCATTTTATAAACTTTTCTCCTTTTGTGGTCCATAAAAGAAAGGTAATTTAGTAAATTTAGTAAAAAGTAACTTGTAACTGTAACTGACTTTTAATTTTAGGGTGAATTACCCATTTAACACAATGTTAAATAACTGCATGCTTTCCATCTTATGCAGCCTCTTTTGATAAAGATCCCTGAATCAGCAGATTGGTTCTGGTCTTTATTTATTCCATACAACACAACACAACGCAGAGAAGAAGCAGAGCCAGAGTCGAGGCAGGCTCATAGATGTGTCATTTGACAATGCACCTATTGAACTGTGTTTTGATGTCAATATTACTAATGATCACTGATGGTACGTATAATATAATTTCTATTACTGTTTAGAGGTGCATTTCCCAAAAGCATTGTAAGCCAACTATGGTCAAGTCAAGTCAAGTCAAGTCACCTTTATTTATATAGCGCTTTTTACAATGTAGATTGTGTCAAAGCAGCTTTACATTTGTAACTGGTACATTATTTGGCTGCACAGCAGCTCTTAAAAGAAAAGTGTCAATGCAGGCAGATCAAAGCACTGCTGAATATCAAATGTCAAGTCAAATGTCAAGTGTCCCCAACTAAGCAAGCCAAAGGCAACAGCGGCAAGGAACCCAAACTCCATCAGGTGACATCAGGTGGCAGACAAGTGGCAAATAGGTGTTTAAATGGAGAAAAAAACCTTGGGAGAAACCAGGCTTAGTCGAGGGGCCAGTTCTCCTCTGGCCAACAGTGCTTTGTTACGATTCAGGTAGCTATCATAAGTCAGACAGGATCGCAACATTCAAAGTATTTATTCCAGTTCCATGCAGTTGAGGATCATATTCATCACGGCGGTATGGACGGTTGTTGAGGAACTGTGTCGTGGCTGTCGTGTCGATGAGGCCCTCACAGTGGATGATCTAGTTGACTCAATCTCTGCTGATACTTCAGGGCTGCGTTGTGGTCGTGTCAAGGCGCAGGTCCTTGGTCTCACCTGGATACGGCCTGGATCCGGTTGACTACGGTGAACCTCGGGATAAACAGAAAGACTAATATTAGCGTAGATGCCATTCTTCTTCTGATGTAACGAGTACATCAGGTGTTATAGGAAGTGTTCCGGCTGACTTAATTTATGCAGCCTAATAATCCTTTAACAGATTTGAAAATATAAATTGGTAATGTGTTATGTGTATGCCAGGTTAAAGAGATGCGTTTTTAGTCTAGATTTAAACTGACAGAGTGTGTCTGCTTCCCGAACAATGCTAGGAAGATTGTTCCAGAGTTTAGGTGCCAAATAGGAGAAGGATCTACCACCTGTAGTTGATTTTGATATTCTAGGTATTATCAGCTGGCCTGAATTCTGAGATCGCAATAGACGTGAAGGACAATAATGAATTAGGAGCTCGCTCAGGTACTGCGGAGCTAAACCATTTAGTGCTTTGTAAGTAATTAGCAAGATTTTAAAATCTATACGATGTTTAACAGGAAGCCAATGCAGTGTTGACAGAACTGGGCTAATATGGTCATACTTCCTGGTTCTAGTAAGAACTCTAGCTGCTGCATTTTGTACGAGCTGTAGTTTATTTATCAGGCGAGCGGAACAACCACCCAGTAGAGCGTTACAGTAATCTAGCCTTGAGGTCATGAACGCATGAACTAACTGTTCTGCATTTTTCATTGAGAGCATATGTCATAGTTTAGATATATTTTTAAGATGGAAGAATGCGGTTTTACAGATGCTAGTAACATGGCCTTCAAATGAAAGATTGGTATCAAAGAGCACACCCAGGTTCCTAACTGACAACGAAGACTTAACAGAGTAGCCATCAAGTGTTAGACAGTATTCTAGGTTATTACGTGAAGAAGTTTTTGGTCCAAAAATTAGAATCTCTGTTTTTTCTGAATTTAGTAGTAGGAAATTACTGGTCATCCAATTTTTTATATCAGCTATGCATTCTGTTAATTTTGTGAATTGGTAAGTTTCGTCAGGGTTTGAAGAAATATAGAGCTGAGTATCATCAGTGTAACAGTGAAAACTAACACCATGCTTCCTAATGATATCTCCCAAGGGTAGCATGTACAGAGTGAACAGTAACGGTCCTAGTACTGAGCCTTGCGGTACTCCATATTGAACTTGTGATCGATATGACATCTCTTCGTTTACTACTACAGACTGATAACGGTCAGATAAGTATGATTTGAACCATGACAATGCAATTCCACTAATGCCAACATAATTTTCGAGTCTATTTAAAAGAATATTGTGATCAATAGTGTCAAATGCAGCACTAAGATCCAGTAACACTAATAGAGAGATACAACCATGATCTGATAATAAGAGCAAATCATTAGTAACTCTAATGAGAGCAGTCTCAGTACTATGGTATGGTCTAAATCCTGACTGGAAATCCTCACAGATACTATTTCTTTCTAAAAAGGAACATAGTTGCGATGATACTACCTTTTCTAGTATTTTTGACAGAAAAGTGAGATTTGAGATCGGCCTGTAATTGACTAATTCTCTAGGATCAAGTTGTGTTTTTTTAGTAAGAGGTTTAATAATAGCCAGCTTAAAAGGTTTCGGTACGTATCCTAGTGATAAAGATGAATTGATGATATTAAGAAGAGGATCTATGACCTCTGGAAGCATTTCTTTCAATAGCTTAGTCGGTATAGGGTCTAACATACATGTTGTTGATTTTGGTGATTAAACAAGTTTAGACAATTCTTCCTCTTCTAAAGCAGTAAATGAATTGAATTTTTCCTCAGAGACACTACAATGCATCTGACGCGATACTGTAATAGACGGTTGCATGGTTATAATTTTTTCTCTAATATTATCAATCTTGCAAGTAAAGAAGTTCATAAAGTCATTACTGCTGTGCTCTTTGGAAACATCAGAAGTTGAAGCTTTATTTCTTGTTAATTTAGCCACTGTATCAAATAAATACCTAGGGTTGTGTTTATTTTCTTCTAAAAGTTTTGAAAAATAAGCAGATCTAGCAGATTTTAAGGCCTTTCTGTACTCAATCATTCTCTCTCTCCACGAAATGCGAAATACTTCTAGTTTTGTTTTCTTCCAGCTGCGCTCCATTTTTCTGGCTGCTAACTTTAGGGCCTGAGTGTGCTCATTGTACCATGGCATTGGATTAATTTCCTTAATCTTTTTTAAGCACAAAGGAGCAACTGAGTCTAATGTGCTGGAAAAGACAGAGGCAATAGTTTCTGTTACAACATCGAGGTCTTCTAAGCTTTCTGGTATGCTAAGGCGATGAAACTGATCAGGAAGATTATTTATAAAGCGATCTTTAGTGGTAGAAGTGATGGTTCTACCATATTTATGGCATGGAGGCAGTTTAGCCGCCTTGACTATATGTAGTATACACGAGACTAGATAATGATCTGAGATGTCGTCACTCTGCTGCAGAATTTCAACAGCATCAATATCGATTCCATGTGACAATATTAGATCTAAAGTATGATTACGACAATGAGTGGGTCCTGACACATGTTGTCTAACACCAATAGAGTTTAGAATATCTGCAAATGCCAATCCTAATGCGTCTTTTTTATTATCTACATGGATATTAAAATCACCAACAAGGACTTTATCTGCAGCCAATACTAACTCCGACAGAAAATCAGCAAATTCTTTGATAAAGTCTGTATTGTGTCCTGGTGGCCTGTATACAGTAGCCAGCACAAATGTCAACCTACATAATGTTACGTAAAGTACCATCACTTCGAAGGAATTATATTTGAAAGACTTTTGACTAATACTGTAAATATTACTATAGATTACAGCAACACCTCCCCCTTTGCCTTTCTGATGGGCATTGTGTCGATAATCATAACCTTGAGGACTAGACTCATTTAAAGTAATGTAATCGTCCGGTTTTAGCCAAGTTTCTGTCAAACACAGCACATCTAGATTATTATCTTTGATAATATCATTAACAATAAGTGATTTTGAAGAAAGGGATCTAATATTTAACAACCCGAGTTTTATCATTTGTTTATCATTATTATCTCTTTTTTATTGTTGAACATCAATTAAATTTTTACCATTAATTGAGTTTAGAAGTTTTTTGTTTTTACTAATTCGGGGTACAGACACAGTCTCTATTTGAAAATATCTAGGTGTAAGAGTTTCTATGTGTTGGGAGTTATCTGAATTTTCTGACTTCTGTAACGTGAGGCAGCTAGCAGACGGTCGGTTTAGCCAGTCTGTCTGCTTCCTGACTTGGGCCCCAGTTTGTCATGTTTCAGCTCTAAGACTATGTGCCATATTACTAGAGAGAAGAGCAGCACCATCCCGGGAGGGATGAATACCATCTCTTTTCAACAGGTCAGGTCTGCCCCAAAAACTTTTCCAATTGTCTATGAAACCTATATTATTTTGCAGACACCACTTAGACAGCCAGCCATTGAGTGATGATAATCTGCTAACTATCTCATCACTCTGACGAACAGGAAGGGGGCCAGAGCAAATTACTTCTCCTGACATTGTACTTGCGAGTTCACACACCTCTTTAATGTTAATTTTAGTGATCTCCGACTGGCGAAGTCAAACATCATTAGTGCCGACGTGAATGATAATCTTAGAGTATATACGATTAGCATTAGCCAGCACTTTTAAATTTGCTTTGATGTCAGGTGCTCTGGCTCCCGGCAAACATGTGACTATGGTAGCTGGTGTCTCTATTTTCACGTTCCGTGTAATAGAATCGCCAATAACTAGGGCACTTTCAACAGGATTCTCAGTGGGTGTATCACTGAGTGGGGAGAACCTGTTTGATGTTCTTATTGGAACGGAAGAGTGGTGTTTTCCGCGGCTAGGCCGCCTCACCGTTACCCAAGTGCCCTGCTGCGCGGGCTCTACAGCCGGAACCGAACAATGTACAGAGTTCACTAAGCTAGTCCATCCAAAACAGTATCTGAAGCCCTTGCATTCTCACTATCCTCGATTAAAGTTTGGATGCGTGTCTCTAATTCTGAGATTCTCTCTGTCAGCCTGACTATTTCCCTACATTTATGACATGTAAAGTTCCACTGTACTCTAATGGCAACAAAGTTCCACTGTACTCTAATGGTAACAAAGTTCCACTGTACTCTAATGGTAACAACAGAACTTGTGACCATAGTTGGCTTTGGGAAACACACCCCATGTCAATCACACATCTGCCAATGCCTTACGGTAGGCTATGTTTAGCTCCTCAATAAGAATATATTTTAACTAAGATAATTGGATTCAAAGTTTAAATGTAAATTAGTTTAAATTAGTAAACAGATTGTTTAAATTAAAGGGGTACAGGTAAAAAAGCTTTGCCATAGTGTTCCATTTTTACAATAATGCTGTTTAAAGAGTAGACATGGTACAAGAAAATTTTCAGTGATATATCTACCTTTACAATAACTGTTGATCTGACTCTCTGGCTGTTAATTTTTTAAGCATAAAATCAAAAGTCTTAATGTTGTATAGCCTCCTGTGAGCAAGAAAAAAATGTTTACCAAGTTCAGTGGATTGGAAAACCTTGAGAGGAAACAGCCTGTGACATTAACAGTGAATGTTAAATATTATCTAGTTACATAGTTTCTGTTCTTTTCATTGGAAAGTAAACAAAAAGTAAATTTTCTACACTATTGTTTACCATAGGTTACACAAGACATAGTTTTCTCAGATCAGCTTCTGCAAATTTGACCTTTTCAACCAAAGGTAAAAAGAAGAGAGAGTCTGTTGTCACACGAGCAATGCGCAGTTGTTCACACAAATTAATTTGTACAGCAAATTGATGTAAGTTTTGTGGCATTTTCTCTCTTTAAAATATACAGTACTTCACAGCAGAAACAGATCATTTCTGCATTCATAGATGTTATATGTTGAGCATCTTAGTTTAGATTATTTAATGAATATTGTTGATTGTTTTCAGGGTTGACTGTGCACAGTCCCTCTGGTCCTCTGGTTGCTCCTCTGGGATCTTCAGTGGTTTTGCCCTGTTATGTTGATGAACTCTTAATAATGGAGGGTCTGGAGGTGGAATGGAGAAGAACAGACTCAATGACTCTAGTTCATCTGTATCAAGATGGTGAGAGTCGACCAGAGGCCCAGCAGCAGGATTATCATGATAGAGCTAATTTCTTTACTGATCAGATTCAACATGGAAACTTCTCCCTCCGTCTGGACAATCTGAGAGCTGAAGATCAGGGAAAATACACATGTAAAGTTTACAGTCAGCAGGAGTCTGGAGAAACTGTGGTTCAATTAAAAGATGTTGGTGAGTGTGGATTACAGGACCTGTTCCCATCATTTTCAGTAAATTTTACAAATAAATAAATAAAAAGTAATACTGGACATAAATTTTGCACTCTGATATTGTTAAATGTTTATTTATTTATTCAGAGCGTTTGCTAGTATCAGGATCGAGTCATTCCATATCAGCGTCTGTGGGTGAGGACGTCACTCTGAACTGCTCTGTAGACTCTCACATCACACCTGAAGACTTTGAACAGGTTTCATGGAAAACAACAGATAAAGGTATTTTGGTTCTGCTCTACCAAAAAAATGAGACTTTTTCAGAGTCATCAGATGAGCGATACAGAGACAGGGTTGAGTTCTTCACTGATGAAATCCCAAAGGAAACTTCTCTCTCAGACTGAAGAGTGTCAGAACTGAGGACAAAGGAGTTTACACGTGTCAGGTGTTTGCAGGAGGACTTTCAGCCAATGCAACTGCAGTACTGGAGAGACTGGGTGAGTAACAGATATTAAGACTAAAGTATTAACTAATAAACCAGTTTTAATTCAGGTACTAGAAAGTACAAAAAGAAATGACAGAAATGTTGCTTCTACTGTAAATGTATAGTTTTATTCATGTTTAAATTTTTGTTGTTGTTAAGACCTCAAATGATGTCTAGAGCATAGGTGCAGCATTTACAGTATTTGTAACTAACTAAACTACACTATTTAGCCTTGTAACTCTGTGTGTAAATGGTAAACAGAGTGAGCCAAAACAACAACAAAGAATTGACAATAATATCATGGAAATTACAAGTGGCAGAATAATCTGTATAAACCAGAGATCTCCAACCCTGCTCCTGGAGAACTACCGTCTTGCAGGTTTCAGGTCCAACCCCAATCAAACACACCTGAACCAGCTAATCAAGGTGTTCTGGGTTGCTTGATAATTACATGCTGCATTCACGCCAGCGCGTAATTACCGTAATCTTGATATGACAACACGTGATGTTATATTCAGAGCTGTTCACATCCTCGGACTGGGAATTATGCGTTTCTGTGGCACCACGATCAACGCCTAAATGAATCTACAGCGGTCAGATGGTACACATGGGAGCTTTCAGAAATGTCCCAGCTTACAAACTGTAATTACGAGCTCTACGAGGACGTGCACGCTTTTTATGAACCAGAATCTCAGTTATAGTAATTACGATATGGCATGAACGCACAGACTGGTGTGTTGGAGCAGGGTTGGAACTGAAGTCTGCATGATGGTAGCTCTGCAGGAGCAGGGTTGGAGATCCCTGGTATAAACAAAAGAACCACTCGTGTTACATCGGATATCCCATTAAAAACCTAGTTGGTGTCATTTAATGGCAGGTACAGCGATGACATCACCCAGATGATTAAGATTGACACAGCATCAAGCCAATTATAGGCAGTGGGCCAAGATGTTAACATCAAGCCATACCAACATCATTGGCTCTCACCTGCTCTTTCATAGAATGCGACATGTCGTTTCAGGTGTGCAAATGAATGAGAATTGAATTGAAAAGTGAATCGGGATAAGATTTTTGGAAATTAATATCTTAAATTCTTCTCTGTACCTCATACAAAACAACTGTATACCGCCAGAGAGGACTGTGACTGCAACACATTGTCATTTTGACTTCTTTTGGTACCACTTTTGACGTTTTTGCAATTCCACTTCTCTATCTGTTATTTTTCTTTATAATCATACATGGTTGTAAGAAATGGCTATGGAATGTAAGCTCAGGTGAGCCCACTTGCTGGTCCACCCTTAAATTCCACTCGACTCCTGATGACAGGAGGTTTCCGCCACTGCTGCATTGCTGCTCTGGACTTGACCTCCTTGGCTGATGAACTGGATCAGCCACTGCAATTATACTAGACTGGCTCAATTTGCTAGCTGCCTATGTGCCTTCAAGATCTCAGCTAGCTTATGCAGGACTTACCTGCATGAACGTTGCCTTACAGCCAGAGAGGATGTGTTGCAAGTTCAGGTTCTGCACTTCGCAGAGTTGACCGGTCTCCTCTGAGCTGTACCAGAGGTTCAGGTTCCAGGGACTAGCCCTAATAAGGAAGCTCAACCTGATTTGGGGCAGTCTCCACATATCCACCCATGTAATGGACCCGCTGATCACTGCCTTCCAGGTTCTCCAGCTCCCTTGTTGTGATTGGCTCATGGCTCTAACATTGAATCTTTCTTCCTTTATCTTCACGACTTCCGAGATCATTATGTCTCTCCTTTTCTCCTTTGAGGCTTTAGACCACATCTAGATCCCATCCAAAGCTGCAGCAAACCCACAATCTTTCTGTAATGGCTAAGATGGCTAATGGCCTACTCCACCATCTGTGTTGCATTCCCAAGTACGAACTTGGGTCTTTGTGTTTCGAATGGACGAATCTCACCTTCTTATTTTTATAGTCCAAATTTATGATTTTCAGAGGAAGATTCAGGATGTTATTGCCAAACGGTGCTGTATCAGAAAGGCAACGAGGAAGGCCCAGCCATTTGCGGCTTTAGTTGGCTTTTGAGTCCATCCTCTGGACTGTTGTTGAGGTACAACTTCAAGCTGGGATGCAACACAGACGGCCATCTGCTTGTCAGGCAGGTCAGCTGTATAATGCCTTCCGAGACTCTGCACGAGCTGGTCCACCGAAAGTGGACCTCTAAGGTATGGAAGTAGGAGTGGGATTAGCGGCTCAATTCATATAATTTAATATCATTTCAATACCTGTCATTAATCTCATTTTCCTGCACATTTCTGTCCACTCTGCCTTGCCTCACAGGTAGGTCTTTCAAGGTTGTCTGGCAGAGAAAGTTATGTAAAGCACATCAACTGGTCACAGGGGTACCTCAGGGATCAGTCTTTGGACCCCTTCTCTTTTCCATATATCACTGGGACCTATTTTTCAGACACAGGGTTTCTCAAACTGTTTCTATGCCGATGACACACAGCTTTACTTTTCGTTTCAACCACATCATCCAACGGTAGCTGCACGGATCTCTGACTGTTTGGCGAGCATCTCTGCATGGATGAAAGAACATCACCTGCAACTCAACTTAGCGAAGACAGAGCTTTTCGTTTTACCAGTCAATAAACACCGTACAGCACAATTTCACTACTCAGATAGGTTTATTAACAGTAATCCCATCAAGATCAGCCTGAAATCTTGGGGTAATCTTTGATCAGCTGACCTTTAAAGACCACACTGCAGTGACAGTATGGTCATGCAGGTTTGCGGTGCACAATGTAAGGAAGATCAGGTAATGCTTTTCTGGCTGGACTTCTTGATATCCAGAAAGCAGCATGACTGGTCTTCAATGTGCCCAATCCATGTCATACCTCTCTTTATGACTCTGCACTGTATGTTTGCCTAAAAAAAAGCAACAGGCTCCAACAGGGTCTCACCCTCCTACCACAAAAAGTGACAAGCACTAAATCAGCCTCTGCAAAAAAATATTGGGAATGTGTTCCACCTGTCCCACTCATAAATGACACCAACTTTATGCCACTATGTCTATGTCTTTATCTCATAGTATAGAGTCTGTGTGTGTTTCACAGGTTTCTCTGTTTCACACATAATGGTGTTGATTCTCTCTATTGCTGCATCTGGATCTGCACTTCTGCTCTGCTGTCTCATCTACTGCAGATCACAATATATCACAGGTATGTTTACAGTAAAATAACTAAAAGACATTTATTCAATGAGCAAAGATGTCCAAAAAAAGCGTATCCAGGTTTACTTCTGGTTAACTCTGAGTATTAAGATTGGATAGGAGAAAAGTATTTTAACATTGGAAAAAAAAAAAGAAAACAAAAAAGTCACACCCAAAAATTAAAACTCACATTTTACTGCCCCTCTTGCCATTGCAGAAGTACATGACTGACTTTTTAGCTGAACAATATCCCATCTCTGTAGGTCCATACAATGCAAGTGAACAGCTTTCAAAATGAAAAATTATATGTATGACTTGTTTAAGAGAAAAAATAAAACTTTCCTTCTGGGCGACTTTCATACAGCAACTGTACATAAGTGCTTTGACATGTTTTTCTGTGGAGCCCAATCATTATGCATTCTTCTTGAATATTTTAGCATTTCACATAATCATCTCAGCAGGTTTACATCAAGTGATGGGCAGTGTGAACACACCAATGATAGTTAGCTAGAAAAACAAAGGTTTATTGTTACGAAGTTTAAAATATTAATCTAATCCATATCTATGAAACAAAAGGGGAAAAATACTTGTGGAATCAAAACAAAAAATGAAAAACCCATTATGAAATTACAGAGGGAAGCTATTGTGAATTAGTCTTAGGGGTTCGTTTACAAACTACAGTCATTAATGTGGTAAATTTAAACATTTAATACAGCAAATGTATGTAAAATAAAATTATGTACATAAACTAACATTGTTTGCCCTTTAGACCCTGCTGTAACCAAACGTGTCAGGACTCTTGGGTTTCTTCATGTGTTTCTTCCAAATATTATGATGTTTATGGCTTTTCTCCTCTGGGGTGTTACTGAAGGTGAGCATTTCAAAAATATTGATCACATAAATGACAAAACCTACACTATTCTAAGACCATTGAGATCTGCTCATTATTTACAGCAAAGTGATTCCATGCATTGTCATGATTCCACCACTTTTCTCTATTTTCTCTGCCCAAATCCATGTAAACCATATATGTTTTATGTATGTTTACATGACAACAATTACCTATCTGCAGTAGAATTACCTATCTGTGCTTCTTGTCTGTGTTTCCTTGAGTCTCTGTTGCTGACTGCCTCATTATCCCCCTTGGACTGTTGCTAAAAAAAAAAAAAAAAATCATACTTTGTTGTTCTCGGTTAACTATTCCTTGATTTTCTGCTAGCTTTTACTCATTTGTTGTTTTTGTTTGTGCTTGTTTGTTCAATAAATACACTGAGTTCCACATCTAATATGCGTCTAACCTCATATACCTCTACTGGTTTGTTTGTTTGTTTGTTTATTTGTGTATTTTTGCAGGATTTCTGTATGAGACAGTCTCTTGCTGCGCTCTTTATATCCAGAGGCCTCTGATGTTGATTTATGTTGCACCATATTTAGAGCATATGTCAGGTTTGGATTTTTAATTCAAGATTTTTAGTTTTCAACAATGAATTTATCATCATTTATAAGTGATTTTTTTTTTTAATGCCATTTGTGTGAATAAATGATCAAAATGTGGAAAATTTAATTATTCATGTGCTTTAATACATGATCACAGAAACTATTTACAATTAGTATTTTCTTTGCACTCACAGATGCTATTTGTATAAAGTGTAAATTGTTATGCTTTACTTAGTGCAAATAGTGGCAGATACTTTGCACCTCAGTGTATTGTATTATATTATAAAACAGTATGCAATAATAATGTAAACATAATCAGTGTAAATGATTATATTAAAATCATAAATGGATGCTGCTGTCCCTAAAACCCAGCCTTACACTTATACCAACCCTTATACATGATACTACACATTATATCCCCACTATTAAATACCTGCTTGATAATTTGTCTCCACTTTTTGAACATTCTCTTAATTTTTATATAGAATAAACACCTTTCTGATCTGATATGCAGTGGGAAAGGGGAAGAATGAGGTGAATTCGCAAAACGGCGGATTTGTTATTTGTTTTTGTTTGTTTGGCTCTGTCAGAAATCAGTAGACAGAGTTAATATTTGCACAATTAGACATTTTAATATGGACAAAATTAAATTACCCAGAATCTTTTCTGTTCACAGATTTAGCTCTTCAGTCTGAATTGTTCCTTGTAATGGTGGTTTATTCCTCAGGTTGGTGAATCTAAATATTTTTCCACAGGAATCATGTTTATTATCATTCTGTCATTAATGCATGATAATAATTTAAATAATTTGCAGTGATCTAAAAATATCATTAAAACCATTAGGGGCCAGTTGTTCAAAAAGTTTAATCTGGATCAGGATGATCTGGATTTGGAAATCCCATGTTTTGCTATCCAGGATCAGATAATCCATCTTACTTTTGTGCTGGTTTATCAAAGCAAAATTGGATTGGATCACCCTGATCCAAATACACACTTTTTCAGATTACCACATCTGGATTACTAGTGCTCTACGGAGCCCCTAAAGCAGTGGTTCCCAAACCTTTTAGAGTGGAGTACCCCCTGAGGCATTTACCATCCTTCTGCGTACCCCCTCTCTTCCACTTAGACTGCACCTTTTCCATTAAGGGACAATATTTGCCCCCAAATTGACTTTGCAGTGCATTTATTATCTTTATAAATACCTTTACAACATTAATAATGTTTTAAATAAAAAAAAAAATGTTCAATAGAGAAACATGCAATGATGATAAATATATATATATATATAAAAAGTGATTATTTTACATACTAAAACCGCCAGTAGGTGGCGGCAGGGGCGGCGCTAGGGGTGGGCTAAAGGGGCTGGAGCCCCGAATGTTTTTCCAAAAGCCCTAAATCTTTCAGGTTTGAGGTTTCTTAACAGTGCTGTCAAAATATACATTTTTCTAAACATATCTCTCTATTAAAATATGTTAAACAGTTCAATACTGCTTTTCTACAGTATCCACCGACAGCGCTTTCTCATCTCTCCGACAGCGAGTTCGCGCGGTTTACGCACACCGCAGTTGTACAGAGCCACGCCCCCGTCACTCACTCAGAGCAGCGGCAGGCCTCAAGACTCTCGTTCGGTCCGGTTGAAGGGTTTTTGTTATGATATAACAAATGATATGACAACTTTAGCACATTTGTCAGCTAAACATTCATTCAGTGTTTCCCATTAATGACCCGGTGCCGCCGCCACTGTTTCATAATGAACCGAAAATTTGAAACATAGCCAAAATGGTCTCTAACGTTGTATTTTGCCAACGAACTAAAATCGAAACCGTGGCTTTGTGCCTTTATAAAACAGCAAAAGACAGCGATTAAGTATATATACAGCCTGTTTGTGCTGCGTGTTTTAAATAGAAGTGCGCACTTTTGCTCACGCGATCAGCTGGTGATCAAAATAAAAGCTCAAGGATTCGTCTTTTGCAAGTGTAGAAATTAGTACAAAAGTACTGTAATTTCCCTATACTGTTGTGTAAAGTAACTACTTATTTTACAGTGCATTTGTTACAATAAAGGCCTAAATCATTATTATATTATTATTTTATTGTAATAATTGTTTGCCATCCTAAAACACAATGTAGACTGAGACTCTATATCACAACCTAAAAATATGTTTGAACCCTCTTTCATGTCCAGGTACAATGCTGTTTCTTTGGTCAATGTGCACACTGCACATGGGTTGAAGCTCTTAATTTTGAGCTTTCAAAGTGCACCAGATTGATGCATTTAACCTTAAAATGTACACATTTTTAATGTACATTTTATGAACTTTACTCAAGCATACTACAACAAAGCTCCTTTCATATCAGTAAAGCTGTTAACAGAAAATTAAAATGTCATTGGAATTAAATATAATCAAACACTTGGAATTAAATACAATATTTTTGTTTGATATTTACAGCTGTTTGGGGATTGTTTTATGACACCAAAATCTCTTTTTTACTTTAACATAGGTTACCAAATGTCCACTTCTAATTTATTACTTTAACAGTTAAACTAAATAAAAAATGTGTTTATGTATAGGCCTATTATATGATGATAAATGTTGTATTTTGACCATTTTTAAAGTTTTATTACATTTTTGTTCCTGAAATCCACCCTTCTGATGGGATTAATATAATCCAGATTTTTTGGATCAAAGGTATCCCAAAGTTTTGACCAACACAAACTGATGATTTTATCCAGATCAAAACCAAGATTGGATTTTGTGATCTAATCTGATTTCAGAATCCTTTTTAACAACCCATTTTCAAAATTTGATCCAATCCGATAGCCGAAATCCGATCAGATTACTTTTGAACAACTGGGCCCAGATGATTGCTTCAATGTAGCTGGTATTGCAAGTATGTCTGCACTCAAAAATCATGATTTATATTAGTATGATTCTACATGCGTCTAATTTCTCCTGAGTTGATTATTACTTTGTTTCAGTTATTTTCAGCCGGGCTTTGGAAAAAATGGTGTATTATTATCCGTTTGACAAAGACCTGATAACGGTCGGATTTGGAGTCATGATTCTGCTTTGTGTCATCTACATCATTTACTGTAAGTCTTTATGCTCATAATTGTCTTGTTAAAGGATCTAGGGATTCTTCATATAATTTTAATCTTGTGTGCTGTGTTGCTTTCAGAAGAATGTAATAGATAAGGGAATGTCTCCCTCTCATACTTTAAACGTCATGTGATTGTGAAGCAGTAGTTCAGTAAAATGATGTTGTGAAGCAGTAATTTTCCAATTAATACTAGACAAAACGGATATGTTCTGATGGGATCTGATAAATTTGTAAATATTGTAGTATGGACTGAAAAGAAGATGCCATGCCGTGGAGAGATATCAGAATGGTTATGGGGGAAATTAACCACTGTAGCTGCATTCAGCTTTTTTATTCTGCCTTCATTACACGTCACCCTCCTGTACGTTGCTTTTGGAGCTGCTGTAGGAGGTTAGTGACCCTTTATCAAATATGTATTTCATGTATCAAATTAATAAACCTGTCAATATTAAGTTAGGTAGTAACTAAATCAGATCACATTTTAGAGAACGGTCGACACACTGACACAGTTTAAAGATTGATGAAAAAATATGACTTCATTGTCTTTATGATGAGACTTAAATATGTTCACGTTTTTGTTTGATAAATTTTACTTTGTCATTTTTCTGTTTTCAGGGGTTTTTGTTGCCATAATATTCCCAGTAATGTTTTTTCTGTCATTTTTCTGTTTGGTTGACCCAAGCAAAGGGAAAAGCTGTAAGTATGTAAACTGTATCTTTGGTGTCTATAGTTCTGTTTGATCATTTGTGCTTATAGATCCTTAAAGGGACAGTTATACGTATAATCTTCTTTCTTTTTTGGACCATATAATGAAAAATGTCCTGCTCGCACTCATTCATATAATGGCAGTGAACAGTGACAAATTGAATTAATTTAATTTATTATTCATGTCGTTGGTCTGCTGTGCAGGGTCTTTTACATCTTTTTTTTTTTTTTTTTTTTTACACTTTGAAGCTGCTTACTGTTCACTGCCATTATATGAACAAGAAAACGCAGGAATTTCTTTTTTAATTTCTCTTTTTCTCATCTGAAAAAGAAAGAAGTTCATACGACATTAGAACAACACCAGGGTGAGTGAATGGTGAATAATTTCATTTTTGGGTGAGCTATCCCTTCTAAAGTGTTTCATTCTGAAATCTTTTTTCCAATTAATGTTAATGTATCAAAGGCAGTCCCATTGAATCTGTTTTTGCGCGTCAGTTTTCAGTCTTACTGAATCAAAATTTTAAAAAAAAATGTATGTTCATGATTTGTGGTTTGGTTGTGATATCTTTTGCCTTTTACTTGATAATCTTCATGTGTAGACTTTTCAACTTTGATAGTTAAAAAAAAAAAATCCAAATGAACTTCTTGTAAACAGTTAATTTAACAAAATCTTTTTCAGGTTCAGTTTTACTCAATAAGACAGCATGGATAATCTTCACATTTCTGATGATTGCAGTAATTATCTGTTTCTGCATTAGAACAATGGAACATGAAAGAGGTACAATCATATATTTCTAAAACTGGAGAGTATTATAACTTCTGGTTGAAGAACAATAAATGTTGAATATGAATAAATGTTGAACAAGTTTCACCTTTCGAAGAATTTCTGTAATAGATTCATCTGTGTACAGATGCTGCGGGATGGATCTGTACGACTGTTTTTCAGCAAGTGCTGTGGATGATTGCAATATATAATGACAATAATAAAGATCTGGGTACAGTATTGATTATTTGATTCAGTCATCTTTCGAATCTGTTCAATATCCACATTCAGTGTCTTGCTTAAAAAAACACTTTTGGGTCATTCTGTGTCAACTCAACCAGGGGTCCCCAGCTCAAATTTTTGATTTTGCTAATATTTTTTTCTGTAGAAAGACACACATAAGTAGTTATGAAAGCCAAAATATTAAAGGTGCTGTATACGATTTCTCAAATTCGTTGTTGAACACTGTTGACGCGTCTGTTTTCAGGCCTTCCTGCTTAGCTCTCTGCAGCACTGGAAAGCTTTTCTAATATAAACACAGGTCCTAAAGTGCTTGCCCAGGCATAAACATTAATTCCAGTGATATTCTTTTGAGCTTTTGTATTGTGTCCCATCTCTCATTCTGCATTTTTTTTTTTTTTTCTTCTTATTTTCAAATCTCCCTCTTGCTCGTTCTCTCTCCTCGTCCGTCATACGCCCCCTAATGCTGATTGGTTAGACGTTTGTTGTTGGTATCGGCCCGACTAACTTCCAAACAGTGTAGATGAAATAATACTGAGTCCACCTTTAAATGTCACAGATGTATATTTACTGAGTAATCCACTATTTTGTAGAAGGGGGTCAAAATGACTTTAGAAAGATGGCAGCATCATTATTTTATTTTCACACAGAGATTGGTAGGTCTATTAGTAAAGTCTGTTTACTTTCGCCATCTTTGTTTCATTATATGCCAACAGTGACAGTTCAAAAATGATCCTCAAATTTATATGCCTGTAACTCAAGAAGTATTAAAGATATCTTAATATCCATTTAGAATCAGGTTCTTATCAAACTTTCCTTTTGGTATCTTCATTTTAAAGGCCCTCGATGGTTCAATCCCGGAGATACGGAGATCTTAATGTGGCTCCATGAGTAAATTGTACACATTTTCAGTGGTTGAAAACCAAATGTGAGTCATTTTGCACACCGCTGATACGTTTTATATGTAAAGAGTAATATCTGAAGAACAAATAATGTTTCTTAAGATCCAGAATCTAAGGATATTAAGATATCTTTACTTCTTGAGTTGCAGGCATGCAAACCCGAGGCAAAAAACACAAACTTTTTGCCATATTTTAACTGTCACTCTTGGCATATAATGAAACCAAGATTGCTAAAGTCAACAGACTTTACTAATAGACCTACCAATCTCTGTGTAAAATAATAATAATGATGCTGCCATCTTTATAAAGTCATACACCCCTGTAAATTGGCTCCAAATCTCAGGTGAAAATTACCCTCCTCTACAAAATAGTGGATTACTCAGTAAATATACATCTGTGACATTTAATATTTTGGTTTTCATCACTATTTATGTTTGTCTTTCAACAGAAAAAATATTAACAAAATCAAATTTGAGCCGGCAAGTTTCCGTTATTTGTTTGATTTGACACGGAATGACCCTTTTGTATGATTGTTGTGGTTCACTTCAAAGGTCAAAGCGATGCACACTTCAAACGTGTGTAAATACCCCAAATAAAATATAAAATATGATGAACATCAACTCTTAAAGTGTGTACAATACAAAGGGCCGACTTAAAGGGTTTAAAAAAGTAAATGTTCATTTTGACAGATCTTTGGTTATATTGGTAAAAAGTAAATTAAGTTGAGTTTACAACCACAATTAAGTTTTTCTGCGTCTCAGTACACTTCATTTTCAAAGAGTGAGGGTAAATCTACATGTTTAAACAACTAGTGTGCATAATTAAAACCAATCAAAACTAATTGGACAAGCATCTGAGGATGTAGAACATGGGATGTTTTTTCAATTATTATTTTTTTTGCAGATCACCTTTTTTACCACAAGACGATAATGCTTAAAACATTTAATGTTCCTGGAATCAATTTGCATTTATATCTTTTATTTACAGATCTAACCCTCACCTTTAAAAAGATTTTGTATGCATTTGGATCAGTTGGTGTTGTTTTACTGAACACTGTTGCACTGATAACAGAAGTGATACTAAAATCAGGTCAGTGAACAACACTTATATCACTTTGACATTCTTTAACAAAGCTGTCATAAAGATTGATTTTAATAATTTTTTTCCTCAGTTAATGGTAAGCGTGCAGTTGGCGATCTGAGAGTTGTTGTCTTTTCCTCTGACAGCATCTTCACTCTTTCTGTGCTGATTTTGCTCATGTTTGGACACTGTAAGTACAACTGGAATTGCTTCCTTGTTTTCCTCAAATGTGTTGTTCAAAGTGGAATGTTTTAAACTTCAGCTTAATGCATTTTTAATATGCCTCAAAGGGGTCATGAAATGCAGACTTTTATATCGTTTCTGGAGGTTAGTTTTAAAAGTTAGCAAAGTGTTTTTTCCCCCTCACCAAGAGAGTTCAGATATTTGTAAAAACGATAATTTTCCATCCTCATTTCCACTCTGTCAAAACGACTTTGTTTTAAGGGGCATTACATCTTTCAGAAATGCAAGTAAGAACCCACTGCTGTGATTGGCAAACTTCTTCACATCCATGTCCCCCACCAAAAAAAACGTTGCAGACAATTATTCAAAGCATTTAAGGTTAATCACCTGTAAAAGCAAAAGCATAGTCACATATCTACATACATCTAGTTGTGCTCAAAAGTTTACATACCCTTGCAGAATCTGCAACAATCTGGAGAATTTTTAACAAAATGAGAAGGATTGAAAAAATTGCATGTTATTTAATATTTAGTACCATTTAAGTGTCTTCTGTAGCTTCTGAAGGGCAGTACTAAATGAAAAAATATGATCTTTAAACAAAATAAGAAAAACTTACACATCATCATCATCCTGTTCAAAAGTTTGTCTCTTAATGCATCATGTTTCCTTCTGGAGCATCAGTGAATGTTTGAACCTTTTTTAAACGTTGTGTTGGAGTCCCTCAGTTGTCCTCAGTGTGAAAAGACGGATCTCAGAATCATACAGTCACTGCTGTAAAGGGTTCAAATATGCAAAAGATGCTGGAAAACCAAAGCATTTGCGGGACCTGGAGGATTTTTCTGAAGAACAGAGCTCAGTTTAACTGTTCAGGACAAACAAGAGACTCATGAACAACCATCACACAACAAACAAACAGTCATGGATTATCCAGGTAGCCACCAGTGCTTCCCACACATAGACTTTACTTGAGCGGGCCGCCCAGGTATATTAATGGCCTCCCAAGTGTATTTGGAGACACATTTTTGCTTTTATTATTTTTATCGTTTTATACTTCTTTTATCCGCCCGAGAGAGTGAAACCATCCACGATTGAATAACTAGTGGAAAATCTCCCCTCGCCCTACGAATTTCTTACCTGCTTGTTCTGTGTGCGCGAGAACTGTCTGACGTTCCCACGTGCGCTGCAGACCTCATTGATCTGAGCTTATACTGGTCAAAAATGACATTCCATTGAAAATGAATGGGGGAGATTGAAAATAAGAGGAACATTTAGTGTTCAGGAGTGTGTTCATCACAAGATAGAGCTCGCGTTCACAAAGACGCGTTCAACAGCGCTTCAGACTGCTTCAAAGTGATTCCCAATCAATGAATAGCGCACATTTATGACAAGCGATTGCTAATGAACTCCAGTTGATGAATTATGACAATGTCAACTTTATGGCCTTTATATGTTTTAGAGACGGTTGTAAGAATGCATATTTTATCTGAATACTCTTTTGAAGAATCAGCCCGCAATTGTATAGACATTTCAAAATAAGAGTGTATGCTGTGCCATTGCTAAGGTATTCTGGGTGGTTGCTAGGGTGTTGCTATGTGGTAGCTAGGGTACCCTGAGTGGTTGCTAAGGTGTTGCTATGTGGTTGTTAGGGTACTCAGTGTGGTTGCTAGGGTGTTGCTATACGGTTGCTAGGGTATTCTGGGGCGTTGCTCTGATGTTCTGTGTGGTTGCTATACGGTTGCTAGGGTGTTCTGGGCGGTTGCTATGAAATTAATGTGAGTGAGTGAGTGTGTGTGTGAGAGTGTGTGAGTGTGAAAATCAATGCGACACAGCGCTAAAACTTAAAACTGCTGACCTCAAGCTCTTTTCCCTACTTCTTTCGCCGCTTCCTTTTTATTGTCAGCACACATAAAAACTTCAACTGCCAAAGTGTGATTCAACATGGTCTTCTTGTTTACCACTAGCGCATGCTGATGAAGTTTTATTCTTCTATAGAAACTTGCATCGTAGCCTACGAGTCAATAGGTGTCATCATCGAACCCATTGTCGTACCCAAGTTTAGTAGATCCATGTCGCACAGTGTGATTTGTAATGATCTTAAAGGATTGCTAAAATCTTGCAGTGTATCCTGGGCTTTACATGTATGCTCTGTCTTGTGTTTCTTAGTTTGATTAGTCATTTCTTTCACCTGTGTCCTGTTAATTACCTGATTTGCTCGCTTGTTTGCTTCATGTATTTAGGCCCCGTCCACACAGAGATGAGTTAAGCTGTATATGCAAAAATTTTGTATTGTATAGGGGTTTCGTCCAGACAGATCCGGCGTTTTCAGAAGGTGAAACCGCTATTTTTTGAAACCGGGTCCCAGAGTAGATAAATCTGAAAGTGACGCCCTTTGCATTTTCGTGTGTACAGACAATCTGTATATTTTGTGAAACGATGATGTCATCACCCCATGTGTCGACCCTAGTCAGACGCCGCTAACAGCACAAAACAGCAACAACAACAACAATAGTGGACTACATGCTTGTGTTCGTGCTGCAGAAGCTACTGAGCCTATTAGCTTTACTAAAATAAAGCTTTATTTCAAAGCTTTACTAAAGTTTGTCTAGAGCGCACAAGGTTTATGCGCATGCTCCAAGTCTTATTCTTTGTTTTTAGTGTATCTCTTTGCAGAATTACAGCGCCACATACTGATCTGGCATGTATATTACATTGTTTTGAGTCCTTTCAGTGGTTTCGTGTGTACGCAGATATTTCTTGAGACTAGGGGAAAAAAAAGATCGGATAGGGAAAGCTCTGGCTTCGTGTGGATGTAGCCTTAGTCCCTGTGTTCTCCCTCAGTCTTTGTCCGTTCTC
Source organism: Ctenopharyngodon idella (assembly GCF_019924925.1). NCBI lineage: Eukaryota > Metazoa > Chordata > Actinopteri > Cypriniformes > Xenocyprididae > Ctenopharyngodon > Ctenopharyngodon idella. The sequence goes on from NC_067222.1 coordinate 52,378,243, forward strand.
GTCTATGTTTAGCGTGTCTGATATGTATTCTGGTATTCTCTCTTGAGTTTTGTTATTAAAATCCTGTTTCCTGCTCTATCTCTTCATTGTGCGTTTTGGATACACACCATTCTGTGACAGAATAACGGACCATAACAGTGTTTATTTTTTGCGGCGTTTTCCCGTTTTGTTTCTTTTGTTTTTTCTTTCATGGACCTCCCACAGTTCAGCTACTCTGCCTGGAGCAGGTTGACCATCCGCTAGAAGCTTATACACGGCACTTTCTATATCTTGCATGCCAGACGCACTACCCAGACCGCTCGCTCTGTGTATTTTACCACACCAGCCTGAGCGAGCAGTCGAAGGCACGCATTCTAGCGGACGGTCCAAAGGAGGATTTTGGCGCCTTCCTGGAGTGGGTGCTGGTAAACAACAACTCGCCATTTACCATCGGCCCTGCTGAAGATGACAGCATTACCAGTCCCACTCCACCACCGCCAGAGACCAGCCATATACCACTGACCGTGACCAGCATGTAGTCCTGTGCCCACCGCAGACCGTGGAGACCGGCCTGCCGTGATGGACGAGCCCGAACCAGAGAAGAGGTCGGAAGGAGTCATCGCCCCAGAGCCTGGACTACTGCTATGGTCTGACCAGGTGTGTGAGCCGGTAACATTGTGCGTAACCGAGGGAGAGTTTGTGGAGTTCGAGGACTGGCTACCCCACCGCTGTGGATGAGATATCAGCATTCTCTGGCACATATTTAGAGGAACTGAAGGACATTTTTGAGGTAAATCTGATTGACTTTTTTTGGGGAGGTTGTTCCCAATCCCAAAGTTTCCCCAGAGCTTCCTGTATATCCAGCGCTCCCTGTGTTCCCAGAATTCCTGCCCAGCCTCCCTTGCCCACCTCCTCAATAAACCAGTTCCTCAGCCCTGCCTCCGCTGCTGTCCTTCTGCCCTTCTGCATCTCCCACATGTGGTGAAGACCTGCCCAGTGTCTTCAGAACACCAGCTCCATCCAGCACAGAGGATCCCCTGTCTCCACCTCCAGCCTGTGTGCCCATCACTCCACCTCGGCCTGTAGACACATCGGCTCCACCATGGCTCCTCCCTCCCACGGCTTCACCTGAAACCATTGGCCATACGGCTTCTCCAGGCTCCCTCGTCCTTCCGGCTCTGCCTTGGTCAGCTGTCGACCTGCCTGTGCCTTCGGCTCCGTCTAGCTCTGCCTTCCCCCCAGCTCCGCCTCCGTCCTCTGTCCCACCAGCTCAGCCTCTGTTCTCTGGTTATCCGGCTCCACCTCGGGTGCTCGTCGCCGCGGCTCCACCTCGGTCTCTAGTGCCATCGGTCTCACGTGGGCTCATCGACCTGTCAGCTCCACCAGGGTCTCCATCTTTGGTGGCGGTACCTTCGTCGGTCGTTCCCAGGGTGCACTCCAAGTCGTCAACACCATGGCTCCTCCCGCCTTCGACTCCGCCCTGGAGCCTCATCCTGGCTGGCCTCTGGCCTTACATCTGGCTTCTCCTGCTCCTGGCTTCCGCCTGGCTCCCCCCACCCTCCACTTCCCCATGGACTTATACTTTGGACTTGTTTTTGTTTTTCTCCTCTCTAGTTTCTCGCCCTCCTCCAGAGCCCCCTTCCTCCTCTACTGGACTCTAAACGGCGTGAGGCAGCGCCTTCCCGGGAGGGGGCAAACTGTTACATGTATGTTCTATCTAGTGTTTCTTAGTTTGATCTAGTTTTCCCCTGTTAATTGCCTGATGTGCTCCCTTGTTTGCTTCATGTATGTAGTCCCTGTGTTCTCCCTCAGCCTTCGTCCATTCTCGTCTATGTTTAGCGTGTGTGATATGTATTCTGGTATTCTCTCCTGAGTTTTGATATTAAAATCCTGTTTCCTACTCTATCTCTTCGGCGTGCCTTTGGATACACACCATTCTGTGGCAGCAAGGGTATGTAAACTTTTAAGCACAACTGGATTGTTTTCTTAAAAGATGCACTTGATATCGCAAGTTAAGTGGTGTGTTGAGGAAAATTGTGACGTCTCGACTTTAGCAATTTCAAATCCTGGCATTTCAGAAGGGTGGAAACCAACTTTTAAACTGAGTTAGCTTGGAGGTATGAAACTTGCAGAGTGTTTTTGTTGTATAGTAGAGATTGATTTTGTTTTCCCATTTCATGACTCTCTTAGTATCTGACCACTGATAATTTCTTTCTTGTTTGAAATGTCTTTAATTTGATGTGACAATTTAAATAGACTTAGTAATTCACTGAGAGCTGGTCAGTTTACACAAATGAAGATATTGCAGATCAGAAAGAATAACACTCAAATTCTAGGGCAGATATTTCTATCAAAATGTTTGTCTGACTTTTAAACTCATTAACTTATTTTAATAATAAATTAAATTTATAAAATAAATTTAATATTTATTTATTTATTTATTTATTTATTTTTGCAGTAGTTCAGTGCATCAGTAGTGTTTTAATTATTTGAATGTTCAGTCCTTTTAATCAGTAAATCAGTGCTTTGAAATTTCACTAAAAATATATTTTCTATTGCTACTCTTAACACAGTGATTTTAGACATGAAGCGTCTGCAGTGCTGTCAGGTTAGTGTCACTACATTTGTCTTAGATTTACTCTAACACTTTACAATAAGGTCCCATCAGTTAAAGTTAAAGCATTCACAATAAAACAATATAATAAAAATACATCTGTTCATTATTAATGTAGTTAACTTATTGTGAAATGTTGCCAATTTTTGAATCTCTCATAGACATTTTTGTTGAAGATACATTTTTGGTCTACAAAAAATGGCTGTTTTATAAATATTGTTAAAAACGTGTCTTTATCCTAAACCCAGAATGCAGCAGGGTCTGATGAGACTCCAGCCAATGAATCAAACCAAAATCAAAATGCAATAGAATTTTATCAAGTGAATCCTCTACTGAATCAAGATCAGGAGGCTGGTAGGAGTGACGTGATGGAAACTAAGACTGATTCAGTGGAAACCCAAACAATCAGCAATGAGAGAACAAGACCCAGATTGATCCCACATTTATTCAGACTGTCATGAACGCTGACAATGATAACAATTTCAACTCTTCACACTGGATCCTTAAATACTTAAGGCCAACAGTTGTTTTTATTATTTTGCTCTAAGTTACATATGCATGCTATTTCTGATTTTAAATCTACTTGCAGTAGGTTTATTGCTTGGTATATTAACAATGCATTATCCTATTTATCAAGTATATTGTATATCATATTTGTCCTCCATATTTGGTAGTCATACACGAAATTACATTTTAAAGGGTAACACTTTACTTGAAGGGGTGTGTATAAGACTGACATCACACCTTCATAATCATGACATGACACATGACAAATGTCATGAATATGAAGGAGGTTTTTGCATGTTTATGACAACTGTCATTAAGTGTCATTCACTCAATGATGTCATTTTTAATGCAAAGATGACATTGTTTGAGATGTCTATGTTACGACAACGTGACATAAACCGATTACAATCTGATAGAACAGGTTTGGGATGAATTAGAGCGGAGACTGCGAGCCAGGCCTTCTCGTTCAACATCACTGCCTGACCTCACAAATGTGCTTCTAGAAGAATGGTCAAAAATTCCCATAAACACACTCCTAAACCTTGTGGAAAGCCTTCCCAGAAGAGTTGAAGCTGTTATAGCTGCAAAGGGTGGGCCAACTCCATATTAAACCCTACGGATTAAGAATGGGATGTCATGTGCACATAAAGGCAGGCATCCCAAAACTTTTGGCAATATAGTGTATATTTCCATTTGTTTTATCTAGAATAAACGAGGACCTGATGGCAAAAATTTTCGCAGTCTGTCTTTAATTTCGACACAATGCAGCAAACACACCACCACACTGGAAGCTAGATATTATAGTCTTTATTAACCCCCTGGAGCCGTGTCGATTACTTTTATGGTGGATGGATGCACTTTTTTGTACTACAAAGCCAACACCCATTCACTACCATCATAAAAAGCTTGGAAGAGCCAGGACATTTTTTTGATATAACTTTGATTGTGTTTGTCTGAAAGAAGATTACATCTAGGATTGCTTGACGGTAAGCATTCCTTGTTATTTTCCATGCCAACAAATCACCAACACCTGTCCTTCATCAGCCCATTGTTATCTTGTGTATTTACACCCCAGTGTTTCTCATGTTCTTTCTTTGACCCATTTTGGATGTATTGTGTGCACATGGTTGTTTTAAAGGTTTTTACTTAACTTCCAGCAGGTGTCTCGTCACAGAATTCTGGTGTTGATGATTTAGTTGATAGTTTTACTACTTCATGTACTGGGATTTTAAATGAAATTGCTCCCCTCAAAGTTAGAAAAATTTTAATCTATAAAACAGCCTTGGATTAAAGGAAGGAGTGTAAAAGGGCAGAAAGAAAGTGGAGAAAGGACAAATTACAAATCTCTCATCAACTATTGCAAAATTCTTTGGTCAAATTTCAAGAGGCAGTTGACTTGCAAAGGCCTAAATATTTTTAAAATCTGATTTCTCAAAATTCCCACTCTGCAAAGCATTTGTTTTCTACTATAAATTCTATATTAAATCCTCCCTCTGAGATTGGTGTTGGTTATAGCCCAGAGTGTGTGAGAAGTTTTGGAGCTTCTTCATAAACAAAATCATTTGCATTAAATCTCAGATTGTAATGAATCCATCCCAAAAAGTCTGGTATTTACCTTCAAGTCCAGCTAAATTTTCACATTTCCAGCCCATCTCGCATTCTGAATTGTGTCCAGTTTAAGATCGACCACTTGCTCTCTTGACATTACACCAACTACATTACTAAAGGAAGTGTTGGACTCAGTTGCACCAAATATTATTTCTGTTATCAACAGTTCCTTACAGACAAGTTCTGTTCCATCTTTTTTTTTTTTTAAACATGCAGTGGTTCATCCGCTCCTTAAAAAAGCATCCATCTGGATCCATCTGATCTTAATAACTATAGACCTATCTCGAAACTGCCATACTTATCGAAAGTATTGGAGAAAGCTGTTTTAAATCAGTTATCCCCTTACTTAATTGAGAATAATATATTGGATCCCTTTCAGTCCGGTTTTAAATCTAAGCATGAATCGGCCTTGTTAAGAGTGGTTAACGACTTGTTATTATTTGTAGATTCTGGAAGCTGCAGTTTTGGTATAATTGGATTTAAGTGTATATACAGTGGATCACTGCATTCTTTTTAACTGGTTAAAAACTGAGGTTGGTATCTGTGATTCAGCCTTAGAGTGGTTTGAGTCCTATTTTACTGAGAGGAGTTTCTCTGTGGAGATAGGTCAGTTTCATTCATCACCTGCTTCTGTTACGGGCGGGGTACCGCAGGGCTCCATTTTAGGCCCATTTTTATTTTCCTTATATATGCTCCCCCCTATGTTACATTTCTGAATTTCATAAGGTTCCATATCAAATTTATGCGTATGATACCCAGTTGTACATGTCAATAAAACCTGGGTCTAAGTCCTTATCTGATTTGTTAGCCTGTGTAAATGACATTAAAAGTTGGATGGGTGATAATTTTCTTCAGTTCAATGAAAAGAAGACTTCCAGTTTAGGGCCTCTGCAAGCAAATATCCACACTCATGTAAAGAACCTGTTGTTGATTCAGAGTTCAAATTCGACAAGCAAATAAACTCTGTTGTTAAAGCCAGGTTTTTTTCAGCTTAGGGGTTTATGGAAATTGAACCTCTTTGGGACCTAGAGACAGTTATTCTTGCCTTCATTTCAACAAGTATTTATTATTGTAATGCTTTATATGCTGGTATCAACCAGTTTTCCCTATCATGTTTGCAATTAGTGCAAAATGCTGCAGCTCGCTTCTTGACGGGGAAGAAAAAACGTGAGCATATCACCCCTATTTTGGCACACTTACATTGGTTACCAGGCAAATTTAGAACTGATTACAAGGTTTTAGTTTTTGTGTTTAAACTCTTGCACGGTCTGGCTCCAGTTTACTGTATATCTCAGACCTTATTTGTCCATACTCTACCCAAAGAATCTTAGATCATCCTCTGACAAACTATTAAACGCATTTTCCGTATTTGCCCCTAAGCTGTGGAATTTGCTACCTCAATTGATTAGGTTTTCCTCTATTCGTCTCTCTATAACTCTGTACAGCATGTCTCACATAATAGAATCAGTAGAGCTGCTGGATTCAGTGCAGCAGGAAGTAGGAGAGCAGCTCAGCAGAGGAACAGGAAGCTTTGAGTGACACTGTTATACAGGTTCCCCTCACAACATTAGAACAATGATCAGCATTGCAGATGATGTTAAGGTATCACAAAAGTATTTAAACACACTTTTACAACAAATGACTGGCCTCCAACAGTCTGTGATGAAAGGTGGGAAAACAAAGGTTAGTCTGAGCTGGTAATGCATTGTAGCCTAACCAGGGGTGGAAATGGGGGGTAACGCGGGGGGACGGCGTCTGGGGAGTGAATTTCAAGGGGAGACAGCGTTCCAGTTCGAAACATGATGATTATCCTGCAAGCTTTTTAAACTTCTCATGACCACCTTTACTAGAATTTATCACGTTCTATTGTATTTATTGTGGTACATTTTAACTAACTTGAAGAATTTATACAAACCCGATTCCAAAAAAGTTGGGACACTGTACAAATTGTGAATAAAAAAGGAATGCAATAATTTACAAATCTCATAAACTTATATTGTATTCACAATAGAATATAGATAACATATCAAATGTTGAAAGTGAGACATTTTGAAATGTCATGCCAAATATTGGCTCATTTTGGATTTCATGAGAGCTACACATTCCAAAAAAGTTGGGACAGGTAGCAATAAGAGGCCGGAAAAGTTAAATGTACATATAAGGAACAGCTGGAGGACCAATTTGCAACTTATTAGGTCAATTGGCAACGTGATTGGGTATAAAAAGAGCCTCTCAGAGTGGCAGTGTCTCTCAGAAGTCAAGATGGGCAGAGGATCACCAATTCCCCCAATGCTACAGCGAAAAATAGTGGAGCAACATCAGAAAGGAGTTTCTCAGAGAAAAATTGCAAAGAGTTTGAAGTTATCATCATCTACAGTGCATAATATCATCCAAAGATTCAGAAAATCTGGAACAATCTCTGTGAGTAAGGGTCAAGGCCGGAAAACCATACTGGATGCCCGTGATCTTCGGGCCCTTAGACGGCACTGCATCACATACAGGAATGCTACTGTAATGGAAATCACAACATGGGCTCAGGAATACTTCCAGGAATACAATCCACCGTGCCATTCGCCGTTGCCGGCTAAAACTCTATAGGTCAAAAAAGAAGCCATATCTAAACATGGTCTAGAAGCGCAGGCGTTTTCTCTGGGCCAAGGCTCATTTAAAATGGACTGTGGCAAAGTGGAAAACTGTTCTGTGGTCAGACGAATCAAAATTTGAAGTTCTCTTTGGAAAACTGGGACGCCATGTCATCCGGACTAAAGAGGACAAGGACAACCCAAGTTGTTATCAGCGCTCAGTTCAGAAGCCTGCATCTCTGATGGTATGGGGTTGCATGAGTGCGTGTGGCATGGGCAGCTTACACATCTGGAAAGGCAACATCAATGCTGAAAGGTATATCCAAGTTCTAGAACAACATATGCTCCCATCCAGACATCGTTTCTTTCAGGGAAGACCTTGCATTTTCAACATGACAATGCCAGACCACATACTGCATCATTTACAACATCATGGCTGCGTAGAAGAAGGATCCGGGTAGTGAAATGGCCAGACTGCAGTCCAGATCTTTCACACATAGAAAACATTTGGTGCATCATAAAGAGGAAGATGCAACAAAGAAGACCTAAGACAGTTGAGCAACTAGAAGCCTGTATTTCATCAATGCATACGAGTGTTAGGCCTGCCGTTGGACGCTCCGTCACGTCCAACTGCCGAGAGTGATGGAGGAACTCAACAGGGTTTGCCAACTGGGTAACTCTACTGGAGCAAATAAGTGAACGTATCTGGTCCATAGGAGGGGAATGGCACAGCAAGCCAACAGCAAGCAACAGAATCCACGGGAGGATTCTGGCTCTACACAAAGGCTATAGAATCTAGCAAATGTGTTGGGTGTCACACAGTCCGCAGCTCTACACATACTTCCTGCTTAGCTACTGTTCGGACGCTCTTGCTTACTGCTCTGCGCTTTGCTCGCTTTTATATTTTATCTCCTAGTTCAAACTTCAGCAAATCAGCACAGTGCTCAAACAATAAAGTTTGGCACCAATTCTAACACTAGAAGCTTTTGTGACTGGAAGATTACTATGAAAAAGGGGAATTTTTATCTGACCAGTCTCCCACTGACAGCAGCCATCAGCTAACATTCCGGAGAAGGGAAAACACAGCTGCCTACATTCAAAAGGATAAGAAAGAAAATGCCTCTTCTGGTTCAAGAATCTACTTGCTGCACAACTTGCCATAGACTTCTACAAAGGATTGCAGTTCTTTAAACAAAGTTACTTGCAGGACTAACAAACCAGACAGAACACACAGTAGAGCTTCGTCATGGACCCCCTCAGCATATAGCCGGTGAGTCCCATGAATCTAGTGCTCACAATAATCGATGGCACAATCAGAATCGATTGTCACTTGTATCACATATTGCCACAGTAGCATCCTCTGCCCCAGATCTGGCTATGACAAGGATTGTAAACACCGGTATCTCACTACTCCCTATACATCTTGAGAACAGATTTGAAGTATTAATGAATGTGGGGGAGGAATCCCCAGACGTGATGAATGTGGGTGAGGAATCCCCAGACATGATCGGACACAGATCAAATCAGCCAGCAGCTAACACTGATGGTACCTGGCGCTCAAGTTCATGCAGACAGCAGCACTCAGCTCAGGGTGCAGCCGAGCCCAGGACTCTGATAGTGGGTGACTTCATAATCAGAAACATTAGTAGCAGGACTACAACTATGTGCTGCCTTCCACAAGCAACTGTTTCTGATGTAAACAGGGAACTTCAGAACATTCTGATGAAACATAAGACTGCAAACTGACTCATCATTCATGTGGGGAAGAATGATATTTGGAAGGAGCAATCAGAACTCCTTAAAGGGGTGGTCTAATGCTTCTTGTGAAGAATGACTTGATTTGACACATGAATTAAGTATTTTAGTAGTTTTAGTGCATTTTGAATGTGAAATTAACTGTTGTGAAGCTGAAAGTTGTTACGTAATTTTTCAAAACTCTTCACCACACAAAATGAGTCAAAGACCCATTCCACGCGAGTGAAGGCAGAGCCTCAGCATACACCTCCTATTACGTTATTGTCACGGACCTATGGTAGTACGGAGGTGTTTTGCAGCTGGAGCGAACTTTTCCTGAATGTTCGCTTTGGCCAGCCGTTTTGAACTTCCAAAAAGAACACAAAACGAACTTTGTTTTGGCCAGATTTTGTTCGAAATGACGTCACATCAGTTCGTTCTTCGATTTCGTTTGAAGTATATCAGGGCCTTTAGACATTGGTAACAGTATTGGTAGTTAGTGAGCTCGTTTGTCTGTACTTGATCTGTGATAAACTGGCCTTTTTTGAAGCCTTCCTGTATTGAAATGTAAATTGCCAGTGGGGGTTGCTCTCATGTCTGCTATTTCATAAAGAAACCTTGCTTATTCTTATTCACCCAGTTCACCAAACCAACTTTTTTTTAGCTTCACAGCAGTTAATTTCATATTCAAAATGCACTAAAACTACCAAAACACATAATTCATTTCTCAAATCAAGTCATTCTTCCAGAACACTAGCAAAAGTTTATTTATTTTTTTATTTTTTTTTTGCTGTTGTCTGCTGTTCAGAATTCACTGCAATTTGTTACATGGTCCATGTTTGTGTTACAGTACAATTTTTCCTCCCAAGTTTTCCCTTGTGTATAGATAGTAATGAAACTGAAAGATGAATACCTGTGTAGGTGTTCAGCTACATCTAATTGTTTTGATAGTATTTTATTTTTTAGATTTGGAATATATTTCAATATGGTATTACTGTAGAAAATTGTCTTTTTCAATGTCGTAATAATGTGTTCAATCTTATAAACTACGTGAATACATCTTTCACAGACACAACCACTGCCAAAACTATATTCAAAGCCTAAAACTTACTTTTGCCACATCTGCCTATGGCCGGTGACTTAAGAACATTTTCCAGCAATATATATTTTTTTTTACTGGCCATGAAACTGTTTTTGCCAAAACAAGCAGTGATGACACCAACATTTTAGATACCAGTGAAGATTCACAATTCTCTATTCCAATTTCAAGACCACATCTAAAACCACTAGCCTAACTAATATAAATGTAAAACATTATTAAAGATAAATAAGTAATAAAATAACAAATAATCAAATAACAAGCAAAAGCACCAATAAATACAAATTACATTATCCAAATGATACAAATAAAATGAACCGTACGTTTCAGGTTTTTCAGGTAGGTCTAACAGTAGTTTTCAGATACAGATATTAAATAAAGTAAGGAAATGTAATATAACACTGCATAGCCTTCACTGTAAATTAAACATCCTTATTAATGAATACTTATTAAAGTTACTAGAAAAAAACGTCTCGGTTACGTATGTAACCCTCGTTCCCTGAAGGAGGGAACGGAGACGTACGTCAGTAGTGACCGACGAATTGGGATATCGCTAGAGAGCCCTATCAGCTTTGAGTGAACTACAACAGGCCAATGGAGTTGGCGTGCGATATTTGCATAATGCGCACCGCCCCTGCCAGGTGGTATAAATAGGATGGGAGCAGATGCCATTGCACTCTGTTTTTCACTGAGGAGACAATCTAGTCCGCACTACAGCGAGGGTACAGCAACTGTCGCGACGGGACATACGTCTCCGTTCCTTCCTTCAGGGAACGAGGGTTACATACGTAACCAAGACGTTCCCTTTCAGTCGGTCACGTTCGACGTACGTCAATAGTGACCGACGAATTGGGATCCCAAATAAAGCGGCACAGTATGAACCCCTTCCAGTGCCCAGTGCAAGCTCTAGCTACCGGGCTCGCCGTAGGGAGTTGACCGTGGACAAATACACACATGGGACCACTCATGTGGAGGGGTCGCGACATGTGGAACCCAGCCAAACGTCAACGTCGGTGACGGAGGTTTGGCCTGGCATCAGACACTCCGCAATGTCCGAGCCGAAGGGGGAGGCGGAGGAACTCGACAGAGTTCGCCAAGCTGCATGCCCGTTGTACGTGGCTCCCCACCCTGTGGAGGAGGCATCGGTGTGGACCACAGCATGCCTGGACACTTGTTCGAGGGGAACTCCCGCCCGCAGGAACGAAGGGTCTGACCACTTGGTGAGGGTGCGACGGCAGTTCGGTGTCACGGGGACACGGAATGTACCGCGCTGCCACGCCCATCTCGGGACCCGGCCGCGGAGCCAGTGTTGAAGCGGCCTCATATGAAGCAATCCGAGCGGCGTGACTGCGGCTGCGGATGCCATATGCCCCAGGAGCCTCTGAAAGAGTTTCAGTGGGGCCGCTGTCCTGCGCTTGAGCGTACTCAGGCAGGTCAATACTGACTGGACGCGCTCCTCAGTGAGGCGTGCAGTCCGGGCGACCGAATCCAGTTCCATACCGAGATAAGAGATCCTCTGCCCGGGGGAGAGTTTGCTCTTGTCCCAGTTGACCCGAAGACCCAAACGACTGAGGTGAGCTAACACCATGTCCCTGTGTTCGCACAACTGCTCCCACGAGCTGGCCAGGATGAGCCAGTCGTCAAGGTAGTTGAGGATGTGAACGCCCTGTTCCTTGAGGGGAACAATGGCCGCCTCCGCAACCTTCGTGAAGACGCGGGGCGACAGGGCCAGCCCGAAGGGTAGGACTTTGTACTGATATGCCCAACCCTCGAACGCAAACCGTAGGAAGGGTCTGTGACGAGGCAGAATCGAGACATGAAAGTACGCGTCCTTCAGGTCGATCGCTGCAAACCAATCCTGGGGACGGACGCATTCGAAAATGCGCTTCTGCGTAAGCATCTTGAACGGTAGCCTGTGAAGGGACCGGTTGAGGACACACAGATCCAGGATTGGCCGTAGCCCACTGCCGTTCTTTGGTACAATGAAGTAGGGGCTGTAGAACCCTGACTTCATATCGGCTGGAGGGACCGGCTCGATTGCATCCTTCGCCAGGAGGACCGCAATCTCCGCCCGGAGAACAGGTTCATTGTCCAGGGACACCTGAGTGTAGTGGACACCCCTGAAGACCGGGGGACGTCGGGCGAACTGAATCGCATAGCCGAGTCTGATAGTGCGAATGAGCCAGCGGGACGGGCTGGGGAGCGCTATCCAGGCTTCCAGACACCGAGCCAGCGGGACCAAAGGCACCACAGACGCACCGGGGGTGGGGCAGCGAAGCAGAGTGCTGGAACCCGACTCGGACGGCGCAGCGGCCCGAAGTGGGATCAGACTCTGTGAGGTGACAGTGTGAATGGGAGACGGCTGGGGGGCGGCCTCGACCACCACACTGGGACCTGCTGGCGAAGTGAGAGTGGGCTGCGAGTGGCAAGGCGGGGCCTTGCGCACTGACAGCCGCAGTCTCTTGTGACCTGGAGGATTGGGAAACTGCTCTTTTTGTGATGAAGTGGGTACCGCTGGACTCCGGAGAGCCAGCGGCGGGACAGACAAATTCACAAATTCCCCCCGGCCCTCCTCCGGGGGTGGGAGAGACGATGGAGTCCTCTCCCGAAGAGCAGGAACCTTCCCCTCCAGGTCGCCCGTCTCAGGGTCACGTCTTCCTCGACCTCTTGCCACCTGGCTTGGCCTGAGCGGACTGGGCGCCGCGTCCGCGACCGGCACCCTGCTGTTTGGCTGGTGTTGGCTGCTGCTTTGCCGTCTTAGCAGGGGCGGAGGACGACGCAGGCGGGCGCCCTCAGCGACGAGCGGGCTGAGGCTGTGCGGCCGGCGGCGGGGTGGAGGCAGCAGCGGTCCGCCGGGGCAGGACGTGTTTAATAGCCTCAGCCTGCTTCTGGGCGGCAGAGAACTGCTGGGCGAAGCTCTCTACCGCGTCGCCGAAAAGGCCGACCTGTGATATGGGGGAGTCCAGGAACCGATACATGTCAGTATCCCTCATATCAGCAAGTGTCAGCCACAGGTGGAGTTGCTGGACCACAAGCGTGGCCATTGCCTGACCAACAGAACGTGCCGTCACCTTAGTCGCCCGGAGGGCGAGGTCCGTGGCGGCACGCAGCTCCCCAAGCAGCTGCTGGTCAAGACCTCCCTGGGGCATTTCCATCAACGCTTTTGCCTGATGAACTTGCAAAAGGGCCATGGCATGCAGGGCGGAGGCAGCCTGTCCGCAGGCTCTGTAAGCTTTCTCTGTCAAGCCTGATGAGAATTTACAGGCCCGGGATGGGAGACGCGGCTCACCGCGCCAGCCGGAGGCCGTTGGGCACAGTTGCATCGCAACAGACCTCTCGACTGGGGGAATCCGCGTATATCCCCTAGCCTCCCCGCCATCCAGGTTGGTGAAGGCGGACGAGGGACCAGGTCTCTCACGAACGCTATAGGGCGTCCGCCAGGACCTGGTCACCTCATCATGCACCTCCGGGAAGAATGGCATCGGGGCGGGGCGCTGGGGACCAGCGCGGGCCGCCCCGAGGTACCAATCATCGAGCCGAGAAGGTTTGGGACACGGTGGATGGTTCTCAGCAGCCCGGGAAAGCATAGCTGTCAACTCAGGATCGGGCTCGGACAACGCTACGGTCCCGGAGGGAGGTAACGCAGCTGAGTCCTCATCTCCTGAGGACTCTTGCTCACCTTCCGATGCCGCGATCGACATGCGGTCATCCGCCGGTGCTCCGAAAGAAACGGCTGGTTGCTTCGTAGAGGAACCAGCACGCTCAGTCGGCAACACCACCGGTTGCAGTGAGGTAGAGGGGACAGGGGCCCGTGGAGCGGCGCTCGGCGGGGAAGCCCTGACCGTGATCCTCAGATCACCCTGCCTACACGCCGACGCACCGTCACCCCGGCCGAAGCCAGAGAAAATGGCGGCACGGGGCATAGGGGAAGGGACCCCCACTCCCCGAGAACCAAGGAACGAGAGTCTCGAGCTCAACACTGCAATAGTCATGTTCCCACAATGAGAACATGAACTATCCACAAAAGCTGCTTCAGCGTGCTGAACGCCCAGGCACGTGATGCAGCGATTGTGGCCGTCAGCGGGGACCAATGAACGACCGCATCTAGTAACGCACAGACGAAATGACATCTTGAAAAAGATGCAGGGTTTATCTATGAAGCTCTTTTAGGAGGGGAAAATTCAGCTCTCTTGTGCTGAAGCACACAGGGAGTGTCACGATGTGTTCGGGTACACCACTCCCCAAACACAACGGAGGAACCGGCCCAAATCGCAACAGACAACAGCTGGGAATTTGGAAATTCTATGCTGTAAAAACAGCAGTTGAGAGCTTAAGCTCAGGATCCTCGGGAAGCTCGCAACCTCGCTGAAGTGCCGTCACACCAACACAAGAAGTAATTTTCCTTTCTTCCTTGGCTTGAAGAATTCACTCAGAAGTCTGAAAGCTGGAACACAACTAGATGGCTCTGAAGCGAAAGACAGAGTGCGATGGCATCTGCTCCCCTATTTATACCACCTGGCGGGGGCGGTGCTCATTATGCAAATATAGCACGCCAACTCCATTGGCCTGTTGTAGTTCACTCGAAGCTGATAGGGCTCTCTAGCGATATCCCAATTCGTCGGTCACTACTGACGTACGTCGAATGTGACCGACTGAAAGGAAAAGTTAATTTGTCCACTTAAGAACAAAATGTCACGAAAGACAGCTCAGTTTGCGCGCTGTTAAGAGATGCTGATTTTTGGGCATGCGCTTGTTTGCGCACACAAAACTTTCCTCACAGCACACAAAATGAGCTCCCTTTTGTGCCTTCTTGCACTTGAATACTTAAAGTTTCAAGGCTTAAAGTCTCTTGATGATGCAGTGCTGGCCCGTCAACTGTCCCAATCGTTGTTTATGATTGTTCACGTTCATGCTTTGTTATACGTTTTTATATGCTCACCAACACCAATTTTTACTCACATTTGGCGGATGTCAAGTATTCATTTTGGGCCCTGTCTATAAATACAGGCCAATTTTACATGCTCTTTTCAAAACTGTTCAACTTAAGTTCAAAACTGAACATAATATTACATTAAATAAGACATAAATTTGCTATATTTCTACAGTATTATTATATTGAAATATTTTCAAAATCTAAAAAATGATCTATCGAAATACTATCAAAACAATTATATGTCGCTGAACATCAGTGATAATGTACTCATGTTCTCAGTGATAATCTGATAATATTTAGTTTATCTAAATTGTCATAAAACAAGACAATAAAAAAAGCCTGTTTGAAAATCAAAATTCATTGCATCTAAATATTAAGCAGTTGGCTCAACTTAAATTAAAATTTTAAAGTTGACCTGAAACTAAAAGTTAATTGAGCCAACTGAGAATTTTGCAGCAATGCAGCAAGTCAATATACAATTTTGAGATCTGACCTCCAAAATCTTTACAGTGTGTTTGTGATGGCAAGAAATGACAAAGCAATCAAACAGTTGTCACACTTTACCATCTAACAGGGGACTTTGTTTAACAGAATGACTGTTCATTATATAAAGTGATGACCTGCAATTGTTACCTTAACTCCCTCGGGTCGGCGGTCACGCCGGCGATACCACCTCGGTTTTTTTCTTACCAGTGTGAAAGAGACTCAAAATACTTTGTCAATGTTGCACATATAATTAAGAGTTATACACCATTAAAATTTGTGGAATATCTTCTTTTATTTGTGTACACTCAGAGTAAAAACAAAATGATGTACTTTTTGCAAAATAAAGAAAACTAACATGATGCGTGATCTCTCGTCTCCCTCTGAACGAAGTTTAATCTGATAGTTCTCAGAAAATGAACTGTAACTTAGTGAATACTAATGACACAAAAATGAGACTTATGTCTAAAAAAACGTTGAAATGTCAGGTTTTAAATCGTGTAAGTCAAACTGAAAACAAATATTCTGTGTTTATGTAATCTGTATGAAAAGAGACACATGTCAGACGCCCGTGATTCAGCTCATTATCCGCTAATGCGGCCACGCCCACGGAGCGAGCGCTATTCAGACGCAAATTCTGAGGCAATACATGTATATATCATCTCAATCGTGCATTTATTGTCTTGAAAAGTGTTTATCTGGATGTTAAAGCCACGGTTAGCGATCTCTGGAAGACATGCCGTTAGTTCCTGAATGTCCTGTTCTTCTTTAGAGTAATTTGTGGACTAAAGGTGTACAGAGCGCCCTCCGGCTGCAAGTATGAATTGAAAACACAGTATCCAGCGTTCATAGTGATGACAATAAATATTGAATAAATATTACTCCTCTGTATAGAAAATTGACATAAACATATGAGAATCCATCAACATTTCTCCAAATGTGCATGCTTTTAAGCTAAAAGACTATATGAAATGCCATAGAGGTAACATGAATGTTCAGACGCTTTGCATCACAGAAATACATTATATTTTAAAGTATATAATAGAATACCATTATTTTAAATTGTAATATTTCACAGTATTGCTGTTTTTTCTGTATGTTTGATATACACCATGATGAGCTTGAGACATGATCACAGAGGGTTTTTTCACAGCCTACCTGACTGAAAGGCCTCATTAATATGCAGCTCATTAGAGGTTCTTTATGCGATTCTTTTGTCTTCTCAGGTGTAAATCACCCATTATTCATGATGATTCACGCCTCCACGCATACTGTGTTTCTTGACAAAAAGTGTCTTACAAAAACTAAATCAATATATTGTTATAAATGAACGAGTATGCAGGATAATTTTTACATAATTTTGAAGCAAAAACTCTAGTCTACAACCTCCAATACCCAGAAGTCTTGTGAACACAGATTTAATATAAATTTTTTGGCTTTATTTCAGTGACTTAAGTTTTTTGTTTTTTCAATAACCACGCATAAACGTTATTCCTTCAAAAACACAAACATGTACATACATGTTCCTCACATATTATGGTAGCCTAGGTTGTGCTGAATACAGTGTAATGACACTTTTTCCATTAATATGTTTATGAACAACTGAAAAAAGCACAAATGTCAGGGCATGTCAAAACTTCTCCAGGGCCCCGAAAATCCTCAGACCCCAGAGGGTTAAAGTGCTATTTCTGCTTGATTTAACCCATAAAACTTTTTTGGTATATACTGATGTATGTACATTGGTTTATTGACCATGGTTGGTTTATTGATGTTAAATAATATTTTTGACTTGAACAAAATAAGTTAATTTACCTTTTCAGGTTACCCTTTTTTATTCATCATTCCATGCCCAATTCCACACAAGTTAAAGTGTACATGGTAAAGTTCAGAAGCAGCAGCATGTGCATGTTGTAGTGATTTCACTACACAAATGGACACTGGTCCCCTGTTAGATGATAAAGTGCTACACCTGTTTAGTTGCCTTTACAACCTTTATAACCTTGCCTTTATTTTGGATCAAAACTCAGTTTATGGTGATTATTTAATTGAAAATCTTCAGTTGGTTCAATTAAAGTCCCCGTGTTAAAAATTTTAGTTCATATTAAGGATGACCATAATTAAAAGACTGTAAGCCTTTTGACCAATTAATACCTGTAGTAAAAAATTTAAGTATTTTTAAAGTAAAGTAATATGCTAGAGAGGAAAAAAAACAGGTAAGTTGTGTATATCATATTTTATTTTAACATTCAGAAATATAAAATATGCAATGTTTACAAATGAAAACCAAACATAATATGCTATTTTATAAAATAAAAAAAGATAAAAAAGTGCTGCTTTATGCTGCTATTTTCACATGTAAAACTAAACCTTTGTGGTATTTTAATGGGTCACAGACACTTATCCATAATAATTTAATTCTAATTTAACCTTCTAATCATTTCAGTTAACAGATAATGATCGGTTAAAAGCCATCGTGTGCATGTTATAGCAACATGTGCATGTTATAGTGATTTCATTACACAAAAGGACACTGGTCCCCTGTTAGATGGTAAAGTTTGACACCTGTTTGGTTGCCTTTACATTTTCATAATATGCTGCTACATTCAGAGCTAATCAATGTTCGTAATAAAACTAAAAACACCAGTTCTTGCGATTAAAAAAAAAAAACTGTAGAAATATTTTAAAGGTCAAAACTCAGTTTTATGTTGATTGTTGCATAGAAAATCTTCAGTTGATTCAACTAATGTGCCAGTGTTAAAAGACATTGTTCACATAATTTAATTAAAATAATTGACAATTTTGCAGCAAGTCAACATAAAATTAAGATCTGACCTACAAAATCTTTACAGTGTGTTTGTGATGGTAAGAAATGGCAAAGCAACCAAACAGATGTCGCAATTTACCATCTAACAGGGGACTAAAGGCATTTTGTTTAATCAAAACAAAATTCACTGTATAAAGTGATAGCCCGCAACTGTTACCTTAAAGAGCTATTTCTGCTTGATTTAAAACAAAACTTAGTTTTGTTGGTATAAACTGATGTATTTAGTTTGGTTCATTGATGTTAAATAATATTTTTGACGAACAAAATACGTTAATTTAGATGTTACCATTTTTATTCATCATTCAATGCCCAATTCCACACAAGCAAAAGTGTTCATGCTAAAGTTAAGCAGCAGCAGCAGCAGCAGCAGTAATTTCACTACACAAAAGGACATTGGTCCCCTGTTAGATGGTAAAGTGCAATTAGCAATATTTCATATTCTGAATATCTCTGAATATAGCAGCAATGTTCATAGTAACACTAAACACCAGTTCTTGCCCATATATATATATATACATACATTGATGGTAAGAAATGGCAAAGCAACCAAACATGAGCCACACTTTACCATCTAACAGGGGATCAAAGGCATTTTGTTTAATCATATTCCATGCCAACTTCCACACTAGTTAAACTCTACATGCTAAATGAGCAGTTTAAGCAGACAAGTATTTTTTCTTGCAACTCAAAGTTTACTGTTGTACCTCATATAACTAATTATAATGCCATCCATACAAACCCAGACACTTAAAAGCACTTAAAGGCCTTCTATGTCAAGATCAAAGTTCAAAATTATGAGTTGACTGTTCTATTGAAAATCTTCAGTTGGTTCAACTAAAGTGCCTGTGTGAATAGACATTCAGTTCGCATAATTTGATTAAGCCAGCTGAACATTTTCAGTGCATCAAGTCGATATAAAATTTTGAATCTTTACCTGATATAGTGCAACACCTGTTCAGTTGCTTTGTTTTTTTGTTTGTTCCCTCTATTGATGGCAGTTGTATTTAATTTTATACTGGATGAGTATATATTTTGAAATATTTACTGTTTAAAATTTCAATTTTAAATAAAGTTTTATATTAATGTAATGCAAAGTTTGAAACTAGTAAGTTATAGGCTTCCACCCAGATGTAGAACGATGCATAAATGATTTCTGGTATGGGTTAGGGTTATATATATATAAACATTTGAATATTTTGGCAATTTATATGGTAATTATCTTGGAATGTATTAGCATTACAGTAAAATAATAATGAAGATAATTAAAAAAAAAATCAATAATTGGCCTAGTAGTATAAAAAAATGAAAAAAAAATTCAGCAGAGCATTTTTTACTTGATTTTAACATGATTTAAAGCATGACCTACAGGGGACTTGAAAAACGTCCCCTCTTTGCTCAGTGGTCCCCTGTTAGATAGGTAGACAAGTACACTCACACACACACTCAAACAAAGACACACACTCACACACACACTCATTCATCATGAGCTTAAAGCATTATGGGTAGAATCTCTCGTCAGTCTGTTCTGATTCATCAACACAGTTTCACTGATGATCCAGACCAAACCATAAACCCAGGATAGAGCGGTTGAGTGAATGTGGTCTGGACTGTGTGGATGAGGATCATTGTGTCTCCAAAGACGCCGTAGAAGGACAGAGTTCCTGCACTGTGATCCACATACACTCCTACTCTATAGTGTTTCACATACTCTCCTGTTCTCCTGCTGATGGACTCTAAATCATCATCATCATCATCCACTCCTGTTCTACTGATGATGGACTTTACAGTGCGATCAGTCCCTATCTTATCGTATCTGAATGAGTAACTGGAGGAAGAACAGTTCAAACTCCAGGACTGATCATTATATCCAAACCGACACTCATGACCCCGTCCCTTCCTGCTGATGCTCTTATATGACACTGATATTAACACAGGTCCACTGCACTCAATCTCCCAGTAACAGCGTCGATCACACACACTCTCTCTACACAACACCTGAGGACTATAATCAAATCTGTCTGGATGATCAGGATACAACAGCGGTGTGCGAGTGCCTGTAATCACTGTGTTGCTCTCAGACAGACGAAGGGCTTTATTCACTGTGTTCAGATCCGGAGTGAGCCAATGGGAATCTGATGGAGATAAAACACATCACAATCAGGAATTATCAATCTGTCCATCTTTTAATCTACACTGTAAACATGATTTCTGCTGCTTGTTAAATGAACTTCATTAAAATGAGTTAAAACCACACAATTACTGACATTCTGTCCTGATTTAATTGAGTAAAATCCATTTAAACACGTCAAACTGAAGTTCACTTCATCATTTGTGTGTGGAGGACCAAACCTGCAAAAACAATACATTAATACATACATTAATAAATAAATAAATATATGAAGAAATGTTTAAAAAAAAAAACATGAATAAATGCATAAACATACAAGGAAATGTGGAAAAATATAAATGAATGAGTATTTATACCTTTATTTCCTTATTTATGTTTCATTCCTTATTTATTTTTTTCATTTATTTATTTATGCATTTATTTATTTCCACATTTATTTAAATCAGGGGTGTAAAACTCATTTTAGGTTGAGGGCCGGATTGGAAAAAAATAACCATGTACGGCCGAATTAATAATAATAATAATAAAAAAACTTTAGTGCGCTGATTGTTGCATTAATATTAACCATATAAACAACAAATTAATTTGTAAGAAAACTAGTACACTGCTCTTTAAAACTGCATTTGTTTTTACAGCGAAACGACTATTAGATTTTTTAAATTTATGTAATATTTTTTTATTAGTGATGAACCTATTTTGGTTTTTGTCTTGTTATGATTCAAGGCGAGTAAGAAACCTTTATTTCTTCAGTTATGAATCAAGTGCTAATTCAGCTGTGAAGCAGCTCTAAAAAGACAATAAAGTAATTAATTATATCAATGTTAATTTAATGTGTTCAATAAGAGTGTAAGGGGTCAAAGTTCATCAGTTGGAAACATGCTGAATTCAACAATAAAGCATCATAAAGCACAACTGTGTCATCATTCAGCTCAGTTCAGTTCAGTTGTGAAATCATTGAATGATCCTCAAAGTTAATCAATGCCCAGCTTCATTCAGCTGTGAGCAGCTCTACAGAAAGAAACTGTCATTATTCAGCTCAGTTCAATCTTCATTCAGTTCAATATCAGGATTGATGGAGTTCATCAGTTATCAATCAAATCTGAATAAGCTCTTATGAACCGTCACTGATTTGATTTTTCGTGGCCAATTCCAATTTTTTTAGAAGCAAATTGGTCGATTCTGATACTGGTTGCAGCTTTTTTTTTTTTTTTTTAAAGCTAATTTATTTGTTTATTTATATTAGAGTCAAACACTGCATTTTTATCACAGTCCCAACAAAGATGTTATGCACATGAGCATGAGCAGTTGTTTTTAATTTAAATTATTGTATAATTTCAAGATTAACAGCAAAAACAGTTTAGCTTTGTGAAATTATGCGACATAAGACACTTGCAGAAAACAAAATGAAAATGCAAATTCACTCTCTGACAGCAGGTGGCGCTTAATGAACAGCAGTGATAAAGCGTTTCCATGGTTACCGCTGTATTAATGTCCTGTTTACAGACTTAGTAAATTTTTCACACAAATGACATTTTGGGAAATTATTACAAAGCACTTTGTTTGCAAGCCTGGAATAAAGATTGACCAAAATAAAACTAAAAAACATTTGGATTTATGACCAGTGGACTACTGCATCTCTATTTTATATTATAGTTCAAAATGATCCCCGGGCCGAATGGACACCTTTGTGGGCCGTATGTTTGACACCCCTGATTTAAAGGTATAAATACTCTTTTCTTTTTCTTTTTTCTCATTTCCTTGTATATTTATTTATGCATTTATTTATTTATTGTTTTTGCAGGTTTGGCCCTCCATATTTGTGTTCAATGAACTGAAACTGGGCAGTGGATTTTCAGTTCCCAGCATGCTTTGCTCTGGTCTGGATCTATTCCAGAATCTCGAGTTCAGATCTGACAAGTTCATGTAGGATTTGTCTCAGATCTGAACTTGATTTAGGATCTTCTCCTCTCTCACAGAATCTCATCTTAATTAATATTTATAATGGTCTTGTTTGAAAAGTATTATAACATAGAACTGAACACTCGTCACAGTTTATGAGTTTTAATCCTCTTTAATGTGTAGAAACATGTAGCACTAGCGCTTAGCCCAGATAGAGACTGTCTACAAACAACACGAGGAAGAAAAAATGATTAATCTGATTTTGTTCACTTTAAAGCAGTCTGGTGAACACTCTCACACACACACACACACACACACTAACAGAATAAATAATTTCAATAAGCTATACTGTACACAAAATATGTAATTGGTTATTATTATGTTATTGCTACTAATACAATCTTTTCTTGATTTAAAAGATAATTACAAACATTTCTCGTTTCATCTTGAATCTAAAGACTCTTCCTATTGTGAAAATTAAGTGTTATTAAAATGAAAACCATTAAAATTATTTAACACCATAGTGTGTCTTACTGGTTCACAGGGAGTGTCTTTCTATAAACACATTTTGATTTTGGTTTTTGTCTTGTTATGATTCAAGGCGATTAAGAAACCTTTATTTCTTCAGTTATGAATCAAGTGCTAATTCAGCTGTGAAGCAGCTCTAAAAAGACAATAAAGTAATTACTTAAATCAATGTTAATTTAATGTGTTCAATAAGAGTGTAAGGGGTCAAAGTTCATCAGTGGGAAACATGCTGAATTCAACAATAAAGCATCATAAAGCACAACTGTGTCATCATTCAGCTCAGTTCAGTTCAGTTGTGAAATCATTGAATGATCCTCAAAGTTAATCAATGCCCAGCTTCATTCAGCTGTGAGCAGCTCTACAGAAAGAAACTGACATTATTCAGCTCAGTTCAATGTTCATTCAGTTCAATATCAGGATTGATGGAGTTCATCAGTCATCAAACAAATCTGAATAAGCTCTTCTGAACCGTCACTGATATTACTAAGATAAATGTAAGAATCTTTTAAACTCCAACCAAGCTCAAGATCACAGTGGCATTGAGAAAAAGATGTTCTGATGTTGGTTTAAGAGTCAAAAGTGATGCTGAAGATGTTATTGAAACTCAACTATTGTGAGAAACAGTGTTGGGCGTAACGTGTTACTAAGTAACACATTATTGTAATTAAATTACTTATCCACTGAAAAAGTAAAGTAAAGGATTACTGTTCATTTTTAGGTAATTTAATTATAGTTACTTATGTACTTGCGTTACATACTGTAAATTAGTTCAACAGTGCTGTTTAAATCAATATTGAATTTAAAATCTAAATTTGTCGTCTAAAGGTAAAAGTGAACACTGTCTCTTTAAAATCGTTAGCTGTAGAGCAGTTGAGCGCACCAGTTGGCTGTGTAGTCGCTGTCTGAAGATGTCGGCAGAAGCGAGTGGCTGTTTTGCAGAATGGAAATATTCTAATTACTTCACTTTTTGACACAGGTAGGCAAGAACATTACGGTAAAATGTAAGCTATATCCTAGAGAGAAAAAAACTGTGCGCGCTCTCTGAGAGACGGTCTTCAGTCAGTGCGCTCTCGACCAAAGCACACACATAGCCGCCTCTCGCAAGAGTTTCGCGGTTTATTACACATAAACGTTCAAATACACACACAGTTATGTGAAAATGCCCGTCTTGGTGTATATTCGCGTTGGTTATGTGAATGTGAACAGCATGTGTAACAGCATATTGTCTCCGTCCATTAGGTCTTAGTGACACAGCCTTTAAAACATGCTACTGTCTACTATTGGCTCTCTGTATTATAAATGATAATCAAACAACAAAAGAAAAGCTTTAATAAGGATTAATCTATATTTAATTTATATGGTTATGACTATGTAGAGTTATTTTATATTTGATTTTTCAATTTCTGTGGTATTTTTACTTACTATTAGACCTACCTGGAAAAATATATAGCATTGTTCTATTTGTATTTTTATATATTTTTACCGTGGTATCAACTTTGGTATCGAGCATTGTGCACTTTTGGTGGTATCAGTACCGACTACTAGATTTTTGGTATAGTAACATCCCTATTTGTTACTAAAAAAAATGTAAGTATTATAAAGTAAATAAAAGTATTATAGTATATGTTATAATAAAGTTAAAATGTTTTAAAAAGCTATAAAAGGCTAAACTATTCCATGTTTGACTAAATTATTAAAAGAGTTTCCTTTCTATTGTCTATCCGGTCAAGGGTTATAGGGATTTTAAGAAGTAATTAGTAAGTTACTTATTGAGTAATTAAATTACTTTTCAGACAGAGTAATTAGAAAAGTATTTTAAATACAACATTGATGTAATTAGTAATTAATTACTTTTTTTAAGTAACTTACTGTTACAAGACAGAAGGGAGCGGAGACACAGGTAAGGATTAACAGGTTTATTTCAGGTAAAGCAGAGCGTGAGAAGAGTGCAGGTGAGTGATGGCAGATGAATGGGTCGATGAGCCGATGAACTGGAACTGATACTTGTCTGTGTTCTCTTAGGGAGCGTGGATGCCGGGAGACGTGGAACAGACGAACACACAGGAGAAGCACAGGAGACGAGGAGACACTGGGAATCACTGTAGACGCTGGAGACAGGTAAGTAGTCGAGTAAGGGAGTCCTGGAGGTAAGTGAACACTGGTATGTGTTAACGAGACCGGACAGTGACTGAGTGAACTGGCGTGACTTTTATGTGGCTGTGGTGATGATTGTGAATGAGCGTCAGGTGTGGCTTGTCAGTACTCAGGAGAGGGAGTGCGATGTGATTGGGTGAGTGTAGAGCCTGGCGTGTCTGTGACATTACCCCCCCCTCCACGGTCCGCTCCTGAGGACCGCGGACCCCGACGTCGTGGTGGTCGACCTCTGCCTCGGGGGGCTGGCTTGCTGGGGTGTCTGGCGTGGAAGTCGTCAAGGAGGCTGGGATCTAGGATATCATTCCTCGGGACCCATGAGCGTTCTTCGGGACCATAGCCTTCCCAGTCGACCAGGTATTCAAGGGACCCACCACGACGTCGGGAGTCCAGGATATCTTTCACCTGGTAGGCTACCCCGTCTTCTGCGATGAGTGGAGGAGGGGGATCTTCGGGGTCGCCAGGCTCTGTGGAGGGAAGAACAGAGGGATGGTGAGGCTTCAGGAGTGACACATGGAAAACTGGGTGAATGCGATACTCAGGTGGGAGTTGCAGGTGATAGGTGACGGGGTTGACTTGCCGGATGATGGTGAAGGGGCCAACGAACCTAGGACTCAGCTTCCTACAGGGCAGGCGCATCTTGATGTCCCGGGTTGACAGCCAAACCTTCTGCCCTGGTTGGAAGTTGGGTGCGTGGGAGCGTCGAAGGTCGGCTGTCAACCTGCGCCTGCGTAGGGCTCGCTGGAGTTGCAGATGTGCTGAGTCCCAGACCCTCTCGCTCTCCCGGAACCAGTAATCCACCGCCGGAACGTCTGATGGTTCCCCATCCCAGGGGAAAAGTGGGGGCTGGTAACCGAGCACGCATTGGAAAGGTGTAAGGCCTGTAGTGGGTTGACGAATTGAGTTCTGGGCGTACTCGGCCCAGCCCAGGAACTGGTTCCAGGAGTCCTGGTGGCCGTGACAGAAGGTACGTAGGAAACGGCCGATCTCCTGTATCTTCCTCTCCGTCTGCCCGTTCGTCTGTGGATGGTATCCGGAGGAGAGACTTATGGTCACACCTAGGAGTTTGAAAAAGGCCTTCCAGACTCGGGAGGTGAATTGGGATCCACGGTCTGATACAATGTCTTCAGGTAATCCAAAGTAGCGAAATACATGGTTGAATAATAGTTCTGCCGTTTCCATGGCAGTGGGGAGTCCAGGCAGGGGAATTAAACGACAGGACTTGGAAAAGCGGTCGACGATTACCAGCACACATGTGCATCCATCGGAGACGGGAAGGTCGGTAATGAAATCCACTCCTAGGTGCGACCAGGGACGAGTGGGAACGGGCAGAGGCTGGAGTTTTCCGGAGGGAAGATGGCGTGGACTCTTGGAGACGGCACATTCCCTGCACCCTTGCACGTACCTTCTGACGTTGGATGTCATGTTGGGCCACCAGAAGCGCTGTTTTAACAGCGAGAGGGTTTCGTTGACCCCGGGGTGGCCAGTGCCCAGTGAAGTATGGGTTGAATGGATGAGGGGTGTGCGTCGTGACCGGGGTACATACTTCAATCCGGGGGGACAACCCGGCGGAATGCTGGTGGAGGCATTGGACTCGGGGAGCGTCTCTTCCGACCAGGAGATGGGACTCACTACGAGTCTTTCGGGGATGATGGGCTCTGGATCCTCGTTGCTCTCATCGAGGCTGTGGATACGAGATAGGGCATCGGCTTTCACATTCTTCGATCCGGGGCGGTAGGAGATGGTGAAATTAAATCTCGTGAAGAACAGAGCCCATCTGGCCTGGCGGGGGTTTAGTCTCTTGGCCTCTCGTAAGTATCCTAGGTTCTTGTGGTCTGTTAAGACTACAAAAGGGTGTTTGGCTCCCTCAAGCCAATGCCTCCATTCCTCTAGGGCAAGCTTGATGGCGAGGAGTTCGCGGTTGCCGATGTCATAATTAACTTCCGCCGGGTTGAGTTTCCTGGAGAAGAAAGCGCATGGATGGAGTCTGCTGGGATTCCCCTGCTGCTGGGATAATACCGCTCCCACTCCGGTGGTTGAGGCGTCAACCTCGACGATGAAGGGGAGCTCTGGGTCAGGGTGAGCCAGGAGGGGAGCGGTCGTGAAGGCAGTCTTGAGGGCCTCAAAGGCTTGGGTGGCTGCTGGGGTCCAGGACAGAGACTTGGGCTTACCACGGAGGAGGTTGGTGAGTGGACCGGTGATGGAACTGTAGTGCTGGATGAAACGGCGGTAGAAGTTGGCAAATCCTAGGAATCTTTGTAACTCTTTAATAGTGGAGGGAATGGGCCATTCTTTCACTGCTGTGACCTTCCTCTCGTCCATGCGGACGCCACTGTGGTCGATGTTGTAGCCGAGGAATTGCACGGAAGGCTGATGGAAGGTGCACTTCTCGGCTTTCAGGAAGAGGTGGTAATCTCTCAGGCGTTGGAGGACCTCCGCAACGTGTCGGCGATGTTCGGCAAGGCTCCGGGAGTAGATCAAAATGTCGTCAATGTAGACCAGGACAGACCGGTGCAGGAACTCCCGGAGCACCTCATGCATGAAGTCTTGGAATACGGAGGGGGCGTTGACCAGGCCATACGGCATAACAAGATATTCATAGTGGCCGGTAGGTGTCACGAAGGCGGTCTTCCACTCGTCCCCCTCACGTATTCTGATGAGGTTGTACGCGCTGCGGAGGTCCAGCTTGGTGAACACAGTGGCGCCGCGTAGATGTTCCAGGGCTGCTGGGACGAGAGGAAGGGGGTAACGGAACTTTACGGTGATTTGGTTGAGTGCTCGATAATCAATGCAGGGCCGCAAGCCTCCGTCCTTTTTAGCCACGAAGAAAAAACTAGAAGCAGCAGGGGAAGTGGACGGTCGGATGTAACCTTGCTTGAGAGCCTCGTCGATGTACTCCTCCATGGCTTTCTCCTCCGGGACGGATAGGGAGTATATCTTCCCTCTGGGCACTGGCTCACCTGGGATGAGGTCAATGGCACAGTCCCATGGCCGGTGAGGAGGCAGCTTGGAGGCTTGCTTAGGACAGAAGACATCTCTGAAGTGGGAGTAACAGGCTGGGATGTCCGTGGAACGTTTCTCGAGAGGGCTTTCCACTGTAGTAGCCCCGACTTGGATTTCATGGGAACTTGGGGAACTGGACGCAGGGAGTTCGGGGAAACAGTCCTGGAAACATTGGTTACCCCACTTCAGGATCTCTCCTGTCCTCCAGGAGATGGTGGGGTTGTGCTGCTCAAGCCATGGGCGCCCTAGGATCACGTCAGATGTAGACTCCTCCAGAACCAGCAGCTGAATCTCCTCGGTGTGGAGCACTCCCACTTGGAGACGGAGGGGTCCCACGCTGTAACGTACCTTCCGTAAGGGTTTTCCTGTTATCGCGTGGATCTGGTAGATCTGGTGGATCACGCAGCTGGTGACAGAGGGCTCCGGAGATGAAGTTTCCAGCTGACCCAGAATCGAGGAGCGCACTGGCTGAAAGACAAAGTTCAGCAGCAGTAAGTGTTACTACAATTGTGAGTGGTTTCATTTTATTCAGAGTGGGCAGGATGGCACTCACCAAAGACCGGGCAGGACGTAGAGGGCATTCAGCGATATAATGCCCGGCACCACCACAATACAAACAGAGATTCTGGGTCAGCCTCCTCTGTCGCTCAGCTGCTGAAAGGCGTGAGTGCTCAATTTGCATGTTGTCGTTTGCTGGTTCTGGGGAGCTGACGGACTCTGGCTGGCGGGAAATGGAGGGGAATAGCGGCTGGCCCTGGTGCTCTTCTAAGCACAGCTGCATACGAGTGGCGAATCTGATAGACAACTGAATGAATTTCTCGAGCCCGATGGAATCCTCGTATGCAGCGAGATGCAACCGCACACGGGGATCGAGGCCTTGACGATACGTGGTAATCAAAGCCTGCTCATTCCAGCCACTAGCAGCAGCGAGGGTACGAAACTGGAGGGCATAATCAGACACAGTTAGTGTACCTTGCTTTAAATTGCATAATCTCTCACCAATCGACGAGTCCCAGGCGGGTTTTCCAAAAACTTCCTTGAAGTGGGTTGTAAAACTTGACAAGGATGATACAACGGGGTTGTTTAGGCTCCAGAGAGGTTCAGCCCATCGCAGTGCTTTCCCGTGAAGCTGAGAGATTATGAAAGCCACTTTTGAACGATCGTCAGGATATAAGTGCGGTTGCATCTCCAGGACCAGCGAACATTGCAGGAGGAAACCGTTGCAATCCTCCGCCAGACCAGAGAAGGGCGCCGGTTTGGCCATGGGACTGGCGACCACGGGAGGTGAAGGAGCTGTGGCGGTGGATGCGGAAGTGTTCGCTGGTGTCGTTGTCATGGAGGTGCTGGTGAAGGTGCGACGAAGTGCATCGACCAGCTCTTGAATGGGATCCGGGGTGCTCATGCTGTTACCTGGACGGTGTTGGTCCGGTCTTCTGTTACAAGACAGAAGGGAGCGGAGACACAGGTAAGGATTAACAGGTTTATTTCAGGTAAAGCAGAGCGTGAGAAGAGTGCAGGTGAGTGATGGCAGATGAATGGGTCGATGAGCCGATGAACTGGAACTGATACTTGTCTGTGTTCTCTTAGGGAGCGTGGATGCCGGGAGACGTGGAACAGACGAACACACAGGAGAAGCACAGGAGACGAGGAGACACTGGGAATCACTGTAGACGCTGGAGACAGGTAAGTAGTCGAGTAAGGGAGTCCTGGAGGTAAGTGAACACTGGTATGTGTTAACGAGACCGGACAGTGACTGAGTGAACTGGCGTGACTTTTATGTGGCTGTGGTGATGATTGTGAATGAGCGTCAGGTGTGGCTTGTCAGTACTCAGGAGAGGGAGTGCGATGTGATTGGGTGAGTGTAGAGCCTGGCGTGTCTGTGACGCTTACCCAACACTGGTGAAAAATCTCTCAAAGCCTCCTAAAGAGTGTGTGTATTACTGCCCCCTAGAGGAACATGATGAAGTTGATCTGACTGAGATTGATATTCAAACATTTAAAGGGGCTCTATGTAGGAATGACACCTAGTGGTCGAAATAGGTACTGCAGTCTAAATTCAAAATATTGTTTGCCCCGCCCCCTCGTTCAAAGACTTGGGTGGCCAAAGACACGCAACAAAAGGGAGCGCAATTGACAATGAAAGCTGAGGAGACTTACACACTGTAAGCTGATAGTTGATTTATCTGTGTTTTAATATGCTGTCGTTCATAGAGATTTTTAGATGGATGCAGAGGCTTTTTAGGTCAGGTAGAATCTGCGATTCTCTGACCCAGTTTGTTTGCTGGTTTCCATGGCTGCAATACGCGGTGTTTTCCGCCAACTGGCAACCTGTGATGTCGAAATACTATTGGATAAACTGGCATCACACGGTTTCGCACAGACCAAAACAAAGACAGACATTCCGACACGGAACGCACATTTATCAGCAACACAGCGCACGAGTGTGAATCCCGCGGTATCTGCCTTTGATCTTGTAGGTGTCTGATCCACTACGAGAACAGAGAACTGTCCGATTTGCCTGCACTTTTTTCACTCCTCCCCTCACTGCTGCCGCCTACTCCGAGGCGCATCTCAAACAAGCCTAATGTATGATCTGCCGTTTGTTTAGTAATTGTTTGCGGCAGTTTCGTCACACAGTAGGGTAAATACAGCTCACGTCGCTCCCAGGTTGAAAAATACAGAAATTTATAGCGGAAAATACGGAAATTTATAGCATCACATAAACATGAATGAACATCAGAAGGAATGTTATTTCAAATGCGGAAAGACGTAAATACACACCATTTTTCAAGTTATAGTTCTGTAGTGTAAACTTGGCATAAGATGCTGCACTGGCTGACTCAGGCGGCTGATCTCGAATCGCTCTCGCGGTACTTTGAAGCAATACGTCACAGTCACATGGCGAGACTTGAAATTTTGCATAAAATTAATTAAACATATAATAGTGACATAAATATCTACCTAAGGACATGTCATTACTGAATAATGCATATAAATGTGAAGTGCCATCAAACGTACCATAGTACGCAGTTGCATGTCAGCGCTATCTATGGTCACATGATAATGTCGTCGTGTTACGAATGAGGGAGGAGGTATTTCAAAATACAGGCGGCAGAGAGGAACCATGGCTTTGAGAAATTTTGTGAACAATTGCAAACAAACTTTTTTTTATAAATGTGCTCACTTGTGTCTATCAGATAAACATGGGCACCTAACATTTTTTAATCTCTGTATATTAAAAAAACATATCCTTAAAACCATAGTTGGAAATACAAGAGACCTTGAACATTTATATCACCCTATTTCTATGCTGGTGACACTATTGCTTTGTGTATGTTAAGCAACATCACACGACCAAGAGTGAAATATTCCACTGGAGCAGAGCAAGCGACCAGAGCGTTTTTAGATTCATTCCTATGGAAGTTGAGTGTCACACTTAACTTAGCGTGAGGCTCAACTTCCATAGGAATGATCTGAAAACGCTCGCTCCACGCCAGCGGACATGCAAACCACTGCAGGAGGAGGTCTGGGACACATTCCAGACGAAACAAGTCTAAATGCATCTGGTTGTTGAAACCATATATGTAAATTTTCAATCAAAAATACTAAAAATAAACGTGTAAATTTAAATTTAGTTGTTACAAAGATATTTCAATTTCACAAAGAAATATGCAGCATTTTGTCTGAGAAATAATACTTAAGACATTCTCATTTAAATATCATTTTGTTAAAAAAAATCTTGAGAAAATCGAATTGTGAATTGAGTGAATTGTTACATCCCTAGTGGTTTGGTTTTCAGATAACCAATACCAATCAAAATACCAATGCATGAAACTAGAGGTCGACCGATATATCGGGCCGATATTTGTCTTTTTTTAATATATAAGCATCGGCCGATATCCGTGTTTAGTAGCGCCGATTTAAAGCCAGGCACGTCCGCGGGCATCCCTGTGTTATTGGTGCGGTGGAATGTGCTGCTGCCACATGTAAATTTCCAAAAGTTTCAACAACAGTCCTGGGAGATAAAGGTAGCCTAAGGCAAAAATTCTGATATTTCCAAGTCCTATGGCCATATATTTACTATATATTACTAGTAAACTATGAAGTGTTGCTCCACAAACAACGGATAGCATAAAACCGTCAGGAACTGGCATAATGCTACAGCTGTTTGAAGGTTTGCTTACTTGTAGTTAACTTTAAGGACTTCACTTAAACTTGTCCAAAACTACCAGCAGCTTGCTTGCTAACATATTAGCCCCAATGTTATAAGTTCTGTTTTATTTTTCCTGTATCGGAGTCGGAGAATTTCACTCTGTTCTTGGGGTGGAGAAGGCGGCAGCTCTCACAAACACTGCAGCGTGATTGAGGGCTACGTTACTCCGACAAATATTGTCAATATTAAGAGGATTTGGCATTTCCAATTAATGTAAGCCTGTTACATTCTTCTAGTCTATTATTATTACTATTAGGTAAAGCTACTTTTATTATTAAATTAATATTATAATAAATTTGCCCCGCAATAATTTCACAGCGCATCACCGCATAACTGACTTGCTGTGAGGATAATAAAAATGCTATCAGCTCCTCTTTGAAAATGTTTTAAACATTTTTTTAGGTCTA
Source organism: Ctenopharyngodon idella (assembly GCF_019924925.1). Taxonomy (NCBI): domain Eukaryota; kingdom Metazoa; phylum Chordata; class Actinopteri; order Cypriniformes; family Xenocyprididae; genus Ctenopharyngodon; species Ctenopharyngodon idella. The sequence continues at coordinate 52,410,935 of NC_067222.1, forward strand.
TTATACAATGAATTAGACCTATAATTAAAATTATTAACAGTCGCTTAGTAGCTTAGGCTACTTTAAGCACCAACTTTAAAAAAAACAAAAAAAAAAACAAGCTGTTTAACACGAAATACATATATATATATATATATATATATATATATATCTGATGGTTTACTTTGCTGGATATAGGCAATGATGGCAAAAAGGATGTGTTAAACAAGATAAATTGTGTATGCTTAATTTCACGCTAAGTGAAAGGATGCGCAATTAATCACGATTAAAAATATTTATCTATTGACAGCCCTAATGTATATAAATATATATATATATGTGTGTGTGTGTGTGTGTGTGTGTGTGTAGACATACATTTGTGCAGTCCTGCTGTAATCCTGAACTCTCCTCCATGATTCACACTGCAAAAAAACATATAGTGTCAGTAAATACACATTTAATCAGTAAATGTGCACACACACACACACACACACACACACACACACTCACTCACTCACTACACACATTCACTACAAACACACTAACACATACATTTACACACTACACACACTAAAACTCACTCACTACACACACTAACACAATTGCATTCACTCACTACACATACACTCACATTCAATCACTATACACATTAACACACAAACCCACATACACACACAGGGTGATTAATCAAATGATTAATCAAATTAATTGTTTAATTGTCATTTTGAATTACAATTTGGGCATTGGACATGGTAAAACATGCTTTAAACATACTAGTAATATTCTATAGTTTGTACGGTCATGAAAAACCTGGAAAAGTCATGGCATTTTAAAATAGCTTTTATATAATTTCTAGGCATGGGAAAGTTAATAGGAAATTAATAGGAAAAAAAAAAAAATAAACCCAGAAAGTTTTGGAAAAGTCATGGAAATTAGTTTCAAAATATTTATATAATAGAATATATGTTTAATGATAATATTGTTTAAACAAACTACAACACTTAACGTTCATTCGAACCATCCAACTGCGACATTCCAACAGATTTAGTTTTGTAGCGTTGAGCATTATAACCAATCACACGCGTGTTCTTATTGAGTTTATGAATGTGATGGCCAATCAGAAGTGTTCAGATCAGTCATTGAAATGAAGAGTTTTGTTCAGTCTATGCTCTCTGACTGAATTCTGAAACTGTATGTAGAATTCTGAAACTCGAGAATTCTCCCATCATAAACAACAAAGTGCAGATTCGATGTCAGAGATTCATGTCACAGTGTAGTCAGCTTCTGAGATTTTAACAGGAGTGTTTGTGAGAGTGTTTAAACTCATGCTAGACTTAAGTTATGGACAGCTTCACGATCGGTCACATTCTCTGCTCTCTTTCTATATACAGTTTATTCCAGTTAATATAATTTATTCATCATGCTGATACGATTACGTGAATCTTCTTTTTCTAATGTGTAAAAAGCGTGCAGTTTCCCCAAACACAAAAACATTTTTATATAGTTTTTTTCAACTACTTACACACAAAAACTTTTCAGGTCACACAATTTTTGAAACCTGGCACTCAAACAGCAGAACCACACACCAAATCCGCAAAACCACACACTAATTCTCGGCCTTTGACTCATTTTTCAATTTCATAAACAAAACACAACACACAGTTCTCTATGTAACACACAAAAATCTAACAGGAAGTATCTTGATTTCCTTTTTCAAACGCAACCAATCAAAATGCCACACTAATTCATCAGTGCCTCACACTAACTCCTCACATGTGCAAACACTCATTACTTTACTTAACACCAACCAATCATGGCTTTAGAATAGGCCTATAAATAGGCCAAAGGTCAAGTTATAGGTTTTGAACAATTTTTCTGTTACCCTATTGAGGAATTTTTCTCCACATGGTGCTGGAAAGTGCATGATCGTGGTCCCTATGTCAACATAACACTTCTCCAGGGAATGGAGGAGGCATGTGGAGACACTGACGCTGCCTCCATCCAAGGTTGGATACGCAAGAGAGAACATAGCATGTGACGTGGATGAAGTATTGTGGCCGGACCCAGCCAGGAGGAGAGATGGAGTCTAGATACACCCAACCATCTCGCCCACCAACAAACACACACACACACACAACACACACATGTTGGGTTTCCATGTTTTATGGGGACATTCCATAGGCGTAATGGTTTTTATACTGTACAAACTGTATGTTCTATCCCCCTACACTAACCCTACCACTAGACCTACCCATGACAGAAAACATTCTGCTATTTTAGATGTTCAGAAAACATAATTCTGTATGATTTATGTATAAGCTTGTTTGTCCCCACAAAGTCAAAATGCACTGGTATTACTTTACCTGTGGGGACATTTGGTCCCCTTCCAGGACACACATACACATCATTCCTTTGGAATATTCACCTTTTTCAAAAATATGTTAGTTTTTTTTGGTTGCTAGTTTTTGTTTTGTTTTGTTTTTGTCCAACTACACATGGTTGATGTATTTATTTTGTTTCATACTGTGCAATACTGTATTCACAACCACAAATGCTTACAGTAAAAAAAAAAAAAAAAAAAAAAAAAAAGTTTGGTTTCAATTGTCTAATACAGATGACAGCGACTTAAAGCAGAACTGCACAGAACGTTTTCAGAACTTTCTGGCTAACATGCTTGACACTGGCAACATTCTATAGCTGACTTCCCAAAGGATTCAGCAGGAAAAACTAACCATAGGAGAATGTAAAGATGAACTCATGCTAGCCATTGGACAGTTCACCATTTGCTTGATGGAGAAGGTCAACACACACATTTCACAATGCTGATGCTGACAGAGACAAAGCTGAAATACTCAGAGGTTTAATTGGAGAGTTTGAAAGCAGATATGAACCTCTGAAGTCATGTGATCACACTGTTTGGTTTTTGATGCATCAACCTGGCCCCAAGAAATGCAAGACCTCCACCGTTTTGAAAACACAGTAATCAGCACGATTCTCCAGAAGAATGAAGCCATCTTGCCTTTGGACAGAGAATCTACTATAAGGGAATGGATGCGTTTAAAGCAAGCAGGAAAGCGGTTGGCTGTGTATGACTTGGTCAAGATAGTTAATACAAGCAATCCAGATTGTTACTGCAACATTTACAAGATTCTTAAATTGCCCTTTAAGCTTCCTTTGAGCAGTGCAGCTTGTGAGAGAGGTTTCTCACACCTCAATATAATAAAAAACAAGTACAGATCCCGTTATCGTTTTTCAGCCCTGATGCACATTCACTTGTCAAAGATGACTACAGATACATTTGACCCAGAGGCAGCAGTAGAGCTATGGATGCAGACAGCCCATTATAGACTTAACCAGGGAAGTGCATCCATTTCCACCATCCAGGAGGCAGCAAGATCGTCCTGTACTACAGTTGAAATTGAGGACAGTGAGGAGGGCAGTGAGGAAAATGATGTTAAGTTTCGCTGTGCACAGGGTGAGTACCAATTCCAATCTCTAAGTACTCTCATGAGAACCAGGCTTAAAACGTTGTGTGCATCCCTGTTTAACACAAATATTTTAGGATTCTATCAAAAACTTGTTTAAAGCTAAAAATGGTACTGTCATTTATTAGGAAAAAAACTGAAACAACTAAATAGTTTCTAAATAATATTCACACATAATATCCAAAAAAAAAAACAACAACAACAACTTAATAACAGTCTCTGTTATTATTGACTGTAATTGAGCATCTGAAAAAAAAAACCAACTATGAAGTGTTTTACTTTTTCCTGCCTTTCTTGTAAAACAGTAAAATCAAAAATTCATGGATGACAACAATAAATATATTGTAGCTTTAGAAATACTGCTGTAACTAAAGAGCTTACACATACTGGTGGATTAATCATTACAGAAACATGAAAAATGATTTTAGCTCCAATACTGATAGTTTAGGCTGCCCTGACCTGTGGCACAAACCATACAATGGGTATCAGATGTCTAATAACTTTAGCACTGTATATAATGAATATAGTTTAAATCTCTATATTAAAAATGAAGATAGTAATAAAGATAATAAAGAAAAATACAAACTCAGTGTAGCAGGCAAGATAAATGTTCAGCAGGAACACACACATTCACTCGACACAATCACCTCTTACTGTCATTTCTTTATCCTGTAAATAGGCTGGTAGCACTTTATTTTACAGTACGTGTACTTTCCTGGTACATATATAGTAATTATGCTGTACATACAGGTAAAAGAAGGTACTAACAAGGTACACAAGGTACTTACCTGACATGTATGTACATGGAAACTAATAAGAAACACTGCTGTACTTTGTACCTATAGACAAGTGTTGGGTAATAACAGGCACTTACTCATAGTGTCCGTATATGGTAACTAACAGACACATTACTGTACTTACTAATGGTATGTACATGGTAACTATGTTGTACTTATGGACAAGTGTGGGTAATAACAGGCACTTATGTGTGGTAACTTGTAAGACACATTACTGTACTTACTAATTGTATATACACAGTAACTGTAGCACTCACAGACAATTGTGGGTAATAACAGGCACTTATGCGTGGTAACTAGTATGACACATTACTGTACT